>NC_092725.1:67959463-68263943 GCF_047496885.1 Scyliorhinus torazame
TGATGTTTTGGCCTTTGCGTCCCTAGTAGCCCGGCGCAGGATATTGTTAATGTGGAAGGAAGCCAAACCCCCGGATAAACGACATGGCAGGGTTTCAAACCCCCGGATAAACGACATGGCAGGGTTTATAAAGTTAGAACGGATTAAGTTCGTACTAAGGGGTTCGGCTCAAGGGTTCACCAGGCGGTGGCAACCGTTCGTCGACTACCTGACAGAAAGATAGAGGGAATGGAAATGAAGAAGACAACAGCAGCAACCCAGGGGGGAAGGGGGAGGAATCGGATGGACTCTCAGGGATGTTATTGTATATGTATAGGCACTTGTTTTAGGTAATGTATATTGGACTGTTGGATTGTATCTTTGGAGAGTATTTATTTTTGACAAGGCAGTTGCCATTTAGTTTGGTTTTTGTTTCTGTTCATATATTATTTATTTATTTGTTTAAAACTGGCCACTGTTATTTATATTGCTTTATTGTTGTTTAAAAGAAACACTACGTACTGTTATGTTTGGCCAAAAAATCTTGAATAAAATATATTTAAAAAAAAAAAGAAAAGGTTGAAGTACATGGAATTCGAGAAAACCTGTCAAGATGGATCCCAAACTGGCTTAGTAATAGGGGACACAAAGGGTGGTAGTAGAAGGCTGTTTGAGTAACTGGAGGCCCCTGTCTAGTTATGTATCAAATGGATTAGTGCTGGGTCCCTTATTGTCTGTTATATATATATAAATGATATAGACGAGAACGTGGGGGAGATAATAAGTAAGTTTGCAGATAACACCAAGATTGGTAGGGTGGTTAACAGCGAAGAAGAGGTTCGTAGGTTACAGGATATAGATGGATTGGTCAGATGGGCAGCCCAGCGGTAGGTGGTATTTAACCCTGATAAGTGTGAGGTTATGCACTTTGGACAAAAAACAGGACAAAGGGCAGAACGGTAGCACAAGTGGATAGCACTGTGGCTTCTCAGCGCCCGGGTCCCAGGTTCAATTCCCCACAGGGTCACTGTCTGTGCGGAGTCTGCACATTCTCCCCGTGTCTGCGTGGGTTTCCTCCGGGTGCTCCGGTTTCCTCCCACAATCCAAAGACGTGCAGGTTAGGTGGATTGGCCATGATAAATTGCCCTTAGTGACCAAAAAAAGGTTAGGAGGGGTTATTAAGTTAGGGGGATAGGGTGGAAGAGAAGGCTTAAGTGGGTCGGTGCAGACTCGATGGGCCGAATGGCCCCCTTCTGCACTGTATGTTCTGTGAAAGTCTGTGAAAGGAGTATGTAATGAAAGACAGGACACCAGGAAGCTCAGAGAAACAGATGGATCTTGGGTACTTGATCACAGATCCCTGAAGGAGGCATAGCAGGTGAATAGGATAGTTAAGAAGACATATGGGACAGTTGCCTTTATCAGTCATGGCATAGAATATAAGAGCAAAGTAGGTTTGATGGAGCTGTACAGAACATTGGTTAGGCCACAGCTGGAGTACTGTGTGCAGTTCTGGTCACCTCACTATAGGAAGGAGGTGATTGAACTGGAGGGGGTACAGAGGAGATCCACCAGGATGTTGTCTGGGATGGAGCATCTGAGCTATAAGGAGAGACTGGATAGACATGGATTGTTTTATTTAGCGCAGAGAAGACTGAGGGAGGATATGAGTGAGGTGTATAAGATTATGAGGGGTTTGGACAGGGCAAATAGTGACCAGCTGTTCATCTTGATTGAGGGGACAATCATAAGGGGGCAAATTTTATGGTGAGCGGCAGGAGATTCCGAGGGGATTTGAGAAAAAAATCGCTCAGAGTGTGGTGAGAATCTGGGATGCACTGCCTGGGAAGGTAGTGGAGGCTGCAAACCTCACAACCTTTGAAAAGCACTTGGATGCACACCTGAAACATCTTCACATTCAGGGATATGGGAGAAGTGCTGGTCAGTGCGATTAGCCCAAGATTCGGGGGAGTTATTATCTGTGCAGACTTGATGGGACGAAGGGCCTTCTCTGCGCTGTGAGACTCTACGATTCTATAATGACAATTGCATTTTCCCTTTCAAATATTTTTTATTTTTTTATCTTATTCTGTGGCTGTCGCAAAATCTAAGGTTGAAGTGAACAAATACGATAATGAATCAGATGCGGAATATTCAAGTCACAAAAAAGGGCATGTGAAGGCTGAATGCTGGAAGTTAAAAACAAAGCCCGTTATGTTTTTCCAGTCAGGTGGTGTTCCTCCAAGGTGATACTGTTCTAACTGGTAAAGTTCACAACAAGTAGGAAGTTGCCCCTACCTTCATTGAAAGGATAAATAAAGTGATAGAAATCTATTGAGATTTTATGCTCAAGCGTCAAGTGTCCCCATGTTCATCCGTTGAGACAATCAAATTGATTATGACCCTTAAAGATACAGGATCAACAGAGTCGCTGATGTTAACAGCTGACAATAAATTCTCTTATTGAATAAAAATGTATCGATTTAGGGCATGGATGTAAACTATTAACCTATTCCTTTGTTTATGGTTAATTTACGATGTGGCTTAGTTACTAGTCCTGTTACTGTGGCTTTCATTCCTAGTGGTGATTTTTCATTAGGAAATAACTTGGCTGGGGATAAGGTATATATCTCTCTAATGGCTTCAGGAAACACCATTGAGGTTGTTAATTCAGAAGTTGGGAAGGAAAAGCCAACTGGCTTAATAGAATCAATAACTTTCTGTAATTCTGCTGTACAGAACAATGCTTTGAGCAAAGACGTGCCTAAAGATTAGACACTCGGGCTATTAATTTTAAAGGGCATTGGAGTGTCAGGTTGAATAGAAAACGTTAGTGGCAGCAAGAAATAAGTCAACGTTGTCTGAATTAAAAATGCAGGAAAAGAATGAGCAAGATGAGGCAAAGCAGATGGCAACAGTAATCAAAGCTAATGATGAAACAGAAGGAAATATACTTTGCAGGAGAATTAAAAATCTGCATCCAGTGTTGACACTGTATATCTACAAGGAAGGATGCGTGTTGTTTTTGAAAACTCACCACTATTCTTAGAAGTCCCCCATACCAAAAAGGGCAGACATTCTAAATTGCGATCAGGGATTCTTACTCCCCAACTCCGATGCAAGCTTCAGTGGGTGCTATTCAGGTCAAACTATGTTTTCAAGTTATCCCCCGGTATAACCCATACCTTCACCGAAGATTTCATCTACTTACCACTTAGTAGCATCGATCCTGGGTCCCGCATTGCTAAGTAGTAAAGTAGACTTTGGAATAACCACTATTTCAGGTTAAATTAAGTTATTTTATTATTATATTTTTTCTTTTAAAAGCTGCAAATACTTTCTTTACAGAAAAGTAAACAGATCCTGCTTCTGGATCCTTCTGGTTGGTTGAAGGGACTTTCAGGCCCAACTTGACAATCAATCGTCTTTTTAAAATCTGGTCTTCTTTAGATGTAATCGCTGATGAGCTCGGTTGCTGTGTCCTATCTTTCCCATGTACCGAGCTGTGAGAGCGGACTCTGCTGGCTATCTCTCTGTTGACTCTTTAAATTCTAGTCTTCCTTAGATGTATTAGCTATTTTAGCTCGGCTGCTTTGCCCTGTCTCTTTCCCATGGCCGAGCTGACTGTAATCTGACTCTGAACTGCTTGTTCCTTCTCTGCTTCTCTCTCTCTCCCTCTGAGTTCTGGTTCTCTTAGTTCCTGCTCTGGTCTCTGTGTTTATATATTTTTCTAACAGTTATCTAGTTTTTATGACTCTATTGTAAAGTAACTTATTTCACTTTGATTGTAAAAAGTATCTTTGATCTAAACCTTCTAATCCAACTAAGTATTCATTTTGACATTACTTCATCTCATAGATCTGATTACATTGTGTCCTTTGTGTTGTTCAAAATGCTTTGGTTTCAATAGAGGTGTGAATTTTAATTCCTGTCATTTCTATAGTTTTATTTTCCAATTGTGTCCTCAGCTCATAATTTTGACTTTATTTTGGCTTTGAATTATGTTTCTCGTAGACTGATAGTCTCCAGTTTTCTTTAATTTACCTGGTATTAGTAAATTTTCACACCTAGAATTATCACCAAATTCAACTGAACCTCATCCATTCTTTTCCAGTTGCTCACTAAGATAGTTACCTTCAATGAAGGTGTGAGCCATTGTTTTTGGCTTCATTCAAAATCCTGTTTATCTTGTTTGCTAAGCCTGCTTGACCAAGGATATCTGCATTTTACAATCCTGCTCCTTAGCAGCTGCTGTTAACCCTTTGTGGGATCTTGCCCTGTATTCTCTCAAGTTTCTCTCAGACCAGATATTGCCAGACTTCCATGTTTCAAATGACACATCTTTCCATATTTTCAATAACACCCTGTCTTGACATTTGAAACATTGCTATATCTTTTGGTCAATTATCCCCCCATCTAATTGTACTGACTAACATTTATCCCGATCTTTCTCATTTGTATGTACATGTTTTGGGATTTTAAATTGTGCACCAAAATCAATTAGTAAATGTAGCCATATCACAGACCAGTGTCTTTTTTCGCTCTTTCCTCAAGTCCAATTACCGTGAACCATAGCCGCAGCCGCTCCGGAAGGTAACACAATAGCTATATCCGGGTGTTCCACTACCTCCAAAGCATTTTACTTCCTTGGGGTAGCAGCATCGTAGAAGCTTCGTCATGTCCCTTAGAAACAGCACACTACTCAGTCCATCAGTAACCAAAAAGGTCTTTTGCCCATCACTGGCTGTTAAGTGTCTCATTTTTCTATCATCCAAATTGCTTTCCGTTTCTCATCGGAATGGTAAATTATGATATCAGGTACCACCCACTGATTCCCTTTCTTCATTAATTTAAAAGGTTTAATTGATCCTGCTTCTATCCCTGACTTCCTCACATTAATGTCTAACATTGTCCTGAACCATGTATGTCTGCCAGCCCCTGGTGTACATGGGAGAATGTCTTTCTGACAAATTTCCTTCAAATCCCTTCCGTCTGTTATCATTTCCCTTACAACATGAAAGTGCATATTTTCCATTACAACATTTGCAATATATGCCCACAGTATTCGCAAAACCACATCGAACTGTCACTTTTTCCAAATAAATTCTCCATATTGTTAAATTCACAGTTTAAAAAAATAAAAAATTAAGTCTTATTTTATCACATTATTCATCACCTAACCACATAAATAGACTGTGTGTAACAACTTTACATATTTGCAACTGTTATCACAATTTCAACACGAAAAATAAAGTACAATATCGACACATCCCATCGTGGCTTTGGAATTCATAGTCATTACATACTAAATATGGCGTGTAAACAACATCAATATTATTTGTGATGTTCTATGCAGTTAAATCAAGACAACACACTAAACTACCACGATTCCCCCTCTATTAAAACATTCACACAGTTTAGAAATGCTGATCAAGTTCTTGAATGGCACATATACCCCCATTATCATACATAACAGTCCCTACCAATTTACATGACATTTCTTCTTTAATAATGTTTACAGCTCGTCAATGCAATATTGTTTGCTGCATTGGTAATAATTTTCCCACCATGGCATCAAGCTACAAAAATTCTTAAACTTTTGTCATTTATCATATTGGGGTTCCTCGTCAGTCGCTGCTGTCTGCCTTAATAACTCCACCACATAGTACATACCCCGTGGAGACCACAGATCATCCATCAGCTGATGTCCAATTAGAGATGTCTGCCCGGAGGTTTCACTGCTCAGTAATAATATGATATTTTGATTTGTTTCTAACCCGTAAAGTTTTCCTCCGGGCTCTGTCATTTAATTCCCTCAAATATGTAGCCAATTGGCTGTTTAGCACAGGGCTAAATCGCTGGCTTTGAAAGCAGACCAAGGCAGGCCAGCAGCACGGTTCGATTCCCGTACCAGCCTCCCCGAACAGGCACCGGAATGTGTGACTAGGGGCTTTTCACAGTAACTTCATTTGAAGCCTACTTGTGACAATAAGTGATTTTCATTTCATTTCATCGTATCATTAGTTTCCCCCCAATCCTGCCTAAAACATTCTTCTCTGGAGTGTAGTTCTCTTCCTTCTTGTGAACTGGTTTGTCTGTTATTTATTTTTTCCATCTGAAAAATCAAATGAACAGGTCAAGGGTGGAGAGGGCCCTATTCTTTAATTTGTACTTTCTATTTTCATTTGGAAACCCCAGAAGTGCCCTCTCCAGGACTTCCGGATTTCTTTTGCTACCATTTCTTTCCTTTTTCTTTTTTTTTTTTGAATTGGTTTATTTTCCTTATCATTGATGTACATCATACAGTTAAGACCTGTTAAGCCTCCTCCTTCTGTCATTGCACCCCTGAGTGAGATTCGAGAATCTCAAACTCCTCCTCTTTTGCTCACTCAGTGATCCAATCTGTTCGAAACCTAACCCTGATACATTCCTGAATTTGCTACTGCATTTACTTTAATTACTTTATTTTAATTATGGCCGGATTTTTATGAAGGTAAGTTCCAAACATGACATTGTAACTTTATCATCTGTCCAATCAATGCTGCTAACGGGTTTTAATTCACTGTCTTCCCACCAATTGGGTCATGTGTTTTAATTGTGACACAATTTCTTTTGCTCCAGACACCATGATTTTCTAAGTCAACTGCATGTTTACCCAGATTCTGAACAACTTTGTGTTTACATTTTACAGCTTCACTGATTATTTTCCCTGCAGTCTTAGTTGGTAGCTTCACCCAAACTTCCTCTGTATTATCAATTGCTTTTAATATCTTAATTTTTTTCTGCATCAATATTTATTAAATCTTTCCCTGCCATCAGATTCTCATTTCCTTATAGTGCAAGTAATTCTCTTAATTTAACTGTTGGTCCAATATCTTTATTCTCTAAAGCTCCATCTTCAATGTATTTAACATTCTAAACATCACTATTTTTGCTGATAACATTCTTGTGATTGTCGGGCACTAGGACCCTGCGGAGCTATGCAGTGTCAATTTCAACGCTCAGTTTCAAAGCCTGCAATCAGCTGACTGCTGCCCAGTACAAACTCTTTATCTGTTTATTCTGAGACCAATTTAGCTCTGAATATACTGATTTACCACCTCATAATACTGATCACATTTCTACCTGCCGTTTACAACTTCTAATTTATGTGAAACTCGGTTTTGCAAAATACAACATTTAAAAAAAAATACAAACACCAAAGGAAATTCACAAATCCTTATTAGACATACACACATTCATTCATCCACTCAGATCTTGGATCTCTACTTTGTAGGGTTTCACAAATCCTTATTAAACATACACTCATTTATCCACTGGATCTGTATTCAATAGGTTTTAGTTACTCTTAACAAAAATTGAGACCCTTCCATGCTGATAAGTCTCACTTATGCAGGAGATTTTTTGCCTCTGTTAATCTTTTCCACTCTAGTTTCATTGCTTCACCTCTCTTGACCGTGTTTCAGAGCAAAAGGATTATTCTAATTGCCATTTTTCGGAATTCTAAATTCGGTTCCTGGTTGTCCCTTCCAGTTGCAATCTGAAATTAAGGTTTAAGTACTTTCTGGGCCCTATCCAAGGCTAACTAAGGCACTATCTTCCTGTTTTAGTTAAGGGTCGATTGGTTATTGGTCTCTAAATCTAGGCGTCCCTACTCCTCTAGGCTTTAACCTCACAATCTGCCTTAATCTAAGGATGATTTATTTTTTGGCCTCTTTTTACCAGTAATGGATGCAAGATTTTTAGTGCTGTCACCAAGATGTCTTGCAGACTTTTTCTCAGAGTCAGCATCTTCTAGTCTGCTGATTTTCACACCCAACCTGAGTTTTATGTCCCCTCGATCCACAGAATATCCTTACAAAAGTCAATCACTCATGACTTTCCAGACTAAACTCGGCAGGTAAAGTCTGACTCACACATAGACCAGAAACTTCCAATATTCTAGCCTTTATGCCGGTTAGAAACTTCTAATATTCCAACCGTTTCTTGGGAACTAGAAACTTTTAATATTCTAGCCCCCACTCTGCCCCATTCTGCTCAACTGGAAACTTCTAATATTCTAGCCTCGCTTTTCCTAGAAACTTCTAATATTCTAGGCCTCCATGCTGGATGCCATGGAGAAAGCAAAACAACCGGCTGGGCGTAATTAACACAGTGTTAACACGACGGGTGCCATGTAGAAAATAAAGCAACCCGCTAGGCGTAATTAACAGGGTTTTAATTAAAGCGTTGGGCGCCATGTTTTTGAAAACTCACCACTATTCTTAGAAGTCCCCCTATACCAAAAAGGGCCGACATTCTAAATGGTGATCAGGGATTCTTACGCCCCAACTCCGATGCAAGCTTCAGTGGGTGCTATTCAGGTCAAACTATGTTTCCATGTTATCCCCCGGTATAACCCATACCTTCACCGAAGATTTCATCTACTTACCACTTAGTAGCATCGATCCTGGGTCCCGCATTGCTAAGTAGTGAAGTAGACTTTGGAATAACCACTATTTCAGGTTAAATTAAGTTATTTTATTATTATATTTTTTCTTTTAAAAGCTGCAAATACTTTCTTTACAGAAAAGTAAAAAGATCTTGCTTCTGGATCCTTCTGGTTGGTTGAAGGATCAACCCGGTTGCTGTGTCCTATCTATCCCATGTACCGAGCTGCGAGAGCTGACTCTGCTGGCTATCTCAGAGCTGACTCTTTAAATTCTAGTCTTCCTTAGATGTGTTAGCTATTTTAGCTCGGCTGCTTTGCCCTGTCTCTTTCCAATTGTGTCCTCAGCTCATAATTTTGACTTTATTTTGGCTTTGAATTATGTTTCTCGTAGACTGATAGTTCTCCAGTTTTCTTTAATTTACCTGGTATTAGCAAATTTTCACACCTAGAATTATCACCAAATTCAACTGAACCTCATCCATTCTTTTCCAGCTGCTCACTAAGATAGTTACTTTCAATCAAGGTGTGAGCCATTGTTTTTGGCTTCATTCAAAATCATGTTTGTCTTGTTAGCTAAGCCTGCTTGGCCAAGGATATCTGCATTTTACAATCCTCTCCTAAGCAGCTGCTGTTAACCCTTTGTGGGATCTTGCCCTGTATTCTCTCATGTTTCCCTCAGACCAGACATTGCCAGACTTCCATGTTTCAAATGACACATCTTTCCATATTTTCAATAACAGTGTGCTTGTTAGTAAATTAAAACTTCGCAGCGACGAGGCAATTGCTTTAGCTAGAAAAGAATTAGCCAAAGCACAAATGCCGTGAGAGGTTGAAAAGCAATAAAAATTAACAATATTTGTTAAGTAAACGAAAAGGAGTATCAAACTTTTTAACTGAACATCAACATAACCTGAATGAGTGGAAGGAGGCGAAGCCCCCCAGCATGGAGGCATGGATAAATGATATGGCTGGGTTCATAAAGTTGGAGAGGATTAAGTTCGCCTTGAGAGGGTCTGCGCAGGGGTTCTACAGGCGGTGAAAATGAAAATCGCTTATTGTCACAAGTAGGCTTCCAATGAAGTTACGGTGAAAAGCCCCTAGTCGCCACATTCCGGCACCTGTTCGGGGAGGCTGTTACGGGAATTGAACCATGCTGCTGGCCTGCCTTGGTCTGCCTCCAAAGCCATCGATTTAGCCCTGTGCTAAACAGCCCAACCGTTCCTAGACTATCTCGCGGAGCGTTAGAGGAAGGTTGGTCAGCAGCAGCAACAACCTCGGGGGGGGGGGGGGGAACGTCCTGGGAGGGGGGAGGAGGGGGGGAAAGGGGGGACTGCCTGGGAGGGTGGATAAGCAAGAGATAACATGAAGGGTTGGGGAAACTGGCACGTACGGGTGAGGGCCAGTGTACAAAGCTGTGTAAATATATAATTTTGCCATGTATATATCTTGCTCTGCGCGATTTCTCGGTTTTTTTTTGTTACGAGGGGGGCGTTATTGTTTGTAAGGGCGAAAAATTGTGTTAAAAAACTTTAATAAATATATATTTTTTAAAAATATAACCTGAATGAAGTTCGTAAAGGAGCTAAAAGGAATTTCATGCAACAGAAAAATTAACACTTTCCTTTGTTAAACGTGCATTGGGTGGAAAAGAAACTGAAGGATTGAATCATGGCAAAGAACTTAAGGTTGAGAAGGGTCCTGAATTTAAACAGGATGACATGAATTCAATTGTTATGAAGGGCAACTTGGATTGGTTTGTTGAATTTTTTTCCACAAGACTAAAGAACATGCAGATGTGGAAGAAAATGGAGGTCAGCAGTAAAAGACTGAAGAGTGATTCAGAGTCTCTTTCAAACATTGGAAACTGTTGACAATTTAACGTCTAACTTGATATAAGAACAATTGAAATTGCTGAATCCAGAAGGTAAAAAGAAATGTGACAAGGGATTTCTCCAATTCACAGCCATCAGTACCCAGAGGCTATTCACTAGCAATCAGTAATGTTGTTCTTGACTGTTAATCAAACTGGATCAATTGTAAAACCTTTGAGCCCATCACAAATACCAACCCAGGATCTAGACTGTACATGATTTAATACAGATGTTAAAAAACATGAACAAATGCAAAACCAAGGCACTAGTCTATACAAACCATAATCCTGGTGTTCATAAAACAGTTTAAAATCTCAAACTAAGAGGCTGTTTCATTGGAGTTTAAGGCTGCAGCCATTTTCACAAATAATTGTGCATTTTGCAGGGTGAAACAAGTGATTTCAGATGCCCTGTTGAGTAAAGAAAAAGGGATGGTAACAATACCTTAAAACCAGGGGAATGTATTGGATTTTATAAGGTGTCAAATAACACTGTATGTAATGATGCTTGATTTGTAAATACCATGTATTATTGTTCATAACTATATCAAATGTAATACACTAATTGTTGATGCTAATTAATTGTTGTATTTTGAATATTGTTGTAAAGTAAATATTTTTTTTTAACCAAGAGAGATTTATGTGACTTTTGGAATGCGTACCGTAAGTGATCTGTAATTGGTTTTTAAGAATGTTTGAAAAGGGCTTTTAAGAGTTTACATCAATTATAAAATTGTCAACTGCAATTTTCTTGGATAATAAGAAATGCTATTCCATGAGATATCGTGACCCTTAACTTGGAAGCAGTACCAGCAGAAACGATGTTAACAGACCAGCAGCCATCTGGCCAGGCACAAAGGAGAGCTACATGTATGGATTCTGGAGGGTGAAGGAAACACTGAATTTTTGTGAGGAGAAAAAGCAAATCTCTTTTAGATCATAGAATTTACAGTGCAGAAGGAGGCTACTCGGCCCATCAAGTCTGCACCGGCCCTTACAAAGAGCACCCTACTCAAGCCCACGTATCTACCTTATCCCCGTAATCCAGTCACTCCCACTTAACCTTTTGGACATTAAGGGCAATTTTGCATGGCCAACCCACCTAACCTGCACATCTTTGCACTGTGGGAGGAAACCGGAGCACCCGAGTAAGCTCACGCAGACACGGGGAGAACGTTCAGACTCCGCACGGCGGAGTTCAGGAAGAGGTCAGTTTGGCGACAGGGTTCGAAGGCAATATACGAGCTGACTAAACTGGTCTAAAACTGGGAAAGTTGTGTGAATAGCCTGGAGATGCTAAAGAGCTGGGTGTTTTCCCTCAAGTGGCTAACCCATGAATTGAGGTGTTATTGATTGGTTGGTGGAAAAGGAACTTTGGAAAACCACACCATCAGGACTGTTTCAACTGAGGGGGAGCGAGGGGAGAGCAGGTTTATAGAAGTGCACCTTGCTGATGAAAATAGTACATGTGAAACTTGAAGCTGAAAGCTGTTGTCAGATAGGACACCTGACCTGCTCTGTGTGAATAAAGAACAGCATATTGTGCAGCTACATAATGCCATACATCTGCGTGGAGTGATACAGGTGTTTATAGTTATGTAAATGCATCTGTGCTGTATTGACTAAAGTGAAATTTATCTTTTTATTTAAAGTATCAGTTGAATGTTAATTCATGTTTAATTTGGTTCTGATTCATGCTGAAGTAAAAGTTACAAAATGTGAAATCTTTTTGGTAATTTCTTCATTTGAGGCTGGTGGGTAAATTTGATTATTTTGGTTTACAATTTCCCCCATGGATATTGAAATAGAACATTAGAAAGGAAAAACAAACAAATAATAAACTTTAACGATTTTCATAAATTCATATCGTGAACAAGTTTACATTGTATCATTTTCTACTGAAATATTATGAATATGGCGTTCGTACATCCATCATCCAACAAATGTGTATATATGCAAAAATTGGCATCTGCATCAGAGGTGCTAATTTGGTAGAACATTTTATGACAGTATTCGATCTCTTGTCCAGGAAGGGCTGTTGAAAATCACGCAAAGCTACTCCTGCACAGTAGAAATTGATTGGGAGCAAGTTCAATGCAAACATAATTCCTGGAGGACAGGTAAACATGGCTTCTGTCGATCCTCTGCTGAAATTAATGCAATCGATGGGTAAAACCCCTGAGGAAATTCTCAGCAGCCTTTGGACACAAATCTTTCAATTTAATGGCTCTTAATATGCTTTGAATGTGGATATGACTGTTTTTGTTGTTGTTTTTTCTTTTGGTCAATAGGAATCAGACTGTGCATACACAATGCTTGTGGTGACGATATATTGGCTCATGGAAGCAATGCCTCATTCTGTCACAGCTTTACTCCCAGCACTCATGTTTCCACTCTTTGGCACCATGCAGTCCAAAGAAGTAAGCAATGGTACAACTTCCATGAAAATGTGCCATGTACACACTGATAGATGTATTTTTCAGTTTGTTTAATATATTCTGCAGGAAACATGGCAACCATGCCAATTTAATCGTGGGAGAGGTCGCACTTCAGACTCCCGGGGACAATGTGAGAATTTTTTGTGCGGAATTACAATTAGTCCCATTCACGAGCCAATTGACACCAATTATCACTGAGTCCACTGGAGTTTAATGATGGATCTGGGGTTAAATGGGTGGTTGCACAGATTTCCTGTGCCTCATGAAGGGTTTGCCAGCAGTCGGTTGTGACAGGCAGGGCTGTTGTTCACTGTCAGGCACACTATACCCGATAGAGGGACTCAGCATTGGGAAGGGGGAACCAGGCTGAAAGCCACTTTGTCTTGCCTCTGTCCCCTTACCCTTCTCCCACAATCCCCTCCCCATGCCGCCACCCTGCCCTCACTCACCCGAGTCCAGGGATCTAGTGATGATCTTGGCTGAAGTCCCTGGAGCACTATCAGCAGCAACCATTGGTGGCGATGCTGATGGTGGGGAAGCTTCCTCTGATTAACTGGCAGCTCTTGGCAAGTGGGATTTCCACCATCAGGTTCCCAAATCTCAGGGAAGACTTGATGCTGGTCAGTTAAGTGCCATATGGGCACTTGATAGTTTTGGGCCTGCCCATGGAAGCAGTGGGCGGGATTCTCTGTTTCAGAGACTAAGTGTTGACATTGGGACAGAATCGGTGCTTCTACGACAACAAAAGTGCCGCTGGTCCCGGAGCAATTCCGGAACCATTAATGGGTTATCACCTGCGCCACGTGGATCATGAGCTATTCCAATGAAAAACGGTGTTGGATTCATCATTGTCGGGATTGGCACTGGAGAGGCTGACAAGCTGCAGCTGCATATTAGCACTCCTCTCCACACACTCTTCCCACCCAACAAGATGGCACCTGGTTGTGCTGCATCACACCCATCCCGCTGATGGGTTAACTGGGACCACAGGGTACCTAGGGGGGGTGGCCTGGGGGGACACTCATATGACCCGAAGCATAAGTTCACAGTGGGCAGTCAGCGGCGTGCGCAGTCGCATGGCTGTCTTTCAGGCTGTGGCAATGGTGTTCCTTGCCTATCCACCCTGACCCCATGGTCCACATCATGGCCATCCCCAGCTACTCCCCCGTCCATGGCAGAAGCACCCTGGCCTGAGGCACAACTGTCAGCACACTATGGCGATATTGGACAATTTTGTACCCTCTCTCTCGCTCAGCAGGGCCTGTTTCCCGATTTTTGAAAACACAAGTGAAACGCACTGTCAGTAATTCCTCCTGGCAGAGGCGGAGCTTTGCAGAGGCCCCGGGGAATACTGAGTCAGGCCCACTAATGATGTGCCAACGGCATTTACTGCACATGTAGAGTAGAATGTACCGATGCCAGTCAAGGCACCGGAGCATGGCATTCTATCGGGAGCCCGGCGCCGGCCATGATTTTCGCCTCATGCGCCATTCTCCACCCAATCGTGTTTCCCGATTCCGGCATCAGCCGACGGAGAACCCCGTCCAATATGTTTTTACCATTGGTTCATCAGACCACGTGTGGAACATTAAATCCTGGTCAACTGGTCATGTTTGCACACTTCGTGTGGACAGACAGAATTTTCTCCACATCGTTATTTAAAATCCCTGCTCAATACTTTCAGGTTCGATCTACTGTGGTGACCTACCAGGGCCCGATTAAAATTGGCCATCTTAACTTGAAAAATGAAATGAAAATTGCTTATTGTCACAAGTAGGCTTCAAATGAAGTTACTGTGAAAAGCCCCTAGTCGCCACATTCCGGCGCCTGTTACAGGAATTGAACCGTGCTGCTAGCCTGCCTTATCTGCTTTCAAAGCCAGCGATTTAGCCCTGTGCTAAACAGCCTGTGCTAACTTAAAGAATTGGGCACTTTAAAACAAGCCACAGTCACTCCAGCACACAGCCTCATGGGAATTTGAACTGGAAAAGTTTGAATACACTAAAGGTCAGACAGGCTGCCAAGTCATGTCTGGACCTATCCTATTAATCGGCCATCAGGAGAAATCGATCCGATTGATAGGCACTGACCTATTGCTGCAAATCCAGGCCGGGCCAAACTCTCGGTGCACCTAGAGTTCTCGCCGTCGCCTTGTTTGGTAAAGGTGTACGAGTGAATAGCGCCACTGGAGACGGACACCTGGGGCGGACCCAGGTGATCTGTCAATCGGGCATCAATCGGATCATTGGACACTTAAACCCTCTCTCGATACTCCATTGGCAAAAGGCCACAAGAAGTGGGAAAAGGGCGCAAATCCAAAGGGGGATAAAAGTAGGTACACCGTACCCATCGGGAGTGAGGACTCGGCACGGGAGGTGATCTTGAACAGACCAGAGAAGACCAGAGAACTACACCAGACCAGACCAGTGAAGGAAGGAAGGAAGAGACTGCCAGCAAGAACCACCTTCATGAAGACAGACCAGAGGAACACAGTGATCAATTCCATAGCCCTACCAAGCTATTTTTATATGTAGTATACATTGATCTTGGGTACCTCTGGTATAATTTTGTGGGTAATTTACGGATTAATTGTGTTCAATAAATATTGTTGAATTTGAACTTGTTTGTGGTTTGTTCACCTTAATAAAGACACCAAGGTAAAACCTTTGAGGGAGTGAACTGGCCGAAAGTATCTGAGGTTTTACAGATACAACACAACCTATTTCAAAGACTTCCATCTCTTGTTGATTGGAATGTCAGCACCCTGAGGATGGTGAGATTAATGGGAGTCAATCCTGGAAGGCAAAACTCGAAGAGAAAACAACATGAATTTGTTTGATATTAGACTGGTCGAATGACAATAGCACTACAAAAATAGCATAACCCAGAATCTACAGATTGCATTTGTTTATCAAATGCACTCCAAGTTCAAAGTTTCAAATAGTGAAAGTCCTTAAGTATTTTTTGTCATAATTTGTGCTGGAAATACTGGAATTACTCGTGAGGTCAGTAATTATTGCCCATTCCAAGTCATTTATGAGAAGGTGGGCGGTGACCTTTCCTCTTGAACTGGGGCAGCCATGTGTTGAAGATATTCCCACAGTTGTGGCAGGGTCCAGAATATTGTCCAGCAACCACAGTTTACCATCTGCACTCAAGAACCAGGCTTCATTCTGGGTAGTTCTATTCAGGATTGAACTAAGCTCTGTCTCAATTTTTATTTCATGTTCAATTTGTCTCATTTGGTCTCCATGTGAAATGCTCGTTATTTACAATTAATACATTTCAGAGTTTTGCTCTTGGACTAAATTCTCTTCTATAGCACATCTGGTTCAAACGGTGCGAATACGATGCAGGAGTTTCTGTCCATTTTATGGATAGAAACTCCAATGGGCCCCATTGATCTTGCCATGAGAAACTGTGAGAGGTTTGGGTATTCCCAGACCCTAAGAGCCTGGGCTGGATTCTCCGCACCCCGATGCCGAAATCACGTTCAGCGATGGGGCAGGGAATCCGTTTTTCTGCAGAAAACCGGGACTGGCGCTGGCTCCGCAATTCTCCGCCCCCCCCCGGAAAGCGCCGTACTAGGGGAGTATGCCGCGCCGAGTATACACTGCCTGAGGCCCACCCCGCTATTCTCCGTCCCTACTGGCCAAATTCCTGACGGCGTGGTTCTAACCTGGTCCTGCCATTCGGGAACCGGCTGCGGACTCAGTCTGGGGCTGCCATAGTGGGAGAGGGCCGATCGGAGGGCAGGGGGGGCCTCATTCGCGACAGGCGGCCGATACAGGGCACTATTTCGGCGGCCCAGGTCCGCGGGCTGAGTCCGCCATGGAGCACAGCGCGGCCGCTGGAGGCTGCTGCCATGCACATGCACAACCTGAAGTGCGGGGGACCGTATCGGCAGCTGGAGCTGCGAGCTGCACGACAGCTGCCTGCTAGTACCCTGCAAGACAGTGAATCTGTGGCCTTTTGATGCCAGTTTTCCTGGCGTAAAAGACCACAGTTTTCATGCCGGCTTGGGGACATAGTCCCAAAACAGAGAATCCAGCCCCCTATCTCTGGCTAAGCCACTGAAGTAGAGAAATCTGTTTCTCTATTAAGACTCTGAATAGCTCTCACAAGAGGAAGATTACATTTCTGTGCCTTAAACAGTCAAACAGGATTTCAGTTACATTCTGATGGCGATATTCGGATACATCACTCCTCACTAAATCCCTTACCTCTTTTGGCTGGGATCCTTGTCATTCAAGACTTCCTAAATGAGTGTTTAGGATCTAAAACTTATTGAAAGTTTATTTCCAGTGATATTTTATTATAAAGCACTCTAGATTTATATTGTACAAAAGTGCAGTGTTAAAACTATGAATTGCTTAACAGTCCATTGTTATCTGGTAAAACTATAAATCAGTTAATAGTCCTATGTTATCTGCTAACAACTAACTTCTCTAAGGGAAGGATACATCTAAACATGGAAAATCCTAAAGCATCTCATATCAATTTCTAATACATTTCTAAGACGTTTAATAGAAACATACTTACAAAAATCACGATGGCTTTTGTTTGATGAAGCAGGCTGAGGAACAGAACTTTGACTGCACTCTTAGCAGGAGGGAGTGAGTGCTGATTCTGTGAGTCTGCTTGTCTTTTATAAGTACTTCTTCCTATTTAATGTGTCTTATCTCCCCAACTGAGAATTTTCCTAAAGCCAAGAGGCTAGTTTTGTGGTTTATCAACAATATGTGATTAAATGTTCTTAGTATTAGCTTGACTGTCAGATGTTTAAAATATATGGTCGTACTGGGAGCTGTTATAGACACATCTCCACTTTTTTTTATTTCTGATGTGTCAAAATTCTTAAATATATAGATGTCCTGATAGCCACAGTGGCGTTATCTTAAGTGCCAAAAGTTAAATAAATGAATATTTATTAGTGTCACATGTAGGCTTATATTAACACTGCAATGAAGTTACTGTGAAAATCCCCCAGTCGCCACACTCTGGCACCTGTTTCGGATACACTGAGCGTGAATTGAGATGTCCAATTTACCAAGTCTTTCGGGACTTGTGGGAGGAAACCAGAGCACCCGGAGGAAACTCACGCAGACATGGGGAGAACATGCAGACTCCGCACAGACAGTGACGCAAGCCGGGAATCAAACCTGGGACCCTAGTGCTGCGAAACAACAGTGCTAACCACTGTGCTACCATGCCATTATATAGCTAAGGCAGGAAGTTTGCTTAATTAATTCTACTTGCTATCTCGACACACCTTCCTTGACACACACGCTCTGGCTTGTGGTTATAACTGCAGTGAGGTAATTTGAAGAATTTACGGTCTGTCAATTCAGGGATCCTCCTGCATTTGTCTAAGGTGACTTAATGAGCGTAAGAGTCAGCGAATGTCTTTACAGCTGCATACTGACTTTTGAACGACCTTTCTGCTATAGTGGTTTTATTCCACTTTGAATTAAAACACTTGGTATATTAATTTCTGCTTTGTGCAAGTGTCTTTATTCTAATTCAAATTCTGCGGGCAGTGTAATATCCATCACAAAACTGAAAGAACAAGGATGGGCAAGAAATTGCAAATTCTGAAAATTTACTATCACCTACTCAAATGAAGTTTGAATACTGAGTTAAACTGATTCAAACGTCATAACCAACAGTCTTTGACACTGGTTGCAAAATATATATTGTGATTATGTTATGAGCCAAATCATTTTCATTCATTTCTAAACCTTTTCATGGATTGATATTCTTTGTTGCCTCATCCAGTGAATGATCCTCTTGCTTTGTAAGCCATCCTCTGGGAGGACGGACACAGAGGTTGGGGGGTGTAGGAGTTGGGGGGGGGGATGCAGGAGGTTGGGGGGATCTGGGTCCCGTTTAACAGTCAGAGGCAAGTCTGCCTCCTCTTAGCTGGCTTACAACGCAGCAAATCAACAGCCAGCAGACCTTTCTGCCTTGAGGTCAGAATTCCTTGACAGAAAGTCCTGCCTCCATGAACTGCCAGCCAATCAAATCGCTGGTAGCTCTCTTGATCCAGCAGTGTCACCAGGCGTGGCGGCCACCGCTGGAACTACATTGATTCCCCAGAAAAGGAAGTCTGGTCTCTCAACCGAGCTAGGTTGGTGAGGAGAGTGGGGGCTCTGTAGTGAACAGGATGGGGGGGAAGGGAGACACTCTGTGGGAAACCTTGAGAGGGCCCTGTGATGGGCACAGTGTGCCCAAAGAAGGCACCTCACCAACCCACCCTTGAGCACCAGGCCAACAGTTTTTACTAGGAGGGTTGGGGGGGTTGGCAACTGAACATGGTAATCCCCCCACTGTGAGAAACATCATAATGACAGCATGAAGTAGCCCTTAAGTAGCCATTATTTGATCAGTTAATGGCCTCAAGTAGCCCACGGGCAAGTGAACTGCCTGATACCTCCACATGAGGTCAGTTAGGCAGTGGGTGGATGATGAGCATGCTACCCCAGGCATAGTGCCTAATGTTATGCCTCTTCTGCCTGCTATCTCCCAGGGGCATAAAATTCAACCCGAGCAATCTTTTTTTTGAACAGAACAGTCTTCTGGGTCAGTCATAAGTATCAATCATTAAGTGGGAAAAAGTAATATTTTCCCGGAAGAGAAATGCACCCCGTTTACCATCAGTGCAAAATTTTTGTTTCACAAAATAATGTACCCGATACTATGAGTGCCAGGTGGGTCTTTCTGCTGAACCTTCTGGTAATCGGTCACAGTGTTCTGTATGTGACAGGTTGATAATGGGATTTATGCTGAGTTGTTCCTTCCTCTCTACGTGGCTCAGTAACACCTCCGCTGTAGCCATGGCAACGCCAATCCTTGAGGCCGTTCTTCACCAGATTATGAATTGAGAAGCAGTGACTGATATCTCTCAAAAAACTGTCAATGGAGTCACAAACCAAGCCTTGAAATTGAATGGCAATGTGCTTTACACTCAATGCTTCATTTACCACCTTTTAAATCAAAGGAGAAGAATCCAAAAAGAAGAAGCTGGAAGCAAATGAAAACACTGAACTTGAGCAGACCAAACAGTGAATAATACAGGCAAAGGAAAATGAAACAGGAGACCAAAGGAATGGATGGGTAACATGTCTCTCTGAGACTAAAACTATTTTTAACTCACATTTTCATCCATTCCCACCTGGTATGATCCAGTGGGCTTCTGTATTAATAATTCAAACTTTATAGCCCACCATCACTTCTGATGTTATGATGATATTTTGAGGACCAGATGGTCTAATTACAAGGGGTATGAAGGGTGAGGAGAGAGAAGGGGATGAGAGAGGGAGAGAATGAGGGAATGACATATCATGAATTTTAAAAGCTCAATGTCCAAAAACAGCAGCTGCCAGGCGATTTCGAGATCACGTTTTCAATCTGCACTGCATACTGAATACCTGCCAGAGTGATAGTTCACATCAGCTTGCAAATGTCATTTAAAGCATTAAATTTCCCTGAAGCATTTGAAATACCCAAACCATGGGCTGGATTCTCCATTCCCGGATGCCAAAATCACGTTCGCATGAAATCGGGATCAGTGTCGGTTCTTCAATTCCCCCCCCCCCCCCCCCCCCGCCCCCCCCATACTTATAGAGTACGCCGCGCTGAGTATTGTAGCCATCTAAGATGGCCACCTGCAAG
The DNA here is from genome assembly GCF_047496885.1 of Scyliorhinus torazame. Taxonomy (NCBI): domain Eukaryota; kingdom Metazoa; phylum Chordata; class Chondrichthyes; order Carcharhiniformes; family Scyliorhinidae; genus Scyliorhinus; species Scyliorhinus torazame. The sequence goes on from NC_092725.1 coordinate 67,979,856, forward strand.
GTTCCATGGGAATTATGGCCAACCCAGGACTCAGAGAGATACACAGCCTATGTGTATCTAAAACACAGGTAACCAGACCCCGCTCGTTTGCATTTTAATGGCCCATTTTCCCAGGACAATAGAACTCCAATCAAGCAACCGGTACAGGTACAGACTGATCGGCGCCACTCCCCTTACTCAGAAAGCACAACTGCCAAGGTCAATGACCGCTAAGGACCCACCCAGCCACCCGCCCCTTTATTGGCCGAAATCGAAGACAGTGATCAGAGCCCTGTCGAACTATTGGGTCCAAGGTTAAGGACCACCCCAAATAGTGCGAAATCCCAGAGGGATAAAAGAGAGCACACCCATGTGTCTGTTTCTTTTGGATCCGGCCTGTGCCAGCCCAATTGTAGCAGGAACGGCCAGCCAAGTTCAAGACCAACGATCGCCACATGACAATTGAGCCCAGCAGAGACAGAGCCACTTTCTTCAAACCAGCCAAGTGAAATCCAGAAAAAGGCCTTATCCATTTGCACAGTGCCGGTCGCCCTGAAGTTAAGTATAGGTATTGTAGCTGATAGGTGTAGTTTAACTCATAGTAGATATTGTGTTTGCATGTTGAGATAACTCTTGTGTATGTAAATAAACCACCTTTTGTGTGGTCATTTGATCGATATAAGGGAAGGCTTGTGGTTCACCAAGATAAGTAGAAATACCCACAGTATTGGCGACACTGTTGGGACCGAAACAGAGCAACATTATTGGCGACTGCGCCGGGACCCGATTAGAAGTGACTTTGTCACTCCGAGAGAACCCACAAATTTTGAATCTAATTGCGAGAAAGAGAAAGAACCACAATTGCAAGTCCCATATCGGCCAAATAACCAAATTTTGGAAGTGTGTACTAACTCACATGCGTACCTAACAGGAAGAGTAAGGTAAACTCGTTAGAATTGTGTACAACTAACGAGGGATTGTGAGCCGGAAAATAGCTTAAGCCATACCCGCTCTTCAAATCGCCGTCTTATTCCCCTGACCCAAATTAAAGTAGAGAAAGAGATAAGAGAAGTAATGGCCACTAAAGCAATGGAAAGATTGATGAAACCACAGGAACCCGAGGTCGCAGCGACCAACATAGCAGAGCAATGCCCCATATGGGAGGAAGAGTTAAGGAAATACTTAAAGAGGAAAGGATGGCAAATTTTTGCGCTAATGATGAGTCAGGTCCAGGAAAGATAGGACAGGCTTGGTGGGAGAATCAAAGCGAGATCTAATAGAAAAATGTAGGGAATGTCAGAAAGCCAATGGCAATAGTGTCCTGTTTAGCACAGTTGCGAGGCACAGAGGAGGTCGTGAAGAAGCTCCGTAGGCAGTTAATTGAGAAGGAAGAAAAGAACGAGGGAAACAGTAATGAAAGCGAGAAGATAATTGAGCAACTCCGGGAACAGTTAGCAGCTAAGGACAAGGAAATGGCCGATGTAAAATGCGCACATCAATAGTTCACCTTAGTAGCTTCCAGACCCAGTACGATAAAGCCTGCCAAGATACACAGCGCGCAATCCTGGTAAGAGAAAAAACAGAACAGGTCACCCAGCTAACTAGTAAATGCGCAGAATTAAAAGCATCTTTGAGAGCGCTCCACAACTCCACCAAGGAACAGAGGCAGAGTACCGTTGACCATGCTAAATGCCGACAGAAATAGAAAAGTTACAGTCGCTACTCTCAGTACAGAATGGCTTCAGGTACACTTTCGGGCAGGATTTAGATGAGGAAGATGTTCCCGATTGGCAAGAGTTAAACAAAAGCGCCCAAAGGTATGTAGAGAACAGGCTCAAAAAAGAAAAGTACCCGCAGCACCGACTGCACAGGCAGCACACACCCCCACTCACAATTCGACCCCCATGAATCCAGTTACCACACAACGCAGGTCATCGGATCAGGATGAGCCTGATATCGTTTACACCACCCCACTATCCATAATCCAATTAAGAGACGCTTGCACGAAAATTATTCCATTCCAGCCCACCGCAGAACCGCACAGTTTCTCTGAGGAGGTGCGCCAACAAAAGGTTACGTACGGCCTAGATGAGAGGGAGGAAGTAAAGCTAATAGTTACGAGCCTTAGCCAGTCCGGAAGGTCAGCTTTGCCAGAACCCCAAAATGTAGCAGGAGGAACCCTACAGGAAATGAAAACAGCCATACTAGATGCCATCGGGTATAACAAAGGAGATCCAGTTGAGGGTTTAAAATCACTGCAGGCAAAACAAGGGAGAACATCCGACCATGTTTGCTGGTCGCCTATGGATTCATTTCATGGCAGTCTATGGACAATTGAACCGCACACACCTAAATGAGGAGGACACCACTAAATGGTCCTGCACCTTAGTCTCGGATGCCACAGACGCAGGTCAAAAGGCTTGTGTAAACTATGATCCCGAAGACCACACACACAATGAGGTTTGGGTATTGAAACGACTTTCAAGAGCATGGGAACAAACCCTACACCGATGACAGATCAGGACGATATAGAAGCAAACATGCACCCAGTTAGGACTAGCCAGGACCCAGCATGGATAAACGAGGGTAGACACAAGGGACAGCACCCCAGAGCACAGGCACCACGAGGTTGTTACAATTGTGGCCACGTAGGACATTACGCCCGCGATTGCCGACAAAATCCCACGAACTATCAACGATACCAACCACCAAACCCCCACCTAGGACCAATGTTAGGCCCATGCATAATGTTAGCGCCCATTTAGACGACTTACCGTTTAACTCCCTAGATTGACAGTGTTCGGGCTCCCCAACTTGGGTCTGTGACACACACTGGGACAAATCAGGCAGACCAGTAGTTACAGGCACAGTCCGGGTACATGTAGTCGATTTTCTTTGGTTAACAGGAGGATCCCGCACCACTTTGAACTCCTCCACCATGTTTCAACAGGAAAGATGACCCACCACAGACACCATCACCCTGAGTGGATTCACAGGCCACATGCAACAAGGATATATCACAGCTCCCATACCCATTCAGATAGGGAACATTAGCACCAAACACCGCGTCGTTTTATTGACTTACCCCAAACCGCAGAGCACATTTCAGGCATTGATTTTATGAGCTCCCATAACGTTTCATTTGACCCAGTGTATGGCGACTGGCTAAAACAGCTAGGGCTCCCGATATGCTCACAGTAGAGGATTATGAAAAGAGGATTTGCTCAGTAGAGGACTATTGGTTTAATCCGCAAACAATTAGTGCAGATCAGACGATTAGAGAGGTCCTCGTAAAACACAAAGCTTTGTTCGCACAACACAAACACGATTGTGGGAAGATCCCAGGTACAGTGAAGATTTCAGGTCCTGATCCAAAGCCGCAAAAGCAATACGGTTTCCCACAGCAAGCCGAAGGTGCGATTTCGAAAGTTATTAACAGTTTGTTAGACCAAGGAGTTATTCAACCCATAGAGTCCACAAATAACGCCCCAATTTGGCCTGTAAAGAAGCCCGATGGTTCATGGCGCCTAACGATCGACTACCGAGAACTTAATAAGGTAACCCCTTTAGCAGCCCCACTGTTGCCACGAGTCCCACGACCATGCACAAACAGGGAGTGCAGGCAAAGTACTTCACAGTGCTGGACATCAGCAATGGCATTTGGTCCATCCCGTTAGACAGGGCCTGCCAGTATGAATTCGCATTTACGTTTCAAGGGCAGCAGTACACGTGGACATGCCTCCCACAAGGATTCCATAACTCCCCCTCCATTTTCCACCGACTATTGACCAACGGACTTGCTAAATTTTCCCAACCCGAATGCCTAATACAATATGTAGACGATCTGCTCTTGCAAACGGACACAAAAGAGGAACATGTAGTGCTCTTATCTGAATTACTAGACCCACTGCAATCAATCAGATGTAAGGTAAACCCCAAAAAGCCCAGACATTTTTAGGCACCATCATCAACCACGTGAAGAGAGAAATTGAGCAAAAACGGATTGAATCCATCGTTAAATTGCCCCTGCCCCCAAATGTCACTACACTCCGGTCATTCCTAGATTTGGTAGGATATTGCAGAAATTACATACATGGTATTTCCACCAAAGCAGCCCCACTCTCAGAGCTCCTTAAAAAGAACGCCCTATGGGAATGGCGTCCACAGCACACAGGCGCCATTGTTGATTTAAAACGCGCCAACAGCACTGCCCCCGCTTTACAAGTTCCAGACCCAGACTTGCCCTATGCCATCGAAGTAGCACCATCTACCGAACCCTATCAGCAGTTCTCCTGCAAGAATTACACGATAACTTAGGACCCATAGCCTATGCCTCAAGAGTATTAGACCTCGTAGAGCAAGGATTCTCAGCCTGCGAACAGCACTTGCTTGCAGTCTTTTGGGCAGTACGGTACTTTGCGTACATCACAAGCCTCAACCCAGTCACGATCTTGACCGAGCACTCCCCCACTCAACTATTACTAGACGGTAGATTAAAGGGCGGTTCAGTCAGCCAAATCAGAGCAGCTCGCTGGACACTACTATTACAAGGCAGGGACGTTACGGTAAAACGCACCAAAACCCACACATTTCTGGCCGATAATTCTCCAATGTGCAATTCTCCACATGAGTGCCAGATCATAGCAGCCCAACACCACACAGGACCCTTTATCCCAAAGTCACTACACCCACGAGGAGGCAGTAAGACACAAGATTCCTGAACCACAGGGGATGCTTTAAAAAATTTTGTAGACGGTTCCTCCACAATCGAAAATGGAGTTAGAATTACTGGTTGTGAAAGACACGCAGACACGCCCACTAGAAGAGATCTCTTTAAAATTGCCCGGCCACCTAGGTTCACAAGCAGCAGAACTCGCAGCCATAGCCTATGTAATTCAGCACCCAACTCTTTTCCAACTCCTGCAGACATACACTTGGACAGCCTGTATGTGTGCAACAGCTTAACAGAATGCCTGCCCCTGTGGGAATCTCGACGTTTTGTTTCAGCTGATGGAAACCCCCTACCCTCTGCCCCATTGTTAAAGCACATTCTCAGGACAGCCTCAGATCGCACATACGGTATCATTAAAGAAAGAAGCCATCATTGCTCCTCCCCACCCGGTAATGTGAAGGCAGACGCCTTAGCCAAAGCAGGATCACGCCATGGTCACTTCTGGCAGCCACCCGAAAGTGAACCGATACACTCAGTCCAGGTTTCCCAGACCAATATTGAGGATCTATCCCAAGCCCAAAAAGCAGTAGACACCCTCAAACAGGTTTTAGATGGCAACTTCCCAGCCCCCATGATAAATGGGAGGATGCACTGACTGTACAGGACGGCATAGTTTTAAAACACGGAATTTATGTGGTCCCCACTCAGGACAGAAACCAGGGGCGAAATTCTCCCGAAACGGCACGATGTCCGCCGACTGGCGCCCAAAACGGCGCCAATCAGACGGGCATCGCGCCGCCCCAAAGGTGCGGAATGCTCCGCATCTTTGGGGGCCGAGCCCCAACATTGAGGGGCTAGGCCGGCGACGGAGGAATTTCCGCCCCGCCAGCTGGCGGAAACGGCCTTTGGTGCCCCGCCAGCTGGTGCGGAAATGACATCCCCGGGCGGCGCATGCGCGGAAGCATCAGCGGCCGCTGACAGTTTCCCACGCATGTGCAGTGGAGGGAGTCTCATCCGCCTCCGCCATGGTGGAGACCGTGGCAGAGGCGGAAGGGAAAGAGTGCCCCCACGGCACAGGCCCGCCCGCGGATCGGTGGGCCCCGATCGCGGGCCAGTCCACCGTGGGGGCACCCCCTGGGGCCAGATTGCCCCGCGCCCCCCCCAGGACCCCGGAGCCCGCCCACGCCGCCTTGTCCCGCCGTTCAAAAGGTGGTTTAATCCACGCCGGTGGGACAGGCAATTTATCGGCGGGACTTCGGCCCATTCGGGCCGGAGAATCGAGCGGGGGGGGCCCGCCAACCGGCGCAGCGCGATTCCCGCCCCCGCCCAATCTCTGGTACCGAGACTTCGGCAACCGGCGGGGCGGGATTCATGCCAGCCCCCGGCGATTCTCCGACCCGGCGGGGGGTCGGAGAATGATGCCCCTGTTCATTTACCAATTTCATGAAGGACACGTACATCAGGGGATAGACATTACCATTGCCTATTTAAGACCTTTGTGTTGGTGGCCCGATTTAAAAAGCGATGTCACCCATTATGTTGAGAATTGCCTTATCTGTGCTCAGAACAACCCCGAACGTTACTCAAAGGACAATTATGTCACACCCGACCTGTGAATGGCCCTTGGACAAATTTGCAAATCGATTACATTGGCCCCCTTCCTCCTTGCAGAAACGGTTTCAAGTACGTGCTGGTTGTAATCGACATCTTTACTAAATGGGTAGAAGCATTTCCCTCACGGACAAACACGGCAAAGGCCACCGCTAAGATTCTGTACCCAACAGATATTCACACACTGGGGTCTCCCCCGCAGCATTGAGTCAGAGTCAGAACACTACCACACAACAGGTCACCACCAGCCCGGACACTACACCACACATAAAGACAGACATCGAAACCCCCACCTGGTGCGAAAACATTGCCAAATGCAACCCCCTTTCATACATAGTAGAGGCCCTTCTAGTAATTGCAATAATCTGCAGTGTCATTCAGACACTCCGACTCCGTAAATGCCGAGCAAAAGCCTCCCGCTCCCTGATATATACAGTCCGATCCCCCTTCTTTGGAATTCAACAAAATTGAACTCGTAACAATCGCTGCTCGAAATAAACCATGTACATCTTTAACTTTATTAGGATTAAGTAGAAATGTGATGCTGCTGTTTTAAATTTGGTACTGTAAATAAGTTCTTTGATATTCACCAGCAGCATGAGAGTAGCTTAGATAGCGTTAGCTAGAGATCAACTGTGCGGATAAATTAAATGTTTTATAGTGACCTGAATTAGAGTAACCGTTAGAGATGAATTGATTTATGAATGTATTAATGGAATATTAGGTAAATGTCCCAAACCATAAGATAGAGTAGAGTAGAACCTTGTCTTGACCAAGGGTGACCAGTCCACCAAGGATAAACAGGGATCAATAGTGTGATCCACCACGATTCGTGTTCAGGATCAAAAGGACAGAATGTAGCCATCTCAGGTGGCCACCTGCGAAGGACCATGGGAATTATGGCCAACCCAGGACTCAGACAGATACATAGTATATGTGTATCTAAAACATAGATAACCAGACCTGACCGAAACCCCCGCTCATTTGCATTTTAATGGCCCATTTTCCCAGGACAATAGAACTCCAATCAAGCAACCAGTACAGTCACAGCTTGATTGGCGCCACTGCCCTTACTCAGAAAGCACAACTGCCAAGGTCAATGACCGCTAAGGACCCGCCCAGCCACCAAGGCACCCACCTCTTTATTGGCCGAAATAGAAAACAGTGGTCAGAGCCCTGTTGAACTATTGGGTCCAAGGTTACGGACCGCCCCAAAGAGTGCGAAATCTCAGAGGGATAGAAGAGAGCACAGCCATGTTTTCTGTCTCTTTTGGATCCGGTCTGTGCCACCCAATTGCAGCAGGAACAGCCAGCCAAGTTCAAGACCAATGATCGCTACCTGACAATTGAGCCCAGCAGAGACAGAGCCACTTTCTTCAAACCAGCCAAGTGAAATCCAGATAAAGGCCTTATCCATTTGCACAGTGCCGGTTGCTCTGAAGTTAAGTATAGGTATTGTAGCTGATAGGTGTAGTTTAACTCGTAGCAGATATTGTGTTTGCATGTTGAGATAACTCTTAAGTATGTAAATAAACCGTCTTTTGAACTAACTAACTGGTTGTGTGGTCCTTTGATCGATATAAGGGAAGGCTTGTGGTTCACCGAGATAAATAGAAATACCCACAGTATTGGCGACGCTGTTGGGACCAAAACAGAGCAACAGTATCCACTGCCTCAGGCCATTGCCTGAGGCCCGCTCTGTGATGCTCAGTCCCCGACCGGCCGAATTCCCGACGGATTGGACCTCTCATGTTCCCACCGTCCAGGATCCTCGTGAGGTGGCTGAGGACTCAGTCCGGGGCCGCCACAATTGGGGCAGGGCCAATTGGCGGGGGGGGGGGGGGGGCTTGATTCGGGGCTGGGTCAATGTGTGCGGGCGGTCCGGGGCACGTGAGCATCCGATGCGGGGCACTATTTTGCCAGTCCAGGTCCATGGGCTGGGTCCACCATGGAGCACGGAGCTGGGGGCCGTATTGGCAGCTGAAGCTGCGAGCTCCACGACAGCTGTCTGCTAGCTCCCTGCAAGGCTGTGAATCTGTGGTCCTTTGACGCCAGTTTTCCCAAAAACAGAGGGCGGGATTCTCCACTCTTGTGCCGAAGTGCCCACGCCGTCGTGACAGCCCCGATCCCGACCGATTCAGGCCCCGACAATGGGCTAGGATCGGGGCCGCTTCATCTACACGCGCCAGGCCTTGACGCCGTGTAAAGGCGGCGCCGCATAGATGACGCGGCCGGCGCCGCATAACTGGCGTCACCTGCGCATGCATGGTTGCCGTCCTCTCTGAGTCTGCCCGGCAAGAAGATGGCGGACGGATCTTGCGGGGCCGCGGAAGGAAGGAGGTCCTCCTTCAGCGAGGACGGCCCGACGATCGGTGGGCACCGATCGCGGGCCATGCCACATTTGATGTACCAGCCGGTGGAGGATCCCCTCTCCCCCCCCCCCCCCCGCAGGCCGCCCCCCCAGCGTTCCCGCGCTGTTCCCGACAGCAGCGACCAGGTGTGGACGGCGCCGGGGGTAACCCGCCGTTTTGACCTGGCCGCTTGGCCCATCCGGGCCTGAGAATAGAGGGGGTGCCGGAGAATCGCCATTTTGGGTGTCTCCGGCGATTCTCCGGCCTGCGGAACTCGATGGGGCCATTCCTGCCGCTTGGGAGAATCGCTTGAGGGCGTCGGACCGGCGTCCCGGGAAATTTTGGCAGCCCAGGCGATTCTCCTAACCGGCGCGGGAGTCGAGAATCTCGCCCAGAGAATCCAGCCCCATGTGTCTCACAGTAATATATCAAAAATGCTACTTAAGAGACTTGTAAGGGTCAACATTACATCAGGGAGACTCTTAAGATTGAAATAAATACCACTGCTTAAAATAAATATTCCAGACAGTCCAAACGCATATTACATATGAAAGTACCTTTTCACAGAATTAACATAATTTCAAACCAATGTACTTTCTGTACATCTTTTAAACAGATTTACAAAAGATTAGCCCACCTAAAGAATCTCTCTGATGTGTCTCCTGCCTCTGCTCGCTGCAACTGGAATTTTTAAAAAATGTGTAAATACTTACCTATCGTCGGGGCAAGCAAGCGAATTTCGCGCTGTCAGATTAGTTTTCATTACGTCACTTCAGCACAGCGCTTCCATGTGGACAGTTCAAATTAAAACCCAGTCGGAGTTTTAAATGGGGCGCACTTTTCATAGACCAACCTAGAGAAGAGCTGAAAGTTTGTTGGATGTAAAGTTGTTTGCCTAAATGGCAGTTCAATAGCTAACTTTCCTCTTTGTTTCTTGAGGAAGGATGTGGAAGCTCTGGAAAAGGTGCAAAGAAGATTTACCAGGATGTTGCCTGGAATGGAGAGTAGGTCTTACGAGGAAAGGTTGAGGGTGCTAGGCCTTTTCTCATTAGAGCGGAGAAGGATGAGGGGCGACTTGATAGAGGTTTATAAGATGATCAGGGGAATAGATAGAGTAGACAGTCAGAGACTTTTTCCCCAGGTGGAACACACCATTACAAGGGGACATAAATTTAAGGTGAAAGGTGGAAGATATAGGAGGGATATCAGAGGTAGGTTCTTTACCCAGAGAGTAGTGGAGGCATGGAATGCACTGCCTGTGGAAGTAGTTGAGTCGGAAACATTAGGGACCTTCAAGCAGCTGTTGGATAGGTACATGGATTACGGGAAAATGATATAGTGTAGATTTATTTGTTCTTAAGGGCAGCACGGTAGCATTGTGGATAGCACAATTGCTTCACAGATCCATGGTCCCAGGTTCGATTCCAGCTTGGGTCATTGTCTGTGCGGAGTCTGCACGTCCTCCCCGTGTCTGCGTGGGTTTCCTCCGGGTGCTCCGGTTTCCTCCCACAGTCCAAAGATGTGCGGGTTAGGTGAATTGGCCAATGATAAATTGCCCTTAATGTCCAAATTGCCCTTGGTGTTGGGTGGAGGTGTTGAGTTTGGGTAGGGTGCTCTTTCCAAGAGCTGGTGCAGACTCAAAGGGCCGAATGGCCTCCTTCTGCACTGTAAATTCAATGATAATCTATGATTAATCTAGGACAAAGGTTCGGCACAACATCGTGGGCCGAAGGGCCTGTTCTGTGCTGTATTTTCTATGTTCTATGTTTTGTTTCCATTCCCTTGAAAATTTGGATTATCTGAGAAAAAAAAAATCGATGGCATTTCATTAAGTTCCACTTGGGAGGCATAAGGAAATTTATTATTGTTGCCTATGAGTTTTTCAATCAGCAAACACAGATGGTGTATGTGTCTGTCATCCTGGTCAATTATGCCTACTGCAGCTGAAATTCAGCCACCACATTACAATAACACATGGGAGTCAAAACACGCAGCCATTTGAGGTGCCATGCTCCCTCCAATAGTTGGCTAAAAAGTCATGTCTGCACCAGAAGTCACATTTGTATTTCTTTTTATGCAGCTATTACATTGGTGCGGACACTAGTGGACACAAAATAGGACCTGATGAGGTAAATGCTTCTATTATTAAAATGGCAATCAACTTAAAACTTAAAAACATGTATAATCCTAAAGCTAACCATTCTATTGCAGAAGGTCTTATCAATTTACATTTGATGATACACAGCCGCAACCCTGTTAGTTTCATTTTTACACCAGCATCTAATTGCTTGAGTAGTGAAACATTCCCTCCTCTCCTGAAGGTGCGCAATCCGGCATTTGGTTCAAAGGTTGCAGGAGCATTCAGTAACTTTCTCAGAAGGTCAGTCCTCATACGTGAGGTTGGTGACGGAATTATGGCAAGCCATTCACCACGGAGGTCGTATCCTATCAGAGACCAGTCCAATCCTCACTTGTAGTCCACATCTGACATTCACCGCACCCTGCACCCCCTCACCGCGCCCCCCCCCCCCAATACCAATCCCCCCACCTAGAGAATTGGCTTCAGTATTAACAACTATCAACAAAAACACCTCCCTATAGCCAATGGAAAAACAACTTTTAAATATAATGTAAGGATCAGTTCTTTGCTATGAGAAATCTAGTAACCTGTAATTGCTAATATAGTTGTGTGTGAATTTTATTTATTAGAATTTTATGGATTAAAATTTGACCGGAATGTGATTTCTATGTGTTATAACCGACATGCATCTTACAGGTGGGAACAGTTAACTTACCCTTGAACCTTGTAGAATACGAGCTCCCCCATTAAGGGGACAGGGGACCTGTAAACAATGTATAGTTGTAGGGTATATAAAGCCGGCCAGTTAGGCACCGCAGGCCCAGACCCAGTTAACTCTATTGTGTGCTGTATACAATAGTTATTGTAAATAAACATAGTTTCTTTGATCTACTTGGTGTGGACTCCATTGTGGCTTTATAAAACGATGAAATTTGTGAGTGGTGCACATGGTGTATTCTCCTCCATGGCCTTGTCCCTCCCTTTCCCTGTAACCTCCTCTAACTGTATACGAGAACCAATTCCCGGCATTGCACCAGGTGAGATTAGCAAACACAGATCAGTGATCAGTCTGAGACTTCTCTGGTGTGTATATGATCTGCTGGAGGGGACAGAGAATTTAATTGCTGAGTTAAATGTGTTCAGTATGTTTGTCATCAGTTAAATCAAGTAAACAGAACCCCTTGTATGGGCAATGTCCTTCATCCCAATCATAGTATATAAACAATAACAAAAACTTTCAAGATAGCTATTTATGCTGGTATAGAAACTGCATGTAAACTTCAGAATGTTAGAAAGGAACGAGAATCAGTTGCCAACAGGATGTAAACCTAAAGCCTTCTCATCCCTCTGCACCATCAACGGAGCAACTTCAATAACAATGTTTACATAGTAATAATCCAATAATAATCTTTATTAGTGTCACAAGTAGGCTTACATTAACACTGCATTGAAGTTACTGTGAAAAGCTCCTAGTCGTTACTCTCCGGCGCCTGTTCGGGTACACTGAGGGAGAATTCAGTATGTCCAATTCAGCTAACAAGCACATCTCGGGGGACCTGTGGGTGGAAACCGGAGCACCCGGAGGAATCCATTGCAGATACGGGGTGAATGTGCAGACTTCGCACAGACAGTGACCCAAGCCGGGAATCGAACCCGGGTCATTGAAAACCTCTACCAATGGAAATTGTCACGAGGAGCTCCACCGAAGTAATCAGACCAAATTGGCAAAGAAGGAACTGAGTTTTAAGGAACATTTTAGAGTAGAAAGTGGAGGTCAAGAGGCAGCAAGGTTTGGTGAAACTATTTCAGAGACTTCGGCCATCAATGGTGAGGCAAAGGAAATAGCGAATTCAGAAGAGGCCAAAGTTAGAGCAATGTAGAAATTTTAGAGTACTGTAGGGCTGGAGGAGATTATAGGCAAAGGGAGGGACCAAGTCATGGAGGAGAATGCTCACCGTGTACACCAGATACACAGGGAAGATATTTCACAGAAATCACATTCCTGTCAAATTTTAATCCATAAAATCTTATAAACCAAAATTCAGACGCAGCTTTATTAGCTGTTGCTGGCTACTAGATTTCACATGGCAAAGACAGATCCTTTGCGTGGAATTTTCCAACCCTTCCCATGGGATCTTCTGTTCCGGCCGAAGTCGGCCTCTGCTGCGGGTTCCCCGGTGCTGGGATGGGCGAACCATGAAAAACACCATAGAATTTGATAGGTCGGGAGGATCCCACCAGTGACCAATGGCTCACCGTGACCGCTGTAGTAAAACTGACTGTGAGGTGTGGAGCTGGAAAATTCCAGCCTTATCTTATATTTAAAAGTTACTTTTCCATTGGCCACAGGGAGGTTGCACTGATGGTTCCTAAAACTGAAGACATGTTCACCTGATGGCGACCCCTTGATACAGGTGTTGAATTGGCTAAGACCAGCCACTGAAGAGATTCGTATTACAAGTACCAAAATTCCTGAGGTATTGGTACCAATTCCGGAGCAGGAATGATCTTGAGGTTTATCCATTAATTTATAGACACAACTAGATTTCTTTGTCTGTTTTGTCCTTCTTGCACCTTCTTGGTGTAGGAGACGTTTTCTGAGCCCTAAAACACGCCTTGGCAATGTGGCCCTTCTTGCTACAGTTCTTGCATTTATTTAACTCCAGCATTCCCCTGATGAGTGTCCAACCTGTGTCCAACGGTGGCATGGTTGCACCTTTGCAGCCCTGTAACTTGAGCTATCCATTTTGTGGATCTTCGTTCCAACCCCCATCTGTGAATCTTCTCTCATTGGTAGCTCCACAGATGTGGCAACTTTCACAGCAGCCTTTAGAGTTCAATTACTTACAGTAAGCAGCTTCCTCTGAACAGCTTCACTGCGGAGCACAAACCAGCCTGTCACGAAGAGTATCGTAAAGTGTTGTACCAAATTCTCAATATTTAGCCAATTTTCTCAAAGATGCTACAAACTGTAAAATGCTTTCAACTTTTTCCTGACCAAGGCAGTGGAACCAAACCTTTCTGCAATCAGTAATGGTTTAGCAGAGAAATGTCCCTCTCAGATTTTCATTAATTCATGTAGGACTTCTCTCCTGGTTTTGTTAGGTGAACTAGATTCTGTAGCAGCATATATGTTTTATGCCCCAGTGAGCTGAGAAATGTTGTGATGTTTGAGTCCTCTGGTGTCTCATTTTCTGAGAGAAACAATATGAACTTCAAGTCTCATAATCCTCATCAAACACATCTATGGCGCCATTTTTCAATGAGACGACTGTCCGGCTAAAGGTCAGCATCACGGTGGCTTTGGCATAACCACGGGCAGCACGGTAGCACAAGTGGATAGCACTGTGGCTTCACAGCGCCAGGATCCCAGGTTTGATTCCCCTGGGTCACTGTGCAAGTCTGCACGTTCTCCCCGTGTCTGTGTGGGTTTCCTCCGGGTGCTCCGGTTTCCTCCCACAGTCCAAAGATGTGCAGGTTAGGTGGATTGGCCATGCTAAATTGCCCTTAGTGTCTAAGAAGGTTAGGAGGGGCTGTTGGGTCAAGTGGGTCGGTGCAGACTCGATGGGCCGAATGGCCTCCTTCTGCACTGTCTGTTCTATGTTCTATGTTCTAATAGAGCTTGCCACTGCTGAAGCTGCAGAATGAAGAAGAGGCAGAAAAACGGCACCCTTATACCCCTCTCCCCATGACCTGCACCCAGCAATGCCCTTCCCACTTCTCTCCACCCTCCCGCCACCACCCCACCCCCTCTGCTCCAGCACCCTAGCAAGCTCCGTGCCAGAAAACGTGGGGAGCCACATTACGGGGGTTTTCTCGTGCAGCATGGCACCAGGGAAGTTTCCAGTATCTGCATCGGCCACAGATCAGCTTCCCGCCAAAGTGGGCAATTTAAATAATTGAAGATCCTGTGAAGGCGATTTTCCGAGTTCACCAGTATTCGTCCAGCAGCAGAAGCGTCTCCTGCTGCATGGGCTGGATGCCAGCTTCTTGCAAGTAGCCTCCCTCTGGTCATCACTGGGGACCATTAGAGCTGGAGGCTCCATTCCCCATAGGGGGGGAACCACAAGAAGGGAAGGCTGGCCTCCATGGCCACAATCTTCCATCCGGTGGGACCTGCCTACTTGGTGACACTGATTTAAAATTCCTTCATTTACCTCTCTCAGTGTGCTTCAAAATGAAAGCGCCACCTTGATCACCGATATTCTGTAGCAACTCTCCCAGTGGAATGGCCAAGTCTCTGGAGCTGCTGGCTCTCTCCTTGGGCTGGTCGCATTTATGTCACACCTCCCTCCTTAATTGGATGCCAAGCCCAGCGGCGGCCATTTAAGAAACCAGCTATGGGAACACTGCGGAGCTGGTCTCACTGCACCAAACGTGGGCTCAGGTCCCCAAATTAGTCCTGTGTTAGGGTCTGGAAACAGAAGGTAAAATTTAACCCTCAGTCAATATGTCTTGAGTCGTGCCCAGATTCCATTATCGCACGCTAACAATGGCTTTTGCGTGTCCTGTTTAATCAGTGCTGCAGTGCACCATTTCCCTGAGGCAAGACTGAATAAGGGATGAAAAATAAGATAGAAGTGGTTTAAATCACAGAGAAAAAGCTGGCATCTCCGTGGCACAAGTCAGGAATGAATACTGATGCAAAGATGTGGAACAGTGGAACAAAAATAAGAGATTTAATTTATGTAGCACCTTTCCCATCCTCCAGAGACCCCAATGCGCCTCATAGCTAATGAATTACTTTTTGAAGCTATGTTGCGGCTAACTTGGTGAATGTCGCAGAAGATTTGATTTATGATGGAAAAGAGAACGAGGGCAATAAAGTGGCTGATGTTGTCGCGATGAGAAGCGCACAAAGGAAATTGGACTGGACAGGACTATTATAGGGCAAATGCATGAAAGAAAATTGCATCATGTTGAAAAAAACTATGCACAGAGTACAAAACCGATATAAATCACAATGGAAGAATATTAACAATGCAAAGCACCTAAGCGGCCTACAGTCGACGTTTTGCAAGAAACATAAAGCTTCTGGTGCTACAGTAGTCCGTGGTGTAGATTAGAAGGAAGAGTAGATTAAGAAACTCATCTGAAGAGCTAAAATAGGAAAGAAGGCAATGATGGAATGGAATATTAAAAGAAATATTAAGCTATTTGTATAAATATTTCACAGCAAGCAGGTATAATAGGAAATCAGGGAGCGGTTGAAAGCTCCTGAATATACCATGATATAAAGTTGCCAAGAGGATGACAAATATACCCAAGGGTTCTTCTTTTCTGTTTTCCACAATTGGTCGAACCTATGGAATGTATCTAGCTCCGGGATAATCATGGGTTATGAAACCAAGCGCAACTCTGAGCCGATGCCGTTTTTGTTTTGTCTTGTAGGTTTTTTTTAATACAACTGAATTTCTTGTCTTTTTGAAAATGATGAAGGGATGGTGCCGATCTGGCCTGAAGCTGAGGGCCCTGCTGACTTCAACAGGCCCGACGCCATTTCACGCTCTAACGAATGCTGATTGACCAAAAGCGGGATCTCTGCCAGTCACCAGACTTGGGGAGCTGCCAACCAATCAAACCGGTCAGCTGCTTTTCAGCCATTCCAGGAACAACGCTATAGTTGGCCAGAAGAAGAATTGCAGCTCGTTGCCTGAAACTAAGTGCCAGGGACTGGAGGAAAGGTAAATTGCAAGAGTCAAGAGTGGGTGCAGGTTACTTCGAGAGGGGCATGGTGGTACAGTTAGCAATGGTTAGCATTGCTGGCTCACAGCGCCAGGAACACGGGTGCAATTCCGGCCCCGGATGACTGTCTATGTGGAGTTTGCATGTTCTCCCCGTATCTGCATGGATTTCCGCCGGGTGCTCCGGTTTCATCCCACAGTCCAAAGATATGCCAGTTAGGTTATGGGGACTGGACCCAGGTGGTGTGCTCTTTTGGAAGTTTGATGCAGATTCGATGGGCTGAATGACCACTTTCTGCATTGTAGGGATTCTATGATTCTACAAAGCAGTTTGTCGGGGGTATATCGGATGGGGCTATGAGTTCTGGAGGCCACCGGGCCCTTGGGGGGGGCATTACAGTGGAAGGGGGTTTCTGATGGAGGGCTCCCTCCCAACCTCCGGCCCAAGATTGAACTTTTCAGCTCCCCCGCCCCCCACCTCCCCACCCCACCACCCCACCCCACCCCACCACCCCACCCCACACCACCCCTCGATCTAACATTCATCCACCACCACAGCTGCAAGTCTGATACCCATAGCTTTCACATATCTGACAGGCGCATCACCCAAGCACCTTGCAATATGCTCACTGATGCTCTGTCTTCTGTTGCAGAACAAGGTGGCACTTAACAGGAGAGACGAGCAGAGAACCAGTGGCAAATAGCCATGGCTACAACTCCTCAGCCCCTGAGAGAGATGGTGCTATAAGTTATTGGCAGAGACCTCACTGAGACTGTGGCAGCTGGCTTCACTGAAGCCATCCAGTATGCCGGTCTTCTACTGCTTTATGCACCTTCTGCAATTCCACTTTACCGCCATCTGGTATGAAACATAAACTGCAGATCATTTAATCATGCACCGCTTGCTTGTCTTCCACTCCATCTTTCCTCAGCCTAGCTTTGCATTCTGCATTTATGCTTTGAGATCCCCAAGCACTTCTGCCTGGTCAGATACTACAGCCTCACTGTAACAAGCAGGAAAGAAGTGCCGTTACTAAGTCTGATATTTATAGATATCATCTCAGCAAATGGTAAAGTAAAGTCGCCATAGTCTCAGATGACCATAGGCTGCTTTCCCCTTGAGCCGGGGGGGGGGGGGGGGGGGGTGGCTGACTGGTGGTGATTTAACCTGTGGATCACCACATCTCAGGCGAGGGGCTTCATGAGTAAGCTCACCTGGTATGGGAATTGAACTAATGCTGTTGGCCTCGCTCTGCATCACAAACCAGCTGTCCAGTCAACTGAGCTAAACCTGGATAAAGTTGTTACAGAAGTTATTTTTTGTGGTGTTTCCTTTTTCAAGACTTTGGTCAAGAAGAGTAGAAAGAATGGGAATTGTGGAGCGGAGGTTTTGTAAGGATGGTTTAGAGGAATCGACAAGCCTTTTTTTGCTGTCTGTCCAGAAAGATTGTGCCCTGAACTGATGATGTTGCCACCTTTCTTCCCCTTCTTCTTCCTCCTCCAGAGTAGTCTAGACTTTGGACACATACATATTGATGAGTACAGAAGGGCTCCACCAGAGCAATCTGGGCAGTAGAACCATTAGTTCAGAATGCCAATGGTTTGCTCCATGACATTCCTGGTTGTGGTATGACTTCTGTTGTACATACACTGTCCACATGCGGTTGGGGCTGAAGGGATGTCATGAGTCACATGTCTAGCAGGTAGCCCACATCACCAAGCACCCATCCTTTGGTTTAACGTGCCATCTCAAGTATGACAGTAACAGTTGTCTGCCACAGAGTTGAAGCATCATGGCTGCTATCAGGTTCATGGGCGTTCAGCACGATGTTCTGTGTGTGGTTGCATATTGACTGCCTTTTAAAAGATTGGAACCCTCTTGCAGTTGTAGCTCGAGAACATCTCCTAGTTTGGTGTCCGCAGAGCCATATGCATGACATTGATGGTTCGCTACATCATTACGAATTTTACTACCCTGAAAAACCCATGAGCTCCTTTCATAGAATCCCGACAGTGCAGAAAGAGGCAATTTTGCACAGCGAGTCTATTTAACATGGCCAATCGATCTAACTCACACATCTTTGGACTGTGGGAAGAAATTGGAGTACTGGAAGGAAGCCAACGCAGACACAGGGAGAATGTAAAAACGCCACACAGACAGTGACCCAAGGCCAGAACTGAACCCAGTCCCCTGGAGCTGTGAAGCAGCAGTGCTACCCACTGCACAGTGGTTAGCACTTCTGCTTCACAGAGACAGAGACCCGGGTTCAATTCTGGGCGACTGTGTGGAGTTTGCATTTTCTCCCTGTGTCTGCGTGAGTTTCCTCCTGATGCTCCGGTTTCATCCCACAGTCCAAAGAAGTGCAGGTTAGGTGGGGTTATGTGTTTACGGGGATAAGGCGGAGGCATAGGCCTATGCAGGGTGCTCTTTTGGAGGATCGGTGCAGACACGATGGGTCGAATGGCCTCCTTCTGCACTGTAGGAATGTCATGGTGCCGCCATAACACAGAATATAGTTCCCTCACTCCCTCTGCGGCAGCAGAAGTAAATAAAAAACCTGAAAGGTGCATAATTATCCTTTTTGCAAAGCATTCGTGGTTGTAGTGGAGTGGAGGAGTAGTGTCCCATGTGCAACTGACTGCATGTTCAAAATGAGTGTTTAAGGGAGGGCGTTAGGGCGGCACGTGGCACAGTGGTTAGCACTGCCACCTATGGCGCTGAGGACACAGGTTTGAATCCCGGCCCTGAGTCACTGTCCGTGTGGAGTTTGCACACTCTCTTCATGTCTGCGTGGGTTTCACCCCCACAACCCAAAGATGTGTAGGTTAGGTGGATTGGCCATGCTAAATTTCCGCTTAATTGGAAAAAGAAATTGGGTACCCTAAATTTAAAAAATTTAAAAATAAAAAAAATAAGTGAACCTGTTAACAAGACCTGCAAGATCCAATATGGCAGATTAGATGCCAAATCAGCATTGACCTCTGTTTGATGTCATAATCAGCTGACACTGTGTGCTTCCGGGGGAATCAGGACACACCCTTGTCTTTGGCATTCCAAACATGGTGATCAGCAGGGGCTGTGCCAGAGGCAAATGTTGGACTCCCCAAGGACTGAAACCAGTGACGCTACAGAGGCAATTGTAGCTACTATTGGCTGGAATTTTCCGGCCGTTCCCGCCGGCGGGATCGTCCGGTCCCACCGAAGGTGAGCCCCTCCACGGGTATCCCGGCAGCAGGGGAATTTGAGAACAGGAAACTCCATTGGCAGCAGTGGGACCAGAAACGTGAATGGCGAATCGCGCCACGGGGATGTGGAAAATCCCTAACCTCTAACCATTGGGCTAATCAAACTTTAGCCTCCGCATTCTGCATTTCTCTGGGGGAGGAGAGATGTCTCAAAAGTGCTTTGCAGAGTAGACACAAAGCAAGAGGCGAAAGGGATGAAGAGTGGGGGATATTTAGAAACTCTTTTATACCTGTTTGAACACACTTTCAACACTTCTGTGTCTCATTTGCTTACTTCTGAAAATAAATCTACCTTTTTCTATTTTTTTTCATTTGCTTCACATTTTGAGGTTTGTTTCCATATCTTCTTGAATCTAACTAAACTCTCTGGAGGTGAAATCAGGCGTGGTAGCGCCTCGGCTGCAATCACCCTTAAAGTTCCAGAATAGCATCTGTGGTTTACACGCACACTTTTGAAATGAAGTGCACTGGATGCCAGGCTGGCAAGGAGGTGAACAGGCACCAGAACTATGCAGAGCAGGAGACACCATGATATCAAGCAGCAAACAACACTGATCTGACGTACACGCTGCCATTTTGGAGCTTCACACTCCAGCTCAAACTCACACACTGAACACAATGTTAAGCAGCTCTATTTAATCGTCTACTTACAGGTTAGTTGCTGGTTTATTTTGCCAGGCTGCTGTTGCAATTCTGCACATCTTGATTAAGTTTCAAAAGTTTGCGGTCAGTGATGGGGCAGATTCTGAAGTCCTTTGTCATTGACTTCACGGCTTCTGCACAAACCAATTTCTCCCAGATGTAGCCTTCCCCTTGACTGGGTGAATTGGCAGTGGTGTCACAGAGCAGGAAACACTGCTGGAAAAGTGAGAGGGTGGAGTGGGAGAAGGGATCTCAGTCGGAGGCTATGTCCACTCATGGTGTCTAGGGAGCCATTCTCTGACCCAAACTTCAATGACACCCCATGTTTGTGATTCCTGCACTTCACTATGGAGGTCGTTATTGAAATATGCTGACTGCTGCAAGCACAGTCTAATCTGTGGGCAGCACAGTAGCACAAGTGGATAACACTGGATTCACAGCGCCAGGGTCCCAGGTTCGATTCCCCGCTGGGTCACTGTGCGGAGTCTGCACGTTCTCCCCGTGTCTGCGTGGATTTCCTCTGGGTGCTCCGGTTTCCTCCCATAGTCCAAAGACGTGCAGGTTAGGTGGGTTGGACATGCTAAATTGCCCTTAGTGTCCAAAAAGGTTAGGAGGGGTTATTGGGTGACGGGGATAGGGTGGAAGTGAGGGCTTAAGTGGGTCGGTGAAGACTCGATGGGCCAAATGGCCTCCTTCTGTACGGTATGTTCTATGTTCAGAATTGGGCAAGGACCAGTGGCTGTGAAGGTGACTGTGGCTATTAATCTTTAGGCACCTAGTTCTTTCCAGGCTGTTGTTAGAAATATTAATGATGTCTTGCAATTTGCAGTGCAAAGCTGCGTAAGGAAGGTCACTGAGGTTCACTGTCCAGAGACACAGGGAAATGTAGGTGGGGTGAGCACAACGGTTTTCAACAAGTACATGGTTCCCCATGATGCAGAGTGTTATTGGCTGCATACTGCTGAAACTGAGGTTTATAAGATTGTTATGCTTTGGGACCATTTTTAAGTTAAATTGAAGGCAGTTATGTGACCTGTTTTGAATGGTTTGATTGTTAAAAGTTTAAAGGGGGGGGGTCAGATAGTTTCACTCAGAAGAAGATGCAAGTAGAATATAGTTGAGATTATGGCCAAAGCCTAACAGTGGATGGACTGTGAGTCTCCAAAGTCCCAGAAAAGTGTTGACAATGTCAGGTTGCAAACAACTGTTGTGCTTTGAACTGTCCATTTACTTCCAAGTCATAGAAGGCTTGGGATCTCAAGCACGGCTAATCAGATTTTCTATCTGGATACAAGACTCCTGGATACAAGAGTAGAGTGGTCGGGAAGATAATGGAAAAGGTCCTGAAGGATAGGATTTATGACCATTTGGAAAAATGCAGCATAATCCGGGATAGTCAACACGGATTTGTGAACGGTAGGTCTTGCCTCACAAATTTGATTGAATTCTTTGAGGAGGTAACTAAGTATGTAGATGAAGGTAGAGCAGTTGATATCGTATACATGGATTTTAGTAAGGCGTTTGATAAGGTTCCCCATGGTCGGCTCATGAAGAAAGTAAGGAGGTGTGCGATAGAGGGAAATTTGGCCAATCTGGCTATCACATAGAGGACAGAGGGTGGTGGTGGATGGAAAATTTTCAGACTGGAGACCAGTTATCAGGGGTGTACCACAGGGATCAGTGCTGGGTCCTCTGCTATTTGTGATTTTTATCAATGACTTGGAGGAGGGGGCTGAAGGGTGTGTCAGTAAATTTGCTGATGACACCTATATTGGTGGAGTAGTGGATGAGGTGGAGGGCTGTTGTAGGCTGCAAAGAGACATTGATAGGATGCAGAGCTGGGCCGAAAAATGGCAGATGGAGTTTAACCCTGAAAAGTGCGAGGTGATTCATTTTGGTAGAACAAATTTGAATGCGGATTACAGGGTCAATGGCAGGGTTCTGAGGAATGTGGAGGAACAGAGAGATCTTGGGGTTCATGTCCACAGATCTCTGAAGGTTGCCACTCAAGTGGATAGAGCCGTGAAGAAGGCTTATAGTAACTTCCGGTGATGGCGGGCGGGAGGCAGCCGCACAATGGAGGGCTCCCGTTCGGGAATGGCATTTTCGGGGCTTTAAGCCCGGTCCCAGTGCCCACGGAGGCGGCAAAAGCAGGAAAAAACAGTGAAGGCACAGTGAAGAAAATGTCGAGGGTGAGCAAAATATCATCCGTAAAGAAAACAGCTGAAGGTCTGTGGGGAGTGAAAAGGTCACCGCGGGGTCACCAAGGAAAATGGAGGCTGGAGCACCAGGGGAGGCCACATTGCTTACAGCTGAAGAAATAACTAAGGTGATGGCTGCGGAATTCGAAAGGCAGTTTACAAGATACATGGAGACAATGAGGAAGGAGATGAGAGAGGTTTTGAGTGCGCTGGTGGAGGAGGCGATTTCCCCAGTCATGACGTTGGTGGCGAGCGCAGTGGCGGAGGTGCGAGCGCAAGGAGAGGCGCTGAAGGAAGTGGAGGAAACGTTATTGCAGCACGGTGATCAACTTGCCTCGATGGGGAAGGAGATGCGGAAGGTGATGGACATTAACAAGGATCTGCGAGGACATTAACAAGGATTTGCCTTCAACCGGGTGAAGAGGGCACTGTAAATTAGCAAGGTGCAGTGCGGCATTGTATATCCAGCGAAGTTGAGGGTGACTTACAAGCTCAGGGACTTTTATTTTGGAACGGCGGAAGCAGCGGAGGAGTTTGCGAAGGCAGAAGGACTGTGGCAGAACTGACAAATTGAGAAATGGCCATTTGCCGATGTAACCTCATGACTGTATTTTTTTCTTTTTTGTTTCACTGCGCGCGGGTGTAGGGGCTAAAGGAGCCAATGTTGTATATATTTGGACAAGGGAAGTGATGGGACTTTCACTCGAAATGAGGGCTCTTTGGGGTGTAGGTGGATATGCGGGGTTTGTGTGCTAAAAGGGGATTTCTGGGCTTTCCTAGTGCCGGGCAAGGGGGAAAGGGACCTGGACGGGGGCCTCCACGCTGGCCGGTTTAAGCCGGCCAGTGAACGGGAGTGAGGTGGGGGGAGGGGCTGCGGCCATCGGAGCCTGGCAGAACAGGGTCCGAGTGGTCTAGCCGGGGTGGAAAGTTGGGGGGGAAGGAACCGAGGTTGGGGGGAGGAGTTTTACAAGAGGCAGTGGACGGGAGGAGTTGGAGACTGGGGGTGGGGGGTGGGGGGGGGGGGGGGTACAACTCTTGGGTATCATGTACCGTACTCCTACAGAATTTGGATGGCGTTGAGTGTAGGGGGAGGAGGGGGAGTGGAGTCTATAATGGTGACCATGGGCGGTCCCGGACTCCTTTTTCTTTTTCTCTTTTGTTTTTTGTTTCCACTGTGGGAGGGTTTGTTTTATTGGATGCATATATTGACAGGTGGGCCGTTGTTTGGGGTGGTGGGAGGATGGGATCGTTGGCATTGTTAAGGGGATTGATTTTGTATTTGTTACCGTTCACTGTTTGTGGGTGGGGTGTAAATTTTGAAGGAAAATGTGAAAATGGAGAATAAAAACAGTTAAAAAAAAGGAAGGTTTATAGTGTGTTAGCGTTTATTAACAGGGGGCTTGAGTTTAAGAGCCGCGGAGTTATGCTGCAACTATACATGACCCTGGTGAGACCACATTTGGAATATTGTGTGCAATTCTGGTCACCACATTATAGGAAGGATGTGGAAGCATTGGAAAGGGTGCAAAGGAGATTTACCAGGATGCTGCCTGGTTTGCAGGATAGGTCTTATGAGGAAAGGTTGAGGGAGCTAGGGCTTTTCTCTTTGGAGCGGAGGAGGATGAGAGGCGACTTAATAGAGGTTTATAAGATAATGAGGGGGATAGATAGAGTGGACATTCAGAGACTATTTCCTCGGGTGGTTGTAGCTGTTACAAGGGGGCATAACTATATGATTCAGGGTGGGAGATATAGGAGGGATGTCCGAGGTAGGTTCTTTACTCAGAGAGTGGTTCGGATGTGGAATTGACTGCCTGCTGTGATAGTGGAGTCGGACACTTTAGGAACTTTCTAGCGGTTATTGGATAGGCACATGGAGCACACCAGAATGACAGGGAGTGGGATAGCTTGATCTTGGTTTCAGACAATGCTAGGCACAACATCGAGGGCCGAAGGGCCTGTTCTGTGCTGTACTGTTCTATGTTCTATGAGGAGAAACTAGGGAGGAAAGTTCAGAGGAGAACTGACCCCAGCTTGATGAAATAAAAAATGGGGAAATGCAAGAATGAGCATGGGCTGGGGCAGTGTCATTGACGTGAAAGGTCAGACATTATACTATTGAATATTGGGGAAGACTGTACAGGTCATTTGGCCTACCCCAGCTCCCATATATCATATCCTTTTGATAGAGATTGTTGGTGAGCGAGTGATGGAAGTGTGGTGAATTGAGGAGTGGCTGAGACTCCTGGTGCAGTTGGTATGATATGGCATTTAAATTTGCACCAGCTGACCTTCAACACTTTTGTGAGGTCAATAAACTTTATCCAGCACTGCATCCAAGTCTTTGGGGTTACATACCTGGCATTGACCTCTACAGATATCTATTCTCAATGGCTTCACACCATTTGTCTCCTGTCCACCCGAGGATACGGGTCACCTCTCCTCCTTTCCACCTCCTCCACCAAGACCCCCAGTTGGTAGATCTTGAGGACCACTCTGCTCTGGTCAGCCAGTCTTCTCTCTTTCCCTGGTCAAATTCAGGTGCAGAATCTGCACCAGCCAAAATGTACCCTCCTTTTAAGATGTGCAGGCTAGCTTTAAGTAGTGCAAGTTATGAAAGATATTGGGCCAATCATTGATGTGCGCAACTAATAAATATTTCAGGGAACACTGGGTTCATACAGAAATCATGGTAATGCATAGTCAGCACAAAGTCACCCGGCTTTCCAGCATCCCTTCATTCGGCTTTGAGGGATAGTCAATTTATTCTACACTGGCTCTAAACATTTGCCATCATTATATCCTCATCTGAACAAACATCACAGAAATCTGTATGTACTATTGAAGAAACTCTAACTGATCATAGAATATTCTTGTTATGTAAACTCTCCTGTCAGATTAAACACACACTGTTCATTCCATTCCAAAACTCCAAAATCCTATAATTATTTATGGTGACATTAGCAAACGCATGCTTAAGATATAAAATCTGCTATTTTCAGGGCCAACCTATTTATTTTTTAATGAGTTACTGCCTTTGCTAAGATCAAGGATAGAAGCATATCTTATGAGTGCTTTGAGGCTTTGTCCAGTCATTGCCGTACAATGCTTTCAGGTTTTTTTAAAAATAGCTTCAATATTATAGTATTAAATAATCAAACTAACTTCTCCAAAACATAACGGGCGCAATCTGCCGTCTGCGTTACGCCCGAAACGCAGTGCAGAGTGGCACGACGTGCCTGGTGGTTATAGGGAGAGATCTCTTCCAGGATCTCCTGGATCGCTATGCCTCGCGAGATCTAATGCAATATCGTGAGATGTTGCGATGTGAATCCCGCTCATTGTGGGCGGATTAATTTTTAGCATATCTGAATATTAGAGCGAGTCAGCAAGACTCAATCTAATATGCGCTCACACGATCGAATCAAGGCAATAGCATCTAACCCCTTCGCTTTGGAGACCTGGGTGCAACGGTAGCACATTGGTTAGCACAGTTGCTTCACAGCTCCAGGGTCCCAGGTTCGATTCCCGGCTTGGGTCACTGTCTGTGCGGAGTCTGCACGTTCTCCCCGTGTCTATGTGGGTTTCCTCCGGGTGCTCCGGTTTCCTCCTACAGTCCAAAGAAGTGCAGGTTAGGTGGATTGGCCATGCTAAATTGCCCTTAGTGTCCAAAAAGTTTAGATGGGGTTATTGGGTTATGGAGATATGGTGGAGGTGTGGGCTTAGACAGGGTGATCGTTTCATGGGCCTGTGCAGACTCTATGGGCCGAATGGCCTCCTTCTGCCCTGTAAATTCTATGATCTATGACCTTGGACGAGTGCTGTTGAGTTCTGGCCCTCACAAATGGTATGGTACTCGTGAGGTCCCCCAGGAGATTGAAGGCCGCCAGGTGCTTTCCCTCTGGTCAGGGCAGCACCCAGGTGCTGTTGGTGCCACCTGGGCACCTCAGCACTTCCACCTTGGCACTGCCAGCCTAGCACCCTGGCAGTGCCCCTGCCAGCTGGCAGTGCCAAGATGCCAAGCTGGCATTTTTCCCGTGACAGGGATCGGGCCCAGGAGGGTGCCTTGTCTGGGTGCAGGGGTGTGTGGAGGGGCCTGAGGACCCCTCTATAGGTGAGTTGGGGCTTTGGGGGATTCGGGGGTTGTATCGTGGCGTCGAGAGAGCGGGTCACCATTTAAAAATGGCGTCCCCATTTCCTTCTGCACTGAGGAGTTCTGGCGAGTGGAGCTCCTTTGCGCAGATTGGCAAAATAAAGAACAACAGAGAAAAAGCATCAATAAAAATGATTGAACAAGATTACTGGAAGCCTGGACACCCATGGAGTGAGACAGCTACTGTAATAATTCATTTTAACTACTGATCAAATAAAACGTGGCCTGGAAATTATGTTGAAATGCTTAACTCAATCATCTGAAATTTGCTTGTCTGCTAATCTAGCAGAGCAAATACCTTACCTAATTTAGACCTCCGCTAAATACAAGATAAGGGATTTTTAGACAGTGCATTATGAACCAACAGTTGTTTCAGGGCATTTTTAAATTTACTAAATAAAAGCATTCTTCCTAACTAATCATATTTTAAATTATAGTCTGAAGCTCTATGATATTATTTAACATCTTAAACTAGCTGGGAGGAATAGTATTGATACTTTGATGTTAAAATAACGTTTTAAAAAATGATTTAAGATATTCAAGCACTGCTTCAGACACACCGTGATCATGTAATATAATTTTAATTTTGAAGGAGGATCTTATGTTGAAAACTTTTGTGAAGACAAATAGGTTTGTTCGACATTTACCCCATACCAGCCACCGTGACCACCACCCCCCCCCCCCCACCTGCTTACGAGAAAAGGTTGGACAGGCTGGGCCTGTATCCATTAGAGTTTAGAAGATTGAGAGGTGACCTTATTGAAACATAAGGAGTGAATCTTCCATCTCAGAGTCAGTGGGTTGGATTCTCCATTCCGTTGCACCAGTTTTCTGGTGCCGCGCACCCTCGCCAGCAACGCGATTCTCCGGCCCGCCAGCCGGCTAATGGGGTTTCCCATTGTGGGCAGCCCCATGCCGTCGTGAAATGCCGGTGTGGGTGCATTGCCGTCGCAACAGAGAATCCCGCCAGCAGAGATTCAAGCCCTGTGTTCTCCCGCCAAAGGAGAATTGCAACCAATTTACATTCCCTCTGCGAGTGTAAATCAGGAACTCATTCCGTATACTTGCCATGCAAATTTATATTGGAATCCCACGGCCTGCTAGGCCCCCCTCCACCGCAAAGCAGCTCTCCCCCCCCTCCCCCACGCACCGCAAAGAAGCAGCCCCACACCCACGGATTGCCTGGGTGTCACTACCTTCACCCAGGTACGGGGGTAACCTGACTCCCTTAATCAGATTTTCAGATGATACAACAGGACATAGATAGATTGGAGACTTGGGCTCAGAAATAGCAGATGGAGTTTAACCTGGACATTTTTCGGGTCAAATCTAGGTACGAATTATACTGTAAATGACAGAACCCTTAGGAACATTAACATACAGAGGGATCTGGCGTGCAGGTCCACAGTTCCCTAAAAGTGGCAACACAGGTGGCCAAGGTGATTAAGAAGGCAGATGGCATGCTTGCCTTCATCAGCTGGGGCATTGAGTACAGGGGTTGGGAAATCATGATGCAGCTATATAAAACCTTGGTTAGGCCGCATTTGGAGTATTGCATGGAGATCTGGTTCACCACATTATCAGAAGGACGTGGAAGCTTTGGAGAGAGTGCAAAGAAGGTTCACCAGGATGTTGCCTAGTCTCGAGGGTCTTGGCTATGAGGAGAGGTTGAATAAACTAGGATTGTTTTCACTGGAGAAATGGAGACAGGGTTGATAGTCAGAGGATTTTTCCAAGGGTGGAAATGTCAATTACAAGGTGGCACAGGTTCAAGGTGAGAGGGGGAAAGTTCAAGGGAGCTGTGTGGGGTAGGTTTTTCACACAGAGTGGTGGGTACCTGGAACGCACTGCCAGAGGATGTGGTGGAAACAGGCACATTAGCAACATTTAAGAGGCACCTGGATGGGTACATGAGTAGGCAGGAAATAGAAGGAAATAGAGTAAGGGCAGAAGGTTATATTTTTAGTAAGGGCATCATGATTGGCACAGGCTTAGAGGGCTGAAGGGCTTTTTCCTGTGCTATACTTTTCTTTGTTATTTGATCCGGTAATAGGGGCCCATGAATGGGAGACTCTGCCCAGGGACCCCATGAATAGAGAGACCCCCCCTAGGGACTCCCATGAAAATGGCAACTCCCCCCTCCTCAGACCCCATGAATAGAAAGAACCCCTTCAGGGAGCCCATGAATAGAGAGATCTCCCCACCCCCCCAGGGACCCGCTGACTAAAGGGGCCCCATAACTGAAGGAACTACCCAAAAGGACCCCTAACTGAAGAATCCCACCCATTGAGACCCCTAACTAGAGAACCCCCTCCCCCCACAGAGACTCTTTGTCTAAAGGGATCCTCCCCCACCACAGGGACCCCGTGACCAAAGGAACTTCCACAGGGATCCCTGATTAGAGGGACCTCCCCCCCATGCCCCCCCCCCCCCCCACTCCACCCCCAGAAAAATGATCAACGTCTGGTAGCTAGAGAGCAGTCCAGACAGGGGTAGTGAACAACATTACAACTGTAACACTTACCTGAATGTTCCACGTGTCCATTCCTCGAAGGAGAACGCATGTGACCTGTGTTTCAACCTCGCAGATCCATTAGCTGCAAGCCAATCATTCCTTTCTGGTAGTGGGCTGTGATTGACAGCTTCCACAAAACAGCTACCTTGATTCATTTATCAACGTTCACAGATGAGTAACTCTAGGTGCTGAAACCACAATGTTTACAAACATCAACCACATCAAAGAGAGATAAGTGCATTCCAAACACTCAAGCATGGGATTACAATGCACTTACCACTCTTTGATATGGTTGATGTTTGCAAACATTGGGGTTTCACCCTGTGGGCATCTCGCTAGTTTTGGGGTACCTGGGGGGTCCCTGGGAGGAGTATCCCTATTTGTGGAATTCCTGGGTGGGGGTCTCCCTATTAAAGGGGTCCAAGGGGGGCATCTGGGGGTGGTCTGGTAGAGGAGGGGTGGTGACTATTGTGGTGAATCACATACTCAGTACCTAAAGTCAAGTTTAAAAAAAAACTATTCATTCGTGGGATGTGGGCATCGCTGACTGGGCCAGCATTTGTTGTCCATTCCTAATTGCCCGTGAACTGATTGACTTACTAGGCCATTTAGAGGGGCAGTTGAGAAGAAACCACATTGCTGTGTGTCTGGAGTCACATATAGGCCAGACCTGGTAAGGACGGCAGATTTCCTTCCCTGAAGGACATTAGTGAACCAGAGGGGTTTTATAACAATTGGCAATGGTTTCATGGTTATCATTAGACTTTTTAATTCCAGATTTTTTTGAAATTGAATTCAAATTTCACCCTCTGCAGTGATGGGATTCGATCCTGGGACCACAAACATTACCCTAGATCTCTGGATTACTAAACCAGTGACAATACCACGACATCACCACCTCCCATCAATCTCTCAGTTAGCCACATTTCCCATCAGGCCATAGTAGTGTTCTTTATTTGATTAACCATTTTGTATCAGGCTGTAAATGGCCGGCTACACTGATCTTGCTGAAGGACTTACAACATTATTCTACCTTCACAAAAGCAATTTCCATCAGGTTAAGCACTGATCTTATATGTGAACAGGTGACCAAACAAATTAGGAGCAGGAGTAGGCCATTTCGTCCCTCTAATCTGCTCTTGATTCAATAAGATCATGTCCTCAACTCCACATTTCACTTACACCTAATAACCTTTGATTGCCATCTTAGTCAAGAGTCGATCTCCCACTGCCCTAAAAATATTACTTGACCCTACCCCCACCACTCTCTGGGGAAGAGAGTTCCAAAGATTCACAACCCTCAGAGAGGAAAAATTCCTGCTCATCTCTTTCTTCCCGTACCAACCTCCCTGAACAGGCACC
Organism: Scyliorhinus torazame; assembly: GCF_047496885.1. Classification (NCBI taxonomy): domain Eukaryota; kingdom Metazoa; phylum Chordata; class Chondrichthyes; order Carcharhiniformes; family Scyliorhinidae; genus Scyliorhinus; species Scyliorhinus torazame. The sequence continues at coordinate 68,010,352 of NC_092725.1, forward strand.
GGAATGTGGCGGCTAGGGGCTTTTCACAGTAACTTCATTTGAAGCCTACTTGTGACAATAAGCGATTTGCATTCATTTTCATTTTTCATTCTTAAATGGAAGACCCCTTATATTATCTCCTAGTTCTGGTCTCTCCCAGAAAGCGAAACATCCATTCAGTATTCACCCTGTCAAGTGAAACTCGTCCTTTATGATGAAAGGATTGACTTTTCTAAACACTTATTGATGTGGAAACAGAATAGATGATTGATATTTAATTGGGTTGCTTTAGGAAACAGGGGCGGGATTCTGTGATCCTGAGGCTAAGTGTTGATGGCGCCATAAAAGCCATCGCGTTTCTCGACGGCGTCAACATGCCCTCAGGAGCAGAAATTCTGACCCCTACAGGGGGGCAGCATGGCACTGGAGCGACCCACTTCGCTCCAGCTGCCGATCCTCGGCATCAGATGGGCGTCGCGGGTCTGCGCATGCGCAGTGGCACCGGCGCCAACGCGCGCATACACAGCGGACCGGCGCGATTGCCGTGCGTGTGCGGTGGCTCCCTTCTCCACGCTGGCCCCGATGCAACATGGAGTAGGGCTACAGGGGCCGGCGTGGCACAAAAGTGGCCCCCAGCCCGAGAGGCCGGCCCGCCGATCGGTAGGCCCTGATCGCGGGCCAGGCCACAGCGGAGGCCCTCCTGGGGTCGGACCCCCCTCCCTTCCCACTAGGCCGCCCCCGGCTGCATCCACGCCGAGGTCCCGCCGGGTAAGAACAGGTGTGGATGGGGGCGGTGGGACTCGGCCTTGGGAAAATCCCAAGGCTTTTTACACGTACATAAAAAGCAAGAGGGTAGCCAGGGAAAGGGTTGGCCCACTGAAGGATAGGCAAGGGAATCTATGTGTGGAGCCAGAGGAAATGGGCGAGGTACTAAATGAATACTTTGCATCAGTATTCACCAAAGAGAAGGAATTGGTAGATGTTGAGTCTGGAGAAGGGGTGTAGATAGCCTGGGTCACATTGTGATCCAAAAAGACGAGGTGTTGGGTGTCTTAAAAAATATTAAGGTAGATAAGTCCCCAGGGCCTGATGGGATCTACCCCAGAATACTGAAGGAGGCTGGAGAGGAAATTGCTGAGGCCTTGACAGAAATCTTTGGATCCTCGCTGTCTTCAGGGGATGTCCCGGAGGACTGGAGAATAGCCAATGTTGTTCCTCTGTTTAAGAAGGGTAGCAAGGATAATCCCGGGAACTACAGGCCGGTGAGCCTTACTTCAGTGGTAGGGAAATTACTGGAGAGAATTCTTCGAGACAGGATCTACTCCCATTTGGAAGCAAATGGACGTATTAGTGAGAGGCAGCACGGTTTTGTGAAGGGGAGGTCGTGTCTCACTAACTTGATAGAGTTTTTCGAGGAGGTCACTAAGATGATTGATGCAGGTAGGGCAGTAGATGTTGTCTATATGGACTTCAGTAAGGCCTTTGACAAGGTCCCTCATGGTAGACTAGTACAAAAGGTGAAGTCACACGGGATCAGGGGTGAGCTGGCAAGGTGGATACAGAACTGGCTAGGCCATAGAAGGCAGAGAGTAGCAATGGAGGGATGCTTTTCTAATTGGAGGTCTGTGACCAGTGGTGTTCCACAGGGATCAGTGCTGGGACCTTTGCTCTTTGTAGTATATATAAATGATTTGGAGGAAAATGTAACTGGTCTGATTAGTAAGTTTGCAGACGACACAAAGGTTGGTGGAATTGCGGATAGCGATGAGGACTGTCAGAGGATACAGCAGGATTTAGATTGTTTGGAGACTTGGGCGGAGAGATGGCAGATGGAGTTTAATCCGGACAAATGTGAGGTAATGCATTTTGGAAGGTCTAATGCAGGTAGGGAATATACAGTGAATGGTAGAACCCTCAAGAGTATTGAAAGTCAAAGAGAGCTAGGAGTACAGGTCCACAGGTCATTGAAAGGGGCAACACAGGTGGAGAAGGTAGTCAAGAAGGCATACGGCATGCTTGCCTTCATTGGCCGGGGCATTGAGTATAAGAATTGGCAAGTCATGTTGCAGCTGTATGGAACCTTAGTTAGGCCACACTTGGAGTATAGTGTTCAATTCTGGTCGCCACACTACCAGAAGGATGTGGAGGCTTTAGAGAGGGTGCAGAAGAGATTTACCAGAATGTTGCCTGGTATGGAGGGCATTAGCTATGAGGAGCGGTTGAATAAACTCGGTTTGTTCTCACCGGAACGAAGGAGGTTGAGGGGAGACCTGATAGAGGTATACAAAATTATGAGGGGCATAGACAGAGTGGACAGTCAGAGGCTTTTCCCCAGGGTAGAGGGGTCAATTACTAGGGGGCATAGGTTTAAGGTGAGAGGGGCAAGGTTTAGAGTAGATGTACGAGGCAAGTTTTTTACGCAGAGGGTAGTGGGTGCCTGGAACTCGCGACCGGAGGAGGTAGTGGAAGCAGGGACGATAGGGACATTTAAGGGGCATCTTGACAAATATATGAATAGGATGGGAATAGAAGGATACGGACCCAGGAAGTGTAGAAGATTGTAGTTTAGTCGGGCAGCATGGTCGGCACGGGCTTGGAGGGCCGAAGGGCCTGTTCCTGTGCTGTACATTTCTTTGTTCTTTGTTCTTTGTTTTGGCGTGGCCGCTTGGCCCATCCCGGGCCGAGAATCGCCGTGGGGGCCCCGTTGAGCGGCCCCTGACTGGCGGCGAGCCAATGCGCCGATTCTCCGATCTCCGGAGAATTGGCGGACCAGCGTCGCGGCGTGGTGGCGCGATTCGCGCCGGTCCCGGCGATTCTCCGGCCCGGCCCCGGGGTGAGAGAATCCTGCCCCAAATCTCCAGTATCCATATATCTCCATTTCGGATACATTACACATTGTTAAGTTATTTGCGGGGTTTAGTACAAACTGTACGATGGAGTATAAATGAATGTTGATGAACTGAAATGTGTGTTTATGAAAAAGTTGTTATACTGGGCATTCTGTCAGTAACAAACAGGCATAAGGGCTGTTCACACAGATGGTATAGTTCCTGTTTCCCTGCTTAACGCTCTAGTTAGTCACAGCCATAAATTAAATTCCCAGTTCTGCCCGCCATCAAAATTTGTTGGCAGCACTGGGAACAGGGTTGCTGCATGAAATGACTTACGAGAAGGCAATCTGTATTATAGGGTTGGAAAATTAATAGTGTTCTCAGTGATCAAATGCATCTCCTGTTAACCAAACGTAAGTGGCATTGGTGGCTGTCACAAGATGAATATGTGGCGGGATTGGTTAATAGCTGCAAAGAAATTTCTAATGTATTATGCATCTTCTGTTGAGATATAAAAGTGGAAAAACACATGGTTAAAATGAATTTGAAGAAAGATTTGTGCAAGTGTATTTTGTCTTGCTAGGATAGCATCATTAATGATCTTTTGTTATTTTCCATTCATCACTGCCAGTCTTTCAGGATCCTATTCATAATTACAATGTTATAAAATGGTGGAATAGAAGTGGAATCAAAAAGGTTAGTCGTCATAATTGTGGTGATGTGTCGTGTTGGGTGTTCCGCTATTCAGACGAACCAACACGGTTGTAGATGGTACAACTCTGTTTTATTACTCTTGATAACAACATCTGTAAACTTATGACTGTGGTTCGTAATTTACCCGTTAACCTGTGGACCTAGCCCTAACACTATCTTAGAGAGGCACTCAGCACATGGTGTATGTCTGAGTGACATGCTGTGAGCTCTGTGCCCTGAGCTGTTTCCTGCTGGAATGAGCAGGAACTGTGGTGTTCCCCGTTTTATAGTGCGTGTGCTCTCACTGGTGATTGGCTGTGATGTTGCGTGTGTGTTGATTGGTCCGTTGATCTGTCCATCAGTGTGTATGTGTGTTTGCACAATGATATATTTATCTGAATATCATGACATCCCCCTTTTACAAGAATATGTGCCTATGTGGTAATAAATATTGGTGTGTACTGAGTGCAGCTGAATAGGTGTGTGCAATATCTACAAGATGTACATGAGGCTAAACTATATACATAGGAAGGTGTCAGGTGCAACAGAGCAACGAGGTTGTACCATAAAAAAAACAAGTGCAATCATCAAACATTGAAAACAAACTCCTTTAATGACGTCTCTTTTGGCGCGTACAAGCGCGGGAGGCCGCGGAAAGCCCGCGAAATGGCCACCCTCGTCCGGGCCGCGGGCCGGGAGGAAATCGATCGACTGGACCCGCTCGGCCTCGTAGGACCCCTGCCCTGCCGATTCGGCCTCCTGGAATTGGGAGTACCGGCTGGTCGCGTTTTCATGAAGGACGCAGGCTTCGAAAGCGGTGGCTAGGGTGAGGCTCTTAATTTTGAGGCGCTGCCGGCATAGGGTGCCCGAGGTGACCCCAAAAACTATCTGGTCCCGAATCATGGAATCAGAGGTGGCCTCATAGCCCCAGAATTGCGTGAGGATATGGAGGTGTGTCAGGAAACATTGAAAAGGCTCATCCTTACCCTGCAGTCGCTGCTGGAAGAGGTACCTCTCGAAGCTCTCGTTCACCTCGACGCTGAAGTGTTGCTCAAGCTTTAGAAGGACCGTCTTGTACTTCGTCTTGTCCTCACCTTCCGTGAACACTGGGGAGTTGTAGATGTGGATGGTGTGTTGCCCTGCCGTGGAGAGGAGCTGGGCGATTTTCCTGGTGTCCGATGCATTCTCCCTTTCTGTGGCTTCTAGGAAGAACTGGAAGCACTGTTTAAACAGCTTCCAGTTGACGCCGAGGTTTCCAGCGATTTGGAGCGGCTGCGGTGGGCTGATGGAGTCTATGGCGCAGGATGGCGGATCCCTGAAGATGTGCAGGTAGGTCTCACAGTTGCTGGGTTCCAATCCTGGTACTATGTCGTGTTGGGTGTTCCGCTATACCGACGAACCAACACGGTTGTAGGTGGTACAACTCTGTTTTATTACTCTTGATAACAGCATCTTATGACTGTGGTTCGTAATTTACCCGTTAACCTGTGGACCTTGCCCTAACACTATCTTAGAGAGGCACTCAGCACATGGTGTACGTCTGAGTGGCACGCTGTGAGCGCTGTGCCCTGAGCTGTCACCTGCTGGAATGAGCGGGAACTGTGCTGTTCCCCGTTTTATAGTGCGTGTGCTCTCACTGGTGATTGGCTGTGATGTTGCGTGTGTGTTGATTGGTCCGTTGATCTGTCCATCAGTGTGTATGTGTGTTTGCACCATGATATGTTTATCTGAATATCATGACATGATGGACAACATTTTGTTTGCAACTTACATGATAAGCTTAGGGTTCGACTGGTGGACGGCAGGGGATTGCAACAGCGGAGAAGGCTTTAGCGATGCAGGGAGAAAGTGTGTGATAGGATTTAAACACAAAGATAATCGTAAATTTGAAGCACTGGGGGAACTAAGAGATGGTGTAGGTCAGTGAGAAATGAGCTCGATGGCAAAGGAAACTCAATGTAGCAGTGGCCTGGGAACAGAGATTTGGATGAGCTGAAGGTTGGCATGAGTGAAGGATGAGAGATATTTCTCTCCTTGAAGCACTGGACCAATCCAATCGATAGGTAACAAATGAATGGGTGAAGAGTTTTTGTGTTAGAAAGGTTGAGGTAGGCACAAGGTGGTGGGTGGGTTGGAGGGTATGGAAATTGCAGCTGGCAAGCAGAACACTGAAGAAAATATGCATTTTGGTATGGTTTTATATCTCTCTCTGGTCATTTGATCCTAAACCTCTCTACATCTCGTTCGATTTTCAAGTCTACCCCTTTGACCATGCCTCAGGTCACCTCCTCCTCATATTACAAAGAACAAAGAAAATTACAGCTCAGGAATAGGCCCTCCGGCCCTCCAAGCCTGCGCCGACCATGCTGCCCAATTAACCTAAAACATTTTACACTTCCGAGGCCTGTATCCCTCTTTTCCCATCCTATTCATGTATTTATCAAGGCGCCCCTTAAATGTCACTATCGTACCTGCTTCCACCACCTCCTCGGCAGCAAGTTTCAGGCACCCACTATCCTCTGTGTAACAAACTTCCCTCACACATCTCCTCTATATTTTGCCCCTCGCACCTTAAATCTATGTTACCAATAATTGGCTCTTCCACCCTGGGAAAAAGCTTCTGACTATCCACTCTATCCATGCCCCTCATAATTTTGTAGACTTCTAGCAGATCACCCCTCAATCTCCGTTGTTCCAATGAGAACCAGCCAAGTTTCTCCAAACTCTCCTCATAGCTAATGCCCTCCATAACAGGAACATCCTGGTAAACCTCTTCTGTACCCTCTCCAAAGCCTCCACATCCATCTGGTAGTGTGGCAACCAAAATTGAACAATATATTCCAAGTGTGGCTTAACTAAGGTTCTATACAGCTGCAACATGACTTGCCAATTTTTATATTCAGTGCCCTTTCAGATGAAAGCAAGCATGCTGTATTCTTTCTTGACTACCTTCTCCATCTGCATTGCCACTTTTAGTTACCTGTGGACCTGTACACCCAGATCCCTCTGCCCATCAATACTCATAAGGGTTCTGCCAGTTACTGTATATTTCCCACCCGTATTAGACATTCCAAAATGCATTACCTCACATTTGTCCGGATTAAACTCCATCTGCCATCTCTCCACACAAATCTCTAACCGATCTATATCCTGCTGTATCCTCTGACAGTCCTCATCGCTATCCGCAATTAGATGGACTCCCAAATCCCTTTGTGCCTGATTTCCTAAGCACACCAAGCCTGGCTGACCAGGAGTCTCTCCTGCTCTTACCAGCAGCCATTGGACGTTTGGAAGACTTTGCAGATTGACAAGCTCAACCTACTTGGTCGCATTATGAGTGCAGCTTCCTTGGCCTTCAAATCCTGGGGTGGGACTCGAACCTGGAGCTCCTGGCTACTACCTGTCATGATATTCAAACACACACATCATGATGGAACACCAACAGACAAATCAGAACACACAACACCACAACCAATCACACACAAAGACAGGAACCATATAAAAGCACAAACACGACACCTGGTGGACAGTAGGTCTGGGGACAAGGACACGGACACGACCTGTTTTAACATCACAAACAGGGAATCCCCACGTGCACAGTATCAAGACAAAACTGTACATAGAAAGTTTAAATAAAATAGCGTTGTTCCATATACAACTGTGTTGGCTCATCTGTATGTCAGAACGCCCAACACCATATGGTACAGGAGTGGATCGATACCTGCCAACTAACCTGCCATTCTGGAGATGGACCGCACCGACAAACCGCAGCCGTTGCAAGACGCGGGGAACCTTGGTACCAATTGGAAGCTCTTCAGGCAGCGATTTGACCTGTACATCCGAGCCAACGAGAAACAGAGTGCCTCGGATGAAACAAAGATTGCACTGCTCCTCTTCTACGCAGGGCAGCACGCCCTCGACGTCTTCAACTCACTGGTGTTCGAAGAAGGGGAAAACCAATCCAAGTATGACACGGTCATCCTCAAACTGGACCAGCACTTTAATGTTGAAGTGAATGAAAGTTTTGAAAGATACCTCTTTCAGCAACGCCTGCAAGGTAAGGAGGCGCTTTTTCAACCCTTTTTGACGCACCTCCGGATTCTAGCGCAGTCCTGCGGTTACGGCAGCACCACAGAGTCCATGATCAGGGACCAGATTGTTTTTGGCGTTGCCTCCAATGGCCTATGCCAGCAGCTTCTTAAAATAAAAGGCCTCACCTTAGCGTCTGCTGTGGAAGCCTGTGTCCTCCACGAGAATGCAACCAGCCGTTTTGCCCGATTTCAGGCGTCCGAATTGGCAGGGAGGGGGTCCCCTGCCGTCGAATCGGCAAGCCAGGCCGCCCACGACGGCGAACACATCCTGGCCGTCGATTACTTCCCGACCCGCGGCCCCGACGAGAGCGCCCGCTTCCCGCGCTTTTTGCGGTCTCCCGCGCTGGTGCGCGCCAAAACTAACGGCCACATCGAGGGACGCACTGCGCAGGCACACCCACCGCAAGATCGCACTGCGCATGCGCAGTGGCGCAACGAACGCCGTGACGTCATGACGTGCGGCAATTGTGGAGCTGTATACTTAAAATGGCAATGTCCTGCAAAAAACCGACAGTGCCTCAGATGTGGCAAGGTGGGCCACTATGCTGCCCACTGTCGTGCGGCTCAACCCATGGATCCTGCACATCCCCGACAATCTCGCAGACAAGTCAGGACCGTCCAGCCCTCGCATCAAGACCTCCAGTTAAGTGATGCAGATGACCAGGATGCCTTCCGTGTTTCCGTCATCGATGTCAACAAGGTCAATGCCATCAATCCAACCGATGAGAGGTGTGCCACCCTGACTGTCAACCGATCGCGCGTCACCTTCCGTCTGGACACCGGCGCATCCGCCAACCTGATTGCATATTCTGGATTCCAGGCCATGAAGGTCAAACCACCCATCACGCCATCCCGGCTCAAGATGGTTGATTATAACGGGAACGTCATCCCGTCCATAGGTCCTTGCCAGCTACAGATAACTCACAAGACGCACACGGCCACACTCCCCTTCGAAGTTGTCGGCTCATCAAAAGACTCGTTACTGGGCGCACAGGCGTGTAAGGTCCTTCACCTGGTACAGCGCATTATGTCTCTCTCTCCAGATGAGATATCCGACTTCCCGGATGCTGAGTTCCACGCAAATCTCCATTCCCTCCTTGCTCACAACCAGGAGGTTTTTGAAGGCATGGGGACATTGCCATACACGTACAAGATTCGACTCAAACCGGACGCCATCCCTGTCGTTCACGCACCTCGCAGGGTTCCTGCGCCACTCAAAGACCGCCTCAAGTTGCAGCTGCAGGCTCTTCAGGACCAAGGGGTCCTATCCAGGGTCACGGAGCCCACGCCATGGGTCAGCTCCATGGTCTGTGTAAAGAAGCCCTCTGGCGAGCTCCGCATATGTATAGATCCTAAAGATCTGAATAACAACATCATGCGGGAACACTATCCCATCCCGAAACGAGAGGAACTCACCAGCGTGATGGCGCAAGCCAAAATATTTACCAAATTGGATGCGTCCAAAGGATTTTGGCAGATCCAATTGGACCCGGCCAGCCGAAGGCTATGCATGTTCAACACCCCTTTTGGCAGATTCTGCTACAACCGGATGCCATTCGGCATCATTTCAGCATCTGAAGTTTTCCACCGCATTATGGAGCAGATGATGGAAGGCATCGAAGGGGTACGTGTATATGTGGACGATATCATCATTTGGTCCACCACTCCGCAGGAACACATGCATCGTCTACGACGCGTCTTCACCCGCATACGACAAAATGGCTTGCGTCTCAACCGCGCCAAGTGTGCCTTCGGCCAGACTGAGCTGAAATTCCTCGGGGACCACATCTCACGATCAGGGGTCCGTCCCGATGCAGACAAAGTTAGCGCCATCACAGCCATGACACGGCCGGCTGACAAGAAGGCTGTCCTAAGATTCTTGGGCATGGTCAACTTCCTTGGGAAGTTAATTCCCAACCTGGCTTCTCATACAACGAATATGCACCATCTCGTAAAAAAATCAACAGAATTCCACTGGCAACAATCGCATCAGCTGGAATGGGAGGAGCTCAAGCACAAACTGGTCACGGCACCAGTGCTGGCGTTCTTTGACACGGCTCGCCCTACAAAGATCTCAACGGATGCCAGCCAATCTGGTATTGGAGCGGTACTCCTGCAAAAAGACAGCACGTTGTCATGGGCCCCGGTTGCATATGCCTCACGAGCCATGACCCCTACCGAACAGCACTACGCGCAAATAGAAAAAGAATGCCTGGGCTTGTTAACTGGACTGGACAAGTTCCACGACTATGTGTATGGTCTTCCACGATTTACGGTTGAAACTGACCACCACCCCCTGGTCAACATCATTAACAAAGACCTGAATGACATGACCCCTCGCCTCCAGCGCATCTTACTTAAACTCAGGAGGTATGATTTCGAACTGATCTACACTCCGGGGAAGGATCTCATCATGGCGCACACGCTCTCCCGAGCAGTGAGCACACCACCAGATGCGGAGGGGTTCGTGCGTCAAATTGAGGCACACGTGACTCTGACAGCAGCAAATCTGCCAGCTGATGACCCAAGTCTGGCCCACATACGCGCAGAGATGGCGACTGACCCCCTTCTACAGCGAGTGATGCGCCACATGGCGGAAGGGTGGCTCAAAGGGCAGTGCCCCCAGTTTTATAATGTGCGAGATGACCTTACCAACATAGACGGGGTCCTTATGAAATTAGACAGGATTGTCATTCTGCACAGCATGCGCCAGATGATTCTTAATCAACTACACGAAGGCCACTTGGGCGTCGGAAAATGCAGACGAAGGGCCCGAGAGGCGGTATATTGGCCGGGTATTAATGAAGACATAGCCAACATGGTGCTCAATTGCACAACCTGTCAGAGGTTTCAGCCGGCGCAACCTCCGGAGACGCTTCTACCACACGAGTTGGTGACGTCCCCCTGGGCGAAGGTGGTTGTTGACCTATTTCACGCGCTCGGCAGAGATTACATCATTATTATAGATTACTTCTCAAACTACCCGGAAGTCATGCCTCTACATGATCTGACGTCGTCCGCAGTCATTGGAGCCTGCAAGGAAACATTTGCTCGCCATGGCATTCCAAGGACTGTCATGTCAGACAATGGACCCTGTTTCGCCAGCTGTGAATGGTCGTCCTTTGCCGCAGCATATGGTTTCACTCATGTGACATCCAGCCCTCTACATCCACAGTCGAATGGGAAGGCAGAGAAGGGCGTCCACATTACCAATCGGCTCCTGTGCAAGGCGGCTGCTGCCGGATCGGACTTTAACCTCGCCTTGCTGGCCTATCGATCGGCCCCGCTTTCCACGGGTCTCTCGCCAGCGCAGCTCCTAATGGGTCGCTCCCTCAGGACGACGGTACCATCCATCCTGGCACCAACAACGGACCATGAGACGGTTCTTCATAACATGCAAATGCAGCGTGATCGCCAGAAAAGTCAGTACGACACACGAGCGACGGACCTGCCCCCCCTGTCCTCCGGAGACAAAGTACGCGTCCATCAACCGTATGGTGGCTGGTCAGCACCGGCCGAAGTCCTCCGACGTGTGGCTCCCCGCTCGTTCCTGATTCGCAGGCCGGATGGTTCAGTGCGTCGCCGCAATCAGCGTGCCCTTCGCCGACTTCCACGCTCGCAGCCACACAGTACACACACGCCAGATCCTCAACAGTCTTCCGAGGATGACTTCGTGGAGCTGCCGCAGATCACGCCCTCTCCATCGCCACTCATGGCCACGCTTGCACATCAGCCGGTGGTTCTTGACCCACCCTTGAGGCGGTCAACCCGAACTCATCGCAAGCCCATTAGACTGGACTTATAACACCGTTCATATGATCAAAAAGTTACACACTTCTGTATTATAACCTGTTGTTGTTTATTGTTCCAGATATCGTCTGACTGGACCACTGTTCAAGTTTTTTTTCTCGTTCGCATTCATGTTCTGTTATGGTACAACCTTGTTGATGTGACGCACCCGACATCGCCCCATGTAAATAGTTACGTCATATGCACATGCTGTACACAACACACACACACTCTTAGATGCACTCACAACACGATTATATTTGTTACCACGTAGGCACATATCTTTGTAAAAAGGGGGGATGTCATGATATTCAAACACACACATCATGATGGACACACCAACAGACAAATCAGAACACACAACACCACAACCAATCACACACAAAGACAGGAACCATATAAAAGCACGAACACGACACCTGGTGGACAGTAGGTCTGGGAACAAGGACACGGACACGACCTGTTTTAACATCACAAACAGGGAATCCCCACGTGCACAGTATCAAGACAAAACTGTACATAGAAAGTTTAAATAAAATAGCGTTGTACCATATACAACTGTGTTGGCTCATCTGTGTGTCAGAACGCCCAACACCACAACCTACTTGGTCGCATTATGAGTGCAGCTTCCTTGGCCTTCAAATCCTGGGGTGGGACTCGAACCTAGAGCTCCTGGCTACTACCCACTGTGCCACAAGACCTCTGGTGGAGTTCTGAATGTTCATTTTACTTGGCCATGTGACCCAAATTACCCTGTTTCTCTTCCTTGTAGCCTCACAAACTCAGGAGTGCTGTCCAGGCAGTCTTCCTAGGTCTTCAGCAGCTGTCCGTCCACTCAGTTGCCACTTCCACAACTCCCTAGTCACTGTCAGAGGCTTTCATGTGTCCGATATCTGTGGCCTTGTCTCCTCAATGCTGAGTCAAACTTCTACCCCAGCGCTTTGCTGCTGCACTGCTCTCCCTATCTCTAAATCCATGAAACACCTGGCTCCACACCGTCTTCAGTCTGCGCTACTGGTTCCAGACTCCACCCCCTCCTTCAACTATGCTGCAGGCTCAGACTTCACCTACAGCATTCTGAGGACTAACCAATTCCCTGGCCCTGCATCCTCCCAAGTCAACGACCTCTACTGGCAGGAACAAGTGCCTCTCATGGAATGCCCACAGTGGGCGGCGACTGGCATCCATCCCATTCTGAAGTTTGAGGTCCCGCTCAATTCTCCTGCTTGAGTTTTCCATTCCGGAAGCTTCACATATTACAGTGACTGCCAAGGAAACATATGATAGCTGATTTAATTGAGTTACGACAACTATCACATCCACATTGTGTCAGCAATTTCTTCATGCATCATTGATCTGGGCAACTGCTATATTTTAGCAACGGTCTGCAGCATTTTCTTGTTGGGGGTGTGTGGGGGTGAACCTGCTTCCGCGTCTTTTAGCACAGAGCGCCTCATCTTGTCAGCCTAGCTGGCCCTATTAAGGACAGCCACCTTCTCCCAAGAGCTTCCAGTGTTGGCGGCCAGCCGCGTGACCCAATCTAAAGCCACTGCTGGCACTGCCTGCTGGGAGGCTGTCAAGATTTCCTGGACAGTCTCTTCAGGTAATAGAACATACAGAACATAGAACATACAGTGCAGAAAGAGTCCATTCGGCCCATCGAGTCTGCACTGACCCACTTAAGCCCTCACTTCCACTCTATCCCCGTAACCCAATAACCCCTCCTAACCTTTTTGGTCACAAAGGACAATTTATCATGGCCAATCCACCTAACCTGCACATCTTTAGACTGTGGGAGGAAACCGGAGCACCCGGAGGAAACCCACGCAGACACGGGGAGAACATGCAGTCTCCGCACGGACAGTGACCCAGCGGGGAATCGAACCTGGGACCCTGGCGCTGTGAAGCCACAGTGCTATCCACTTGTGCTACCGTGCTGCCCACTGTACAGGGCTCTACCACTGGTACAATGCCACTAGTGGCAGGAAGAGCCCTGTAAATGGCCACTTAAGAGGGTCATTTGGTGTCTGGGGAGGACTGACTGTCACCTTGCCTGCTGGGCAAGATGGTGTATCATTAAGAGGATGATGGGCACACCAATACTTGCCTTCCCTCACCTGCCTTCCAACTGATCCTCAAAGGGCTGGTAAAATCCAGCCCAGGGACTTTCGCTGTCCGGAAAGTTGAAAGAACCCAGGGATTATCCTCTTTTATAGCAGAGAAGGTTAAGGGGTGATTTGTTTGAGTTATTATTACTGGTGTTGATAAAGTACGAAGGGAGAAACTGATTCCATGGGTCAAGAACCAGAGGACACAAATTGAGATAATTGGCAAAAGAACTGTGGTGAGATCAGGAGAAATTCTTCTGTACAGCCAGGTGTCACAGTCCGGAGTGCGCTACCTGAAAGGATGGTGGAAAGAGATACAATGATAACTTTTCAAAGGGAATTAGTTATATATTTGAAAAGGAAAGATTTACAGGGCCATGGAGGAACAGCGTGGAAGCAGAACTAATTAAATTGCTCTCTCATAGAACCCGCACAGACACAATCAACTAAGGTGCCTCCTTCTGTGCTGTAAGATTCTATGATTGTATGAAGTGTAACATTTTAAAATAGGCTGCCATATAATGACATAATCAATTGTTAACCTTACCAATTGCGACCTTATCATCATTTTGAAACTCTATAGAGCAGGCCTAATTGCTTTTTAAAATGCTGAACATTGCAGTTACGTCCGAGTCGCCCATGCCAACAGTTAAAATACAATAAATATTGTTGGGGGAAGCATTGTAGAGAAACAGAGAAGTTAAACATTGTTTTGTTTTAGCTAGCTGGATCTTGAAGGTTTGAGTGACACGGGTAAATTAACGTTGAAATCTCATGAATTGAGACAGGGGCCCTTTTCTGCTGATAACTTCATTCTCATCCCCTTCATCCACAAATGATTTCATCAACGAAAATCACAACGGGCCTTTTATTTCTTGTAAACATTTTATCGATTAACGTATTCATGAACCCTATTTTCATTTGAATGTTTATTTGTTTACATTGGAGGTTCTCGCTTTTCAAAATGGTTCTGATGGTGTTTTGCTAACTAATACATGAGGGAAGCACGTGACTTCATTAAAACGCCAATGCAATGGGTACACTGGGTATGGTATTAGAAAGGTTGGAAAAGTACATAATGCTGCCTTTATCTTTTTCCACTCCCTTCACCTTCCCACCCAAAGTGGTGAGTCACTTAGCTTTCACTCAGCACCTCGCCATGGATGGAGCTCATGTTGCAACATGCCATGGCAATAGTCTTTTCTGTGTCAAAGTATTCTTTCAGCTTTTTTTTTCTCTAACGCGATTTATGTCTTTCTTTTCCTAAAATGGAGCATGAGGGCCTAAACTGCTCAACCAGAAGGACTTCCTTGACTCACTTTATTCACAAGTCATGTGCAGTTTCCTGGTGCGATCATGCGATCAAAATCCATTATCTTTGAGAGTTACTGAGACAGGTGAAGGCCCATGAACATGAAGCAGTTGCAAAAGGGCTAAGGTGGATAAGAGGCGGAGGGTGCAGTTCTGGTACAAAATCAAAGAAAAACCCTGCTTTTTAGAAAAGATAGTTTGGCTTTTCAATTTCTTATGTATCTATAACAATGGAGTTTAAACCGGCCTATTGTCACAGAATGCATGTATTAGCCAGGATACCAAGATTTTCCCGTGTCCTTTGCTACCTGTCTTTGATCCTCTTACAGGGGTGAAGGGGTACACTGCACATATTATTTGGAAAGAGTTCCAGTCGTGCATGGCTGGGAGATATCATCACATGTTGGTGGTGATTTTGTCCTGGCAAAGTGTTCTGAGGTAATGCAATCTACATGTACCAAATGGAGCTTTGACAAAGGGTCATCTTGACTCGAAACGTTAGCTCTTTTCTCTTCCTACAGATGCTGCCAGACCTGCTGAGATTTTCCAACATTTTCTCTTTGGTTTCAGATTCCAGCATCTGAAGTAATTTGCTTTTATACATGTACTACATGTTTGTTCCATACCATGAATAAGAGCAAAGCGCCTGTAATGACTTAGGCCAGGCCTTTGAGATTGGCCAATTAGAATATGAGTTCCCTGATTAGTGGCCCAATCAGGGAACCCCTTTCTCTGTATATAACAGGGAGTGTCAGATCTTCCGCACTCCCAGTGTCGACAGCAAGCTGCATGCACCTGGTTGTTCGGCTGTTGGTTTTGTAAATAAAAGGAATTCTGCCTCCGTGAACTTATTATAGTGGCGATGAGGAAAACGGAACAACGCGAAGGAACCTGCTCATTAGCAGCCGCTGCATATTGAGGGTAAACCACTGACAGGCAAAATGCCTTTATTCGGGAAGTTGGACTCTTTTGACCCTGCAGTGGAAGACTGGGCCCAATATGTAGAGCGGATTAAGTACTTTTTTTTTATAGAGCAAACGATATAATTCCGATGAAAAGCAATGGGTGTGGGCCAGCAGCTTTTGCCATTATGCTCAGTCTCACTTTTCCGGAGGCACCGGACACGAAAACTTTCCAGGAATTGACGGACTTAGTAAAAGAGTGCTATAACCTAAACCACCTCTGATCCTGCGAAGGTACCGGTTTTACTCAGCATTCCGAGACACTGGGAAGTCAGTTACAAACATTTTAACAAGATTAAGTTGATTAGCAGAGGTTTGCCAATTTGGCCTGATGCTCAATGAGATGCTCAGAGACTGGTTGGTGTGCAGAATAAACAATTTAGCAATACAGTAATATCTGTTAGCAGAGGCCAAGCTGGATTGCAAACAAGCATTGCAGCTGGCTTTGTCCTTAGAAAAAGCAGCAAGCAGAGCACATGAGTTATAGGGTACGCCGATGGAGGTAGACGCCCACACCAGTGAAACTGAGATAAGGGACGACTGCTGGGGGATAGGCAACTGCACAGCTCTCCACAGGAATGACTCGAATATTAAGTTACCCAGGCCCACTCGCAGAACTGCTCCCAAGCAAAGGAAAATTGGGTCTAGACAGACGGCAGCCCCTGCAGCTTTTCGCCCAGCAAAATATTGTAGATGTTGCCAGAGATCGGAGCCAGAGAGGAGAAATAGAAACCCAAAACCAACATCTTGGAAAGGACACATAGGCCGGGGTACAGGAGAATGCACACCCTAGAAGCCCCGCCTACCTCCGACAAGGAACAACTAAATTGTGTAACGATGGTTAAATCAAAACCCATTAAATTATCCAGAAGGTTGAATAGACGTCCCACACTAATGGACATCGACACGGGAGCAGCCATATCAGTGATAGGGGAAAACAGTATTTAATAAAATTCGCACTGGACTCCAACCCTTATCCCTAACCAGGACCTCGGTAAAACTGAGGACATACACAGGGGAACCACTGAGAGTGTTAGGCATAGCACATGTACCTGTGGCTTATGGAGAGCAACTGGCTAGACTGCCTTTAATGGTAGTGAAAGGTGCGGGACCAGGTTTATTGGGATGAAACTGGCTAAAAGAGATCAAGCTGGATTGGGTAAACATTTTCCAGCTGGAAAATGGTCACTTGAGCGAACTCCTGTGCTTTCCGAGAAGGGCTCGGAACAATAAAGGGAGCAAAGGCGACATCACATGTAGATTCAGAAGCAGTTCCAAAATTCTACAAGGCCCGACCAGTACCCTACACGTTAAGCCAGATACGGAAATCAAAAGATTGGAGCATGAGGGAATAATAAAACCAATTCAGTTTGCAGAATGGGCGGCACCCGTGGTGCCTATCCTTAAGCCAGACGGCTCGGCCCCCTTTTGTGGAGATTTCAAACAAACAATTAATCGTTACTCACAACTGGACAAATACCCAAATTCCCGGATTGAGGATTTGTCTGCAAAGCTGGCTGGAGGACTCTTATTCTCAAAGCTGGATATGAGACATATCTACAGCTGAAGCTGGACGAAGAGTCCCCAAAATTCTCAACGATAAAGACCCTGAAGGGCCTCTTTCAGTAGACAGCCTGTGCGATATTCCAGAGGACAATGGAGAATACCACAGGTCGCCATTTACCTGGACGACGTCCTCATTACGGAAAAAACAAAGGCAGAACACCTGCAAAACCTGGAGGAAGTCCTTAGGAGGTTTTCAGCAGCAGGTGTGCGCCTAAAGAGGGAGAAATATGTTTTTCTAGCACCTTAAGTAACTTATCTCGGGTACAAGGTTGACAAGACAGGGTTACACCCTTTGGAGGATTGGGTGAGGGCGATTATAGATGGCCCGGGCCCCACCGCAGTCCAGGAGATAAGATCGTTTTTAGGACTAGTGACATACAATGGAAAGTTCATACAAACAGAGCTTCCATCCTGGACCCCCTACATCAATTACTAAAAAAGAGGCAAGCCTGGGAGTGGTCCGCCCGCCAAGACAGGGCTTTCTAGAAGATCAAAGAACAGCTCTCCTCAGAGAATGTCTTGGCACACTACGACCCCGGGAAAGAGTTAGTGCTCACTTGCGACGTGTCTCCATATGGTGCTGGTGCAGTTCTGGCACACAGAGGGCAAAACGGACAGGAACGGCCTATAGCGTTTGCTTCCAGGACGTTAGCAGCAACAGAACGAAAGTACACCCAAATTGGAAAGGAAGCACTGGCTGAGATCTTTGCGGTGAAGAGATTTCACCAGTACTTATACGGGTGGAAATTCACTGTAATCACAGACCACAAGCCATTGCTGGGTGCCACCAATAACCCTAAACGCTGGGCACTACAAATGGTGGTGTACCAGTATCAACTGGAGCATTGGCCGGGAACCCGGGTGGCAAACGCCGATGCACTAAGCAGGCTGCCAAGACCGGACACCCCGCCATTAGTACCCAGAATAGAGGAAACTGTGATGGCATTACATTTCCTGGACACCCTTCCGGTGGCCGCACAAAACATTCGTCTGTGGACTCAAAGGGACCCGGTTTTATCAAAAATAAAACACATGGTGCTTACGGGGGAGACGGAAAGACCGGTCTAGGCAGAATTCCACCCTTACCGGAGCAGAAGACAGCAGATCACTGTGGAAGACGGGATACTGCTATGGGGGGGCTCGAGTAATAGTTCCAAGTCAAGGCCATCGAGCCATACTGGCTGAACTACATCATGGGAACCCTGGAGTCTCAAAAATGAAGATGCTGGATAGATGCTATGTCTGGTGGCCGGGCCTGGACACAGACATAGCGCATTGGTAGGTCGGTGCCAAGAATGCCAACAAGGGCAGAAGGTGCCACCGGCAGCCCCGCTGCAGCCATGGGAATGGCCGGGTAGACCATGGTCGCGACTTCATGTCGATTTTGCAGGCCCGTTTGTGGGTTCAGTGTTTTTTGTAATAGGAGACGCCCATTCCAAATGGCTGGATGTCCACAAAATTAACTCTGCAAATTCAACAGCAACCATTGAAAAACTTTGCACCTCGTTTGCAACACATGGTATCCCGGAGGTTTTAGTTTTGGATAATAGATTGGTTTTCACCAGCCAGCACTTCCCAAAATTCATGAAGTTAAATGGCACATTCGGCACATAAGGACGGCACTATACCACCCGGCATCAAATGGGTTGGCGGAGAGAACCGTCCAGACCTTAAAAGTTATGGTGAAAAAACAGTCAGCAGCATCATTGGACCCCAAACTGTCACGATGGCTATTTGACTACAGAACAGCCCCACACGCCACAACAGGAATAGCACTGGCGGAGCTACTCGTGGGCAGACGACTCCGAACCAGGTTGAGTCTACTATTCCCAAATTTAGGCGGAAGAGTAGAGCGACACAAAGATGCCCAAAGCAGGGGCCACGACAACACTCGCCGAAAAAGGCAGTTCAACACAGGAAAAAGGTATGGGTCAGAAATTATGCCAATGGCCCCACATGGGGAGCAGGAACAGTCAAGGCCAGGACAGGACCTGTGTCGTATGAGATACGTGTGGGGAAAACATGTAATAAAAAAACACCTGGACCAGGTGCGGGCTTCAGATTTGTTTCCTCCTCTGGAGCGGACTCAGACCAGCAGACCAAGGACCGTGGAGAGTCTGCCCCGACAAACTATTCACACCCCTCCGACACCACTGGTGAGGACATCGGACTCGGATATGGACACCGTGGGTGATGCCGCAGCTGTACCCCTGCTGCCGGAGGAAAGGGGCAAACCGCCCCTCAGGTTCTCACATCGGAAAAGATGGGCGCCTAGCCGTTATACCCCCCCCCACCCCTACGTCGGAGGCCAAAGTGGAGGTGCCGGACCCGGCGCAGAAAGTAAGCAGGAGACCCGTGAGTCACGAGGACCACGGGTGCTCCTCAGACTTTGGGAGGGTGGGGGGGGGGGGGGGGGTGTGTAATGACTTTGGCCAGGCATTGAGATTGGCCAATTAGAATTTGGGTTCCTTGATTAGTGGCCCAATCAGGGAACCTCTTTCTCTGTATATAACAGGGAGTGTCAGATCCTCCGCACTCCCAGTGTAGACAGCAAGTGGAATGCACCTGGTTGTTCGGCTGTTGGATTTGTAAATAAAAGGAATTCTGGTGAAGGGACTTATTACAGCGCCAATGAATTTATCTGGTGGCCTGGAATAGATGTTAGGCCTAAAATCATTTTCTGTAACATCCTGTTACTTTCAACAGATATTTCACCTTACTCAAATCTTGCTATTGTCCATTTCTGCTGTTGCGCAGTTATTGACAGAGCACATTGACACGTCTGGTAAATGAGGCAGCAGAAAGCAATGGTGACTGATAAGCACTAATGTTTTTGAATAGGGTTTGTAATGCCAAATAATAAACTGCCATCATGCATAAATTCATCAATTTTCACTTTCAAAGTGTTGCAATCAATTGAATGAAAATCCAAAGAATTCTACAACAGGTAGGTGATTGCTCTGTCAGAAGACCATGTTAAAAGTGAAAATATATCTTTCAACCTTGAATGTATATTAGAAATGAATTATCACACTACCTGCGTGGCAGAAGTATCTGCCAAAAGGGTCTTTGCTTGCATATTACATTATCATTTCAATGTGGCTCAGTGGTAGCACCCTCAGAAAGTCAAGTAAGCCCCATGCAAGGACTTGGCCAATGCTTCAGTGCAGTACTGAGGGTCATGCCATATTTTGGATGAAATGTTAAATGGAGGCAGGGTGACCAGTGGTTCTGGGACTCTCCTGTTATATGGTCTTCTGTCCCGTGTCCCAGGTCAGGTCTTCCTGGGATGAGCTTTGGCCTGGATTTCTTCTTTTACCAAAAATCTTGATTCGGCGTGTGCATCGGGCTTGTGGTTTGAACTTGGGGATGCTCTACCAGTTACTGGAGGGGTAGGTTGCAAGCAGGCAGAATGCGAATCGATGTGCATTGCTCAGGGCCTTGTTTTGTGTGTTCATTTTACCTTATCCTTGGGTAAATCTGGCCGGACTCGGGTAGTTACTTCAAACTACTTGTGTAAATACAGTGCACATAGTGTAAATAATGAGCTACTAGTCAGGTTCATCTCTGTTGCGCACAGACTACTGCATCTTCTCTACAGAATCGCAAGCACATGTCACTGTTACACCATGACACACATTACTGACTCTCTACCATAATTATTAATCCAATGTTCTATAGGGATCTTTCCTTCAACCGCATATCTCAAGTATCTTTACTCCTGGTGGCCTGTTCTCATAGGCTCATAAATTTGCATGGAAAAGGAGAGGAGTTGCACCTGAGCACCGCTCCTAGCACCAGTGGAGAACGGGAGCGACTCTACTCCGGCGGGGGGAGTTATTCTCCAGAATGGAGAATCCAACCTGCTGTAGTGCAATAGAAATGCCTTTTACTGCCCCCAAGTCTTGGAGCAAGTGGTTTCTCCAGAACTGTTGAAGTCAGGAAGTCCTTCAGAATTAGCTATGTCTCTGAAAGCTTCAGTAACTTAAAGCAACTCCAGAAAGCTGCAAACACTTCTCATTGCAACTGCCAGCAAAACTAAATCACAACAAAACTGAAAATTGTTGATGATCCCTTTAAATAGTGCTAATAGGGGGATGCATCCTGCTGCTGAATGCATAATGTCATGCAAGGTTAATAATTAGCTGGAAAAGGGCAGCATGGACATCAAATCACAGTTATATGGTAATTGGGGTCACTATCAGCCTAATCTTCATACTTCGCCACATCTACCCTACCGACATGTTGACACAATCACCAAAATGGCCTTTGGTGCAGCTTGCATCTGACACCATTTTGGAAGCAAAACGCACCTATAACACCAAAACCTTGGGCACTAAGGAGCCAGATTTCATGGTCACTATCTCTTAAAGGTGAGGTGTGCTGATTTCCCCATGAACTCTACAAACTTAATGTCAAAATGCTATTATGTGGAGATGCCGGCGTTGGACTGTGGTGGGCACAGTAAGAAGTCTTAAAACACTAGGTAAAAGTCCAATAAGTTTATTTGGAATCATGAGCTTTCATCGCGTAGCTCCTTCATCAGGGGAGTGAAGAGGTAGGCTACACAAATGCTATTAAAGCTCCTTACTTTTCTGTAGATTTCTAGCTTTTAGGATTGTCATTACTTTTTACCTGTCATCAAATACTCCATACTTCTCTTTTGCAGGCTGAGGCCATGTTACGTAAATGTTGATGTGAGAAATGGAGCAAGGAATGCTTATTTCCACCTTAATTGGATTCCCAAATACATTATTCATACTACATTGTAGCTTCCTCTCCTGGGTAAATGCAAATAGCAGAAGGGCAAACAGAAAGCATGTGCTGAATACCTGCCAGAAGTGCATTGCCCATTATATTGATTTAGGATTAAAAATTGGTTTCCAAGGCCCTGTACCTGGATTAGAATAGGCAGTGGATGTTACACCTTCCTATTTGCAGTATTGGATTGCCCATATAGCACAGTCAACACCTGGCTGCATGTGGTCAAACAGATGATCCTCAAAGGGACTACAGCAGGCTGCAATCGACAAGGTTAGTGTTTAACATATACTTCCTGAACGTGGGTTTGGGAGGATCCCATATTCGTAGCATGTTGAGCCACTGTTGCTCAGTGCTCACCTTTTCTAATCATGGTAGATATTAAAAGGTTCTTCATCCTCAAAGGTGTTCAGAAGACAAGAAAGGAACAACGGGAAATTTCTTGACCCCAAAAAAGTAGAGTTTCTTCCTGCTTTAGTTGACGAGGGCAACATCATAGAAGATTTCCCAAGAGTTGAAGAAACAGGCCTCACTCTATTCCATGGAGTCTTCAAGATCATCTTCCATTCCAGACTGCACTCTGTGGAGCAGGATGAGATGTGTTCACGTCTCTTCTTCAAAAACCCTCCGAGAGCCAAGCAACCTGAAAGAATAGATTGGCTTGGTAACATCATCACAACCTGACAGATCCAAGGATTGGAAATCTTTTATGCTGGGCTGTATGATGTGAAGCTCTCAGACAGCAGCCTCCCAATCTTTCCTATCCTCTATCATGGAAATCTTATATGGCAGTACATGAGAGAGTCTGGACAAACTGCTAACTCTGAGCTGACAAAGACTGTCAGGTCTTTTGAGATTAGTAAAACTCCTGGAAGTGATGGTTTACTAGGCGAGTTATATTTGAATCTGTCATGCGAGAGTACCTTTAAGAAATGGGTGTTTATAAATGGTTATGTATATAAATATCTGTAGTGAGAGTACCTTTAAGAAATGGATGTTTATTACTGCAGTGATGTCAGAGAGTGAGTGGAGCTGGGTTGTCTGTCAGATTTTTACTTTCGTTTTAGGCTGTTTGCTGCAGGGTGTGTTTTAGTTTTGTTTTCAGTGTTGGAGCTGAAGCCAGACCGAGCAGGTGTACTGCTGTTCTCCCGGCCATCAAAATACTATCTCTTGATAATTTGGTGAATTCAGAATTATAAATATTTTCAGGAGTGAATGTAAACCTAATGTGCTTCTGTTAAAGGTGTTTTTTTGTAAGTCGTATGGATGTTAAAAGGAAAGCTTAAAGGATTACTTAGCATTGTACTCTTTGGGGGTTGTATTTGAATTAATGGTTGCTAAGATGTTCACTGTTTGTTTTAAAAAGGTGAACTTGAGTTCATAGAATAAATATTGTTTTGCTTTAAAAAATACTTTTCCATTTCTGCTCTACCACATCTGTAGAGTGGGACGTGTGCTCCCCACACCACAATCTATTAAAAGTTGTGGGTCAGGTGAACTCCATGATGCACATTGGGGTTCTCTAAACCCTGGCCCATAACAAATTGGGGGCTCGAGGGGGATAAAAGTCTATCTATTGGATTGGCTTAGTGAACGTAAAGATAGTGAGGGGTGAGCATACTGTGGTTGCTTTTCAGGTGCGGTATTCCAGTTTAAGTGGGGAGTGTGTTGTAGACAATGGCTCGTTCAGATGCTCAGAGGTTTTTGGGCGTGGAGACGGTCACACGCAGTACCTTATGGACAGAGACTAAAAGCAGACTGTTAGATTTGGCAAAAACATTGCAGTTAACATTACCCTGACAAAATGCGAAAAGGTGAGGTAATTATGGCGGTGGCTAAGCATTTAAAGTTGCCTGAGATACAGTTTGACTCATTGGAAATGGCAAAAATTCAGTTACAACTTAAACAAATGGAACATGAGAAAGAATTAAAGCAGCTTGGATACGAAAGAGATAGAGAGGAAAAAGAAACAGAAAGAGAAAGAAATAGAGAGGAAAAAGAAAGGGACAGAGAAGAAAGAAGAAAAGAAAGAATAGCCCTAGCAGAACAAAAAGAAGAGAAAGGGAGATACAGATCAGGGAAAAAAATAAAGAAAGAGAGTTTGAACTTCAAAAAATGGCCATGAAACATGACAGCCAGTTAAAATTGGCAGATGTAAAGGGAAACGTGCAATTGGATGATAGTGATGAGGATAGTGAGAAAGAGCGTCATAGTCGAAGGCTTGATGGGGATCTATTTAAATATGTCCAAGCATTGCCAAAGTTTGATGAGAAGGAGGTGGAAGCCTTTTTCATTTCATTTGAGAAGGTAGCTAAGCAAATGAAATGGCCACATGACATGTGGGTGCTACTGATTCAAACAAAGCTGGTAGATAGAGCTAGTGAAGTGTTTGCATCACTACCGGAGGAGGTATCTGGTACGTATGAGAAGGTGAAAAAATCCATCTTAGGTGCATATGAACTAGTGCCTGAAACCTACAGACAAAGGTTTAGAAATTTAAGGAAATAATTTGGTCAAACATATATGGAGTTTGAAAGGATCAAAAAGAGTAATTTTGATAGGTGGATAAGGGCTTTGAAAATAGACCAAACGTATGAAGCTCTCAGAGAAATTGTGCTTTTGGAGGAGTTTAAAAACTCAATTCCTGATGTAGTGAGAACTCATGTGGAAGAGCAGAGGGTTAAAACTGGGAGGTTAGCAGCAGAAATGGCAGATGATTATGAATTAGTTTATAAATCAAAGCTTGGATTCCGACATCAGTTTCAGCCTGTGAGGGATAGAAACTGGGGACATGAGAAATACTCAAGTGGTAAAGGTAAAGGTGATCTGATGGGAGATAATAAGGAGAGTGTACCTCAGATTAAAAAAGAATTCCAGGAGGGTGGAAAGGAAATGAAAAATGTCAAATGTTTTCACTGTAATAAACTAGGCCATGTAAAGTCACAGTGTTGGTGGTTGAAGAAAAGCACTGGGAAGGCTGATGTGGTAAAACAGGATAAGACTGTGGTGTAGGTGTTAAAGTAGCAAAGGAAAGCCCAAATGAAGTGAAGGAGGTGCAAAAAATTGTACAGCCTGATCAAGAGGTGATTGATAAGAAGGTGCCAGATCTCTTTGGAATGTTGGCCTTTATTGGTAGAGGGATTGAGTTCCGGAGTCAGGAGGTCATGTTGCAGCTGTACAAAACTCTGGTACGGCCGCATTTGGAGTATTGCGTACAGTTCTGGTCACCGCATTATAGGAAGGATGTGGAGGCTTTGGAGCGGGTGCAGAGGAGATTTACCAGGATGTTGCCTGGTATGGAGGGAAAATCTTATGAGGAAAGGCTGATGGACTTGAGGTTGTTTTCGTTGGAGAGAAGAAGGTTAAGAGGAGACTTAATAGAGGCATACAAAATGATCAGGGGGTTAGATAGGGTGGACAGTGAGAGCCTTCTCTCGCGGATGGAAATGGCTGGCACAAGGGGACATAGCTTTAAACTGAGGGGTAATAGATATAGGACAGAGGTCAGAGGTAGGTTCTTTACGCAAAGAGTGGTGAGGCCGTGGAATGCCCTACCTGCAACAGTAGTGAACTCACCAACATTGAGGGCATTTAAAAGTTTATTGGATAATCATACGGATGATAATGGCATAGTGTAGGTTAGATAGTTTTTGTTTCGGTGCAACATCGTGGGCCGAAGGGCCTGTACTGCGCTGTATCGTTCTATGTTCTATGTTCTTTAAAGAATTTACTTGTGTGGGTAAAGTTTACTCATACGTATCAGGAGGAGCAGGTAAAGAAGTCACAATTTTAAGAGATACAGGGGCTAGTCAATCTTTAATGGTAAGAGATGAGGAGTTATGTAGTTTGGGAAGAATGTTGCCAGAAATGGTGGTAATATGTGGAATTCAGGGTGAGAGGAGTAGTGTTCAATTATATAAGGTAAGGTTAGAACGTCCAGTGAAGATTGGTGAAGTGGTAGTAGGAGTAATAGAGAAACTATCTTTTCCAGGAATAGTTTATCTTGGGTAATGATATAGCTGGAGTGGGAGTGATGCCTATGGTGGTTGATAAGCCAGTGGAAAATCAGACACCTGAAGTGTTGAATGACGAATATCCTGGGATTTTTCTGGATTGTGTAGTAACAAGGCCGCAAAGTCACAGGTTAAGACAAGAGGAGAAATCAAAGAGTGAAGATGAAGTTGAAGTGCAATTATCAGAAACGATTTTTGATCAGATGGTTGGAAAAGAACAGGTGGAGGATGAGGCGGATATTTTTAGTTCAGGAAAATTGGCGGAGTTACAACAGAAAGATGTAGAAATAAAACAAATGTATCAGAAAGCATATACAGAAGAGGAATCTGAGTGTATACCAGAGTGTTATTACCGTAAAAGTGATGTCTTGATGAGAAAATGGAGACCTTTACATATGCAGGTGGATGAAAAGTGGACAGAAGTTCATCAAGTAGTATTGCCGGTAGGGTATAAAAAGGAGGTGTTGCGAGTTGCACATGAGGGAGGCCATTTGGTAAAAAGGAAAACTCAAGCTAAAATACAAAAACATTTTTATTGGCCTAGACTACATAAAGATGTACAAAGTCTTACAACACCAGGTTAAAGTCCAACAGGTTTGTTTCGATGTCACTAGCTTTCGGAGCGCTGCTCCTTCCTCAAGTGAATGAAGAGGTCTGTTCCAGAAACACATATATAGACAAATTCAAAGATGCCAAACAATGCTTGGAGTGCGAGCATTAGCAGGTGATTAAATCTTTACAGATCCAGAGATGGGGTAACCCCAGGTTAAAGAGGTGTGAATTGTGTCAGCCAGGACAGTTGGTAGCATTTCGCAGGCCAGATGGTGGGGGATGATCAACCGGGACCTGGGATTCATGTCGCATTACATTCATCCCCCACCATCTGGCCTGCGAAATCCTACCAACTGTCCTGGCTGACACAATTCACACCTCTTTAACCTGGGGTTACCCCATCTCTGGATCTGTAAAGATTTAATCACCTGCTAATGCTCGCATTCCAAGCATTGTTTGGCATTTTTGAATTTGTCTATATATGTGTTTCTGGAACAGACCTCTTCATTCACCTGAGGAAGGAGCAGCGCTCCGAAAGCTAGTGACATCGAAACAAACCTGTTGGACTTTAACCTGGTGTTGTAAGACTTCGTACTGTACTCACCCCAGTCCAACGCCAGCATCTCCACATCACATAAAGATGTAGTTAAATTTTGTCAATCATGTCACATGGCAAGTGATAGGGAAACCTCAAGCAGTGATTAAACCAGCGCCCTTAATACCCATTCCAGCATTTGAGGAACCTTTTACAAGGGTCCTAATTGATTGCGTGGGACCGCATCCTAAAACAAAAAGTGGGAATCAATATCTTTTGACTATAATGGATGTGTCTACTAGGTTTCCAGAGGCCATTCCAGTACGCAATATTACAGCTGAAAAGATTGTGGAGGTTACTTAAATTCTTTACTGGATATGGACTACCCACAGAAATACAATCGGATCAAGGATCAAATTTTACCTCAAGGTTATTAAAGAAGTTATGGATAGCTTAGAAATAAAACAATTTAAATCAACTGTGTACCATCCAGAATCGCAGGGAGCGTTAGAAAGGTGGCATCAGACATTAAAGACAATGTTGAGGGCGTATTGTCAAGATTATCCAGAGGATTAGGATAAAGGAATTCCATTCGTACTGTTTGCAATTAGGGATGCACCTAATGAATCAACCAAATTCAGTCCTTTTGAACTAATTTTTGGTCATGAGGTAAGAGGACCGCTTAAATTGATTAAGGAAAAGTTGGTGACTGAGAAATCGGAAATTACATTATTGGATTATGTGTCAAATTTTAGGGAACGATTAAATAGAGCAAGTGAATTGGCGAGACAACATCTAAAAGTTGCACAAAATGTGATGAAACGGTAGCGGACAAGAAATCCAAAGTTCATAGTTTTGCCAGTGGAGATGAAATTTTAGTATTGTTACCAGTGGTAGGTGAACCTTTAAAAGCTAGGTTTTGTGGACCTTATCAGATTGAAAGGAAATTAAGTGAGGTGAATTATATGGTAAAAATACCAGATAGAAGGAAGACTCACCGAGTGTGTCATGTGAATATGCTTAAAAGGTACTTTGAAAGGAAAGGAGAGAAAAAGGAGGTTTTAATGATTCTAACTAAAAGTGACAGACCAAATCCAGACGACTGTGAATTTGACATACCTCAAATTGAATTGGAAAAGGAGAATATTCTTCAAAATTGGGATAAATTGTTGAGTTACCTTCCAGAGGAAAAGCAAACTGACCTGAAAGAGTTCTTGATATCATATGGGCAAGTTTGTGGAGATAAATTGGGAAGTACTAAAATGGCCATACATGATGTAGATGTGGGAAATGCTGTTCCAATCAAACAACATCCATACAGACTTAACACTTTAAAATTGGCACACATTAACAAAGAGATTGAGAGTATGCTTAAAAATGGCATAATTGAAGTGGGTTGCAGCCAATGGAGCTCACCCATAGTGATGGTACCAAAACCAGACGGTACCCAACGGTTGTGTGTGGACTATATAAAGGTTGATGCAGTTACAAGAACGGACTCTTATCCTATCCCACTTTTGGAGGGTTGCATTGAGAAAGTGGGACAATCAGCTTTTTTTCCAAACTGGATTTACTTAAAGGTTACTGGCAGGTACCTTTATCGGAAAGGGCGAAGGAGATTTCAGCTTTTATGACTCCAGATGGTATATACCAATTCAAAGTTATGCCATTTAGCATGAAAAACGCCCCAACCACATTTCAACGGTTAACTAACAAAGTTGTTTCAGGATTACCCAATTGTGCGGTATACATCGACGATCTGGTAATTTTCATCCAGACATGGACAGAACATTTGAAACATCTATGGAGTTATTCGATCGACTTCAGGAGGCGGGTTTGGTGATAAACCTAGCCAAAAGTGAATTTGGAAAAGCCCAAGTCACTTTCCTTGGCCATACAATCGGACAATGTTGAATGGTCACAGGGGGTGTGAAACCAACAGTTATTGAGGAGATTTCAATATCCTCAAGTCAAAGGGAAATAATGCAATTTATTGGCATGAGTGAATTTGATCGAACATTTGTGTAAAGGTTTTGTAGCATGATTGCTCCACTGATGGACTTGCTGAAGAAACATCAAAAATTTCAATGGACAGCGGATTTTCAACGGGCATTTGACTGCCTGAAAGCTGTGATAACCAAGGCTCCTGTGTTGGAGAATTACAAGGGACTCTGTGATCAGATTGAACTAAAGTATCTGACTTTAAAGAGAAATGCCGACGTGCAGAGAAATGGACGGATTGGGCGGAGACCTTCTTGTTCAGAGACTATCAATCGAGACGGATTTCAGTTGGAGGAAGAAGAACGAAAAAAATGGACTATATTATTATTATACCTGTTTGCATGTGTTGTTTTTTGAAACGAGAAAGTATATTTACTGTGTGCATTTCTTAAAGAATGGTGAAAAGGTAAAAAATGAAACCATCTTGAAGTTGATGGTTTATTTTTTTTCCTTGGGGAGAGGTTTCATGTGAGAGTACCTTTAAGAAATGGGTGTTTATAAATAGTATGTATATAAATATCTGTTGAGAGTACCTTTAACAAATGGGTGCTTATTACTGCAGTGATGTCAGAGAGTGGGTGGAGCTGGGCTGTCTGTCAGCTTTTTACTTTCGTTTTAGGCTGTTTGCTGCAGGGTGTGTTTTAGTTTCGTTTTCAGTGTTGGAGCTGAAGCCATACCAAGCAGGTGTACTGCTGTTCTCTCTGCCATCAAAAGACTATCTCTTGATCATTTGGTGAATTCAGAATTATAAATGTTTTCAGTAGTGAATGTAATACTAATGTGCTTCTGTTAAAGGTTATTTTTTTTGTAAGTCATCTGGATCTTAAAAGGAAAGCTTAACGGATTACTTTGGGGGTTGTATTTGAATTAATGGTTGCTAAGATGTTCACTGTTTGTTTTAAAAAGGTTAACTTGAGTTCATAGAATAAACATTGATTTGCTTTAAAAAATACTTTTCCATTTCTGCTGTACCACACCTGTAGAGTGGGCCATGTGCTCCCCATACCACAATCTATTAAAAGTCGTGGGTCAGGTGAACTCCATGATACCCGTTGGGGTTCTCTAAACCGTGGCCCATAGAAAATCTGTGGGACTGGACCAACCCAGGCTGTTGGAAGTGTATGAGAGTATGCTTCTGGCCAGCAGCATGTCAGAATCCATGGGAAAAGGCATCTACAAGTAGAAGGTAGAGAGGGAGGAATTCTGAAATTGGCGGCCCATTTCACTGTTTTAATGTGGAATAAAAAATTCTGTCTAATGTTAACGCCAAATTGAGTGACGTTTCTTCCAGAGTTGGTGATCCAACCTGATCAGATGTGCACTGTACCCAGCAGGAAGACCTCACAAAGCTTTGTACTACCGAGGGGTAAGATTGCCTACCTCATCAACTTGGACCAGGAGAGAACTTTTAACGAAATATTGCACACTTTCATCATGTGATGTGCCCTCCAAAATTATGTTTGGGGAGGGAATTCAAAATTGCTCTACAGAAACATCGGCAGCGCGGTTTGAATAAAATGGGCGTGGAAATCAGAGAGCAATCCAACCGCATCTGGAGTCAGGGTTATCCTCTCTCTCGTTTGACTCTTTTGTGCATTGTATCGAATCTTCTGCCAACCAATTTCATCAGGCATTTGGCAACTGGGTCCTTTGTCCCCTTTACTGTTAGATCTGACTACCTGAGGGTGCAGGGGATATGGTTTGGAGGATCTTGGACATGTGTCAAAAATGAAAAGGAGTGAATAACCATAGTTAAACAGAAACTGGGAGTATGGAAGCAATGCCGACTCACCATTGAGGGTGAGAGCATGGTCATCTGGTGTGAGGTGTAAGTCTGGCGCTTACACCACTCCTGCATCTCTATGATCACCTGAACCATCTTCCACTTTATCGAGAGATCAAAAATGGACTGTGGGCGCAGGGACATTATCATATCATTCAACAAAGGTGCGAAAAACATGCCCAACGTCACCTTCATTCCTTTTTAAAAAGAATTTCCAAGCGTGGCCAATCCACATACCCTGCATATCTTTAGGTTGTGGGGGTGAGATCCACGCAGGCACTGGGAGAATGTGCAAACTCCACACGGGCAGTGGGTCGGGATCAAACCTGGGTCCTCGGCACAGTGAGGCACATCTTTATTCTAAACATAGTGTTGAATATATTTTACATGATTTTTGTTTTGCTTTTATCCTTCCAATCCCATTCTTAGACGTTGACCACCAACTGCAGCCAGAATGCAGGCACCCGAGTCCCTGAACCAGCCTCTGGCAGCACGACAGTGCTGACTTTACAACTTGGCCTGCCATCTTCACAGTGCTAACCATTCCTCCACCATGCCGCCATGTACCCTCATTCCCTCATGACTATCAAAGATAGTTATCTTTATGTGGCTAAATCAAACTTTGTGCAGACCCCCAGCATGCAAACACCCAACTGGGCCCATAACTTCCTGGTTCCCCAGCGTCACATTTGTGGGGGATCCCAACGATGCACTGGGGAATCCCCGATATTCCCACAAAAGGGTTTACCCGGCGATTGTCCAGAAGTGCTAACATCCTCTGTGCCAACTTGGAACCACATGACAGAAGCCATTTAAATCGTTAACTTTGGACGGTTCTGCCAGTTTTACCCCGATGAGTTAAAAGGAAAAAAGCACTCGTGTCCCCTCACCCCCAACTCCAAACTCCCACTTAATGTATCTTTTGTCTTTAAAATGCCTATTTGAACACTTGCCTTATGGCAGCTAAAAATGGGCATGTCTTACCTCTCTGGCTACAGTTACTCCACACTGCTGTAGCTGCGGTGGCGCCTCACAGCACCTCCTCATGCAGCCTCAGCGAGGAAGATTGGGCGTGAAAGGGGCTTTGGAATTTCGATGAGAGTAAGTCCCTCCATATTGGCAATCCATCGGCGATTGCCACTCTGAGGAAGATATGGGCTCAAGCCCCAAGTGTTGCTGCTTTCTGAGGTTCTACTGGCCCCAGTGTTGCAAAGGATGGTTCTGACCATAATGTTGAAGAATGGTCCATTCCGTCAGACCATGCTGTACTACCTGTCCCCTGTGAAAATGTTTGTGTAGAAGAACACCTTTAGCCACAGGTCCATCAGACAGTGGGAGTGACCTGTGTCATAATATACACCAGTATATCATGGTGCAGACACACACACACACTGATGGACATGCAGTGGGACCAATCAGCATACAGAACACCGCAGCCAATCACCAGTGAGAGCACATGCACTATAAAGACAGGGGACAGGAGAGTTCCCGCTCATTCTAGTAGCAGCCAGCTCGGAGCACAGAGCTCACAGCCTGCAACACAGACATTCACCATGTGCTGAGTGCATCGCTTGGTTAGGACTAGGCAAGGGTCAACAGTTAAAGCTGGTATTGCATTTACCCACAGTTCAATGTTAATATAGTTAATTTTATAATAAAATAGATTTGCACCACTTCCAGTGTTGGTGACCGGTTTGTGATCCAGAACACCCAATGGTACAAGGAGTGGTTGCATACTAGCACTTCTTTTTAAAAAAATATATATTTTATTCAAATTTTTTGGCCAAACAAAACAATACAAATGTTTTCCTTTTTACAACTGTAAAACAGTATAAATAACAGTGGCCATTTTTAACAAATAAATAAATAATATATAAACTAATTGGCAACTGCCATAACAAAAATAATAACTCTCCAAAAATAAAATCAAACAATCCAATATACATAGCCTAATACAAATATCTATACAAAAACACCCCTGAGGACCCGCCCGGGCTCTCCCCCCCCCCTCCCCCCTGGGTTGCTGCTGTTACCTTCCCATTTCCTTTATCGTTCTGCGAGGTAGTCAATGAACGGTTGCCACCGCCTGGTGAACCCTTGAGCCGAACCCCTTAGTGCAAACTTTATCCGTTCTAGTTTTATAAATCCTGCCATGTCATTTATCCAGGTCTCCACGCCCGGGGGTTTGGCTTCCTTCCACATAAGCAATATCCTTCGCCGGGCTACTAGGGACGCAAAGGCCAAGACATCAGCCTCTTTCGCCTCCTGCACTCCCGGCTCTTCTGCAACCCCGAATATAGCCAACCCCCAGCCTGGCTCGACCCGGACCCCCACCACCTTCAAAAGCACCTTTGTCACCCCCACCCAGAACCCCTGTAGTGCCGGACATGACCAAAACATGTGGGTGTGGTTTGCTGGGCTTCTCGAGCATCTCCCACACCTATCCTCTACCCCGAAAAATTTACTGAGCCGTGCTCCAGTCATATGCGCCCTGTGTAAAACCTTGAATTGTATCAGGCTTAGCCTGGCGCACGAGGATGACGAGTTTACCCTACGTAGGGCATCAGCCCACAGCCCCTCCTCAATCTCTTCCCCCAGCTCTTCTTCCCATTTCCCCTTCAGCTCATCCACCATGATCTCCCCCTCGTCCCTCATTTCCCTGTATATATCCGACACCCTACCATCCCCCACCCATGTCCCTGAGATCACTCTATCCTGAACCTCCTGCGTCGGGAGCTGCGGGAATTCCCTCACCTGTTGCCTCGCAAAAGCCCTCAGTTGCATGTACCGAAATGCATTCCCTTGGGGCAACCCATATTTTTCCGTCAGCGCTCCCAGACTTGCAAACGTCCCATCTACGAACAGATCTCTCAGTTGCACAACCCCAGCTCTTTGCCATGCTCCAAATCCCCCATCCATTCTCCCCGGGACAAACCTATCGTTATTTCTTATCGGGGACCGCACCGAGGCTCCCGTCCTTCCCCTATGTCGTCTCCACTGCCCCCAAATTTTTAGTGTTGCCACCACCACTGGACTTATGGTGTATTTCTTCGGGGAGAACGGCAACGGCGACGTCACCATTGCTTGTAGGCTGGTTCCCTTGCAGGACGCCATCTCCAATCTCTTCCACGCCACTCCCTCCCCTTCTCCCATCCACTTACACACCATTGAGATATTGGCGGCCCAGTAGTATTCACTTAGGCTCGGTAGTGCCAGCCCCCCCCCTATCCCTGCTACTCTGCAAGAACCCCCTCCTCACTCTCGGGGTCTTCCCGGCCCACACAAAACTCATGACCCTTTTCTCAATTCTCTTGAAAAAAGCCTTCGTGACCATCACCGGAAGGCACTGAAACACAAAAAGGAATCTCGGGAGGACTACCATTTTGACCGCCTGCTCCCTACCCACCAGTGACAGGGGCACCATGTCCCATCTCTTAAAATCCTCCTCCATCTGTTCCACCAATCTTGTTAAATTAAGCCGGTGTAAGGTTCCCCTACTCCTGGCTATCTGAATCCCTAAGTACCGGAAATCTCTTGTTACCTTCCTCAGCGGTAAGTCATCTATTCCCCTGCTCTGCTCCCCCAAATGCACCACAAACAACTCACTCTTACCCATATTCAATTTGTACCCCGAAAATTCCCCAAACTCCCTGAGTATCTGCATTATCTCAGGCATCCCTTCCACTGGGTCTGCAACATACAGCAATAAATCATCTGCATACAATGATACCCGGTGTTCTTCTCCTCCCCTCCACTTCCTGGAGCCCCTCAGTGCTATGGCCAGGGGCTCAATCGCCAATGCAAACAGTAACGGAGACAGGGGACACCCCTGCCTCGTCCCTCTATGAAGACGGAAGTAATCAGACCTCTGTCTGTTCGTGACCACGCTCGCCACCGGGGCCCTATACAGCAGCTGTACCCATCCGATATACCCTTCTCCAAAACCAAATCTCCTCAGCACCTCCCACAGATAATCCCACTCCACTCTGTCGAATGCTTTCTCGGCATCCATCGCCACCACTATCTCCGCCTCTCCCTCTGGTGGGGGCATCATCATTACCCCTAGCAACCTCCGTATGTTCGTGTTCAGCTGTCTCCCCTTAACGAACCCGGTTTGATCCTCGTGGACTACCCCCGGGACACAGCCCTCTATCCTCGTCGCCATCACCTTGGCCAGGAGCTTAGCATCTACATTTAAAAGGGAAATGGGCCTGTAGGACCCACACTGCAGCGGGTCTTTTTCCTTCTTCAAAAGGAGCGATATTGTTGCCTCCGGCATAGTCGGGGGCAGCTGCCCCCTTTCCCTGGCCTCATTAAAGGTTCTCATCAAAAGCGGGGCCAGTAAGTCCATATACTTCCTATAAAATTCCACCGGGAATCCGTCCGGTCCCAGGGCCTTCCCCGCCTTTATGCTCCCAATCCCTTTTACCACCTCCTCCATATCAATCTGTGCTCCCAGTCCCACCCTCTCCTGCTCCTCCCCCTTAGGGAATTCCAGCTGATCCAAGAAACACATCATTCCCTCCTTCCCTTCCGGCGGCTGAGCCTTATATAACCTCTCATAAAATGCCTTTCCATCTCTCCCTCCTCATCTCTCACCCCACCTATCTCCCTCGCTGCTCCCCTCTTCCTCAATTGGTGGGCCAGTAGTCGACTCGCCTTCTCGCCATACTCATACTGTACACCCTGTGCCCTCCTCCACTGTGCCTCTGCCTTACCCGTGGTCAGCAGGTCAAATTCCACATGTAGCCTTTGTCTTTCCCTGTACAGTCCCTCCTCCGGTGCCTCCGCATATTGCCTGTCCACCCTCAAAAGTTCTTTCAGCAATCTCTCCCTTTCTTTACCCTCTTGCTTCCCTTTATGTGCCCTTATGGATATCAGTTCCCCTCTAACGACCGCCTTCAACGCCTCCCAGACCACTCCCACCTGAACCTCTCCATTGTCATTAAGCTCCAAGTACCTTTCGATGCACCCCCTCACCCTTAAACATACCCCCTCATCCGCCAATAAGCCCATATCCATTCACCAGAGTGGGTGCTGTTCTTTTTCCTCTCCTACCTCCAGGTCGACCCAATGTGGAGCGTGGTCCGAAATAGCTATGGCCGTATATTCCGTCTCTGTCACCTTCGGAATCAGGGCCCTTCCCAAGACAAAAAAGTCTATCCGTGAGTATACTTTGTGGACATGGGAGAAAAATGAGAACTCCTTACTCCTAGGCCTACTAAATCTCCAGGGGTCTACCCCTCCCATCTGCTCCATGAAGTCCTTGAGCACCCTGGCCGCTGCCGGCCTCCTCCCGGTCCTGGACCTCGATCGGTCCGGCCCTGGATCAAGCACCATATTGAAGTCTCCCCCCATTACCAACTTTCCCGCCTCCAGGTCCGGGATACGTCCCAACATACGCCCCATAAAATTTGCATCATCCCAGTTCGGGGCATATACGTTCACCAGAACCACCGCCTCCCCTTGCAATCTGCCACTCACCATCACATATCTACCCCCACTATCCGCCACTATGGTCTTTGCCTCAAACAGTACCCGTTTCCCCACTAAGATAGCCACCCCCCTGTTCTTCGCATCCAAACCCGAATGAAACACCTGCCCCACCCATCCTTTACGTAGTCTGACCTGGTCTATCAGTTTCAGATGCGTCTCCTGCAACATAACCACATCTGCCTTTAATTTCTTTAGGTGTGCGAGTACCCGTGCCCTTTTGATCGACCCGTTCAGCCCTCTCACGTTCCACGTGATCAGCCGGGTTGGGGGGGCTCTTTACCCCCCCCCCCCCCCCCGCTGTCGACTAGCCATGTGAGGGCTGAAGGGCCTGTTCCTGTGCTGTACTTTTCTTTGTTCTTTGTTCTTTGAAATCCAGAGCGGTTAAATAATTAACAAAATCCCCCAAAACGTACAATGCAACCATTAATAATCTCATCAACGCCAACAAGTCTCCTCAAAATTAAATACCAGGAAAAGAGGAATATTCCGGAAACCGAAAATAGCAACATTAAAAACGATCAATGGACTAGGTACCTTCTTTCCTGTCGAACTAAACTGATTAAAAGTGCAGAGGGGATAGTGTTGAGCTATTATTTTGATTCTGCACTTAATTCAACCGGCATACAAAGTCCTTCCCCACTTAACCATCCAGAAATAAAGGTTTTCAATAATGTTAAAGATGAATTTAGACTTCTGCCAGACAAATGTTGATCAATATATCTTCATTGTCTATCAAACACAGAACATTGCAAATAATACCATGTTAACACGACAGAGCTGAAAAAGGATATTCAATTCACCTTATTTTGACATAACCATCACTATTACTTCAATATTTTTTTCAGCAGATCACAGATGAGAAATCATCTTGCTTATGGTGACGATCAGCGATTTCAGTTTTTGCTTTTATCTCAAATGTATATTTACAAATAAATTTTAATTATTTTCCGCCATGTCTGCGTATGAAGCACACCCTTTTTAAAATTGATCATTTTGGCTACTGATGGAGACCACACTTGCAGAATGTCCTTAAAGCAATAAAATATTCCGTTGATGCTTCACAACGCAGAATGGCATAATCAGGCACTCTGTGGGATATTTGGAGAATATTTAGGGGGAATGACCAATATTATGGAGGTAGGTTTTGAGGAGGTCTTTGGAAAATAGAGCAAGATGTAGCCAGACAGGTAATTTTTAGTAGGTAATTTTGGATTGGAAGACTGTAACAGGTGACAATTCTGCCGATATTAGATTCAGAAATACTGAGACAAGTTAGAACATCAAGCCCTTGTGTGGGAGGAAGATGCAGAAGGAGAGAAAGGAAATTAAGGAAATGTTGCCACAGTGAGGGAGTGACCGCCTTCAGGAGAGGAGAGGTTGAAGAAAGCCAATTACATGGATAATTCCTGACCCAATGTGCAATATTATTAATTGCTGTCAATATTTGGGTAAATCATTTAATGTATATACTCATAGAATCATAGAATCATAGAAGTTTACAGCATGGAAACAGGCCCTTCGGCCCAACCAGTCCATGCCGCCCAGTTTTTACCATTAAGCTAGTCCCAGTTGCCCGCACTTGGCCCATAACCCTCTATACCCATCTTACCCATGTAACTATCTAAATGCTTTTTAAAAGACACAATTGTACCCGCCTCTACTACTACCTCTGGCAGCCCATTCCAGACACTCACTACCCTCTGAGTGAAGAAATTGCCCCTCTGGGCCCTTCTGAATCTCTCCCCTCTCACCTTAAACTCTTTAGACTCCCCTACCTTTGGGAAAAGATGTTGACTATCTACCTTATCTATGCCCCTCATTATTTTATAGACCTCTATAAGATCACCCCTAAGCCTCCTACGCTCCAGGGAAAAAAGTCCCAGTCTATCCAGCCTCTCCTTATAACTCAAACCATCAAGTCCCGGCAACATCCTAGTAAATCTTTTCTGCACTCTTTCCAGTTTAATAATATCCTTTCTATAATAGGGTGACCAGAACTGCACACAGTATTCCAAGTGTGGCCGTACCAATGTCATGTACAACTTCAACAAGACGTCCCAACTCCTGTATTCAATGTTCTGACCAATGAAACCAAGCATGCCGAATGCCTTCTTCACCACCCTGTCCACCTGCGACTCCACCTTCAAGGAGCTATGAACCTGTACTCCTAGATCTCTTTGTTCTATAACTCTCCCCAACGCCATACCATTAACTGAGTAGGTCCTGGCCTGATTCGATCTGCCAAAATGCATCACCTCACATTTATCTAAATTAAACTCCATCTGCCATTCGTCGGCCCACTGGCCTAATTGATCAAGATCCCGTTGCAATCCTAGCTAACCTTCTTCACTATCCACTGTGCCACCAATCTTGGTGTCATCTGCAAACTTACTAACCATGCCTCCTAAATTCTCATCCAAATCATTAATATAAATCACAAATAACAGTGGACCCAGCACCGATCCCTGAGGCACACCACTGGTCACAGGCCTCCAGTTTGTTGCCTTCTGTCGTCCAGCCAATTTTGAATCCAATTGGCAACCTCACCCTGGATCCCGTGAGCTTTAACCTTCTGCAACAACCTACCATGCGGTACCTTGTCAAAGGCTTTGCTAAAGTCCATGTAGACAACGTCTACTGCACTGCCCTCATCTACCTTCTTGGTCACCCCCTCAAAAAACTCAATCAAATTTGTGAGACATGATTTTCCACGCACAAAGCCATGCTGACTGCCCCGAATCAGTCCTTGCCTCTCTAAATGCTTGTAGAACCTGTCTCTCAGAATACCTTCTAGCAACTTACCTACTACAGACGTTAGGCTCACCGGTCTGTAGTTCCCAGGCTTTTCCCTGCTGCCCTTCTTAAACAAGGGCACAACATTCGCCACTCTCCAATCTTCAGGCACCTCACCTGTGGCTGCCGATGATTCAAATATCTCTGTTAGGGGATCCGGAATTTCCTCCCTAGCCTCCCACAACATCCTGGGATACATTTCATCAGGTCCCGGGGATTTATCTACCTAAGACGTCCAGCACCTCCTCCTCTGTAATATGCACACTTCTCAAGACATCACTATTTATTTCCCTTAGTTTCCTAACATCCATGCCTTTCTCCACCGTGAATACCGATGAGAAATATTCATTCAGGATCTCACCCAACTCTTGTGGCTCTGCACATAGATGCCCTTGTTGATCCTTAAGAGGCCCTACTCTGTCCCTAGTTACTCTTTTCCCCTTTATGTATCTGTAGAATCTCTTTGGATTCTCCCTTGCATTATTTGCCAAAGCAATTTCATGTCCCCTTTTTGCCCTCCTGATTTCCCTCTTAACTCTATTTCGACAATCTCTATACTCTTCAAGGGATCCACTTGATCCCAGTTGCTTATGTACGTCATATGCCTCCTTCTTCTTTTTGACCAGAGTCTCAATATCTCGAGTCATCCAGGGTTCCCTGCTTCTACCAGCCTTGCCCTTCACTCTAAAGGAAATGTGCTTACCCTGCACCCTGGTTAACACATTTTTAAAAGCCTCCCATTTACCAGCCGTCCCTTTGCCTGCCAACAGTCTCCCCCAATCTACCTCTGCAAGTTCCTGTCTGATACCATCAAAATTGGCCTTGCCCCAATTAAGAATTTTAACTCTTGGGCCAGACCTATCATTCTCCATAGCTATCTTACAACTAATGGAGTTATGGTCACTTGTCCCAAAGTGATCCCTCACTAGCACTTCTGTCACTTGCCCTTCCTTATTTCCCAAGACGAGGTCAAGTTTTGCTCCCTCTCGGTCCATCCACATACTGAATGAGAAATTCCTCCTGAATACACTCAACAAATTTCCCTCCATCCAAGCCCCTAATGCTATGGCTGCCCCAGTCAATGTTGGGAAAGTTAAAGTCCCCTACTACTACCACCCTATTATTCTTGCAGCTATCTGTAATCTCCTTACATATTTGCTCCTCAATTTCCCGCTGACTATTTGGGGGCCTGTAGTACAGTCCTACCAAGGTGATCTCTCCCTTCTTATTTTTCAGTTCCACCCATATAGACTCAGTGGGCGAACCCTCGGATATATCCCCTCTAAGTACTGCCGTGATGTTCTCCCTAATCAAAAACGCCACTCCCCCTCCTCTCTTACCTCATGTTCTATCCTTTCTATAGCATCTGTACCCCGGAACATTGAGCATCCTGCCCATCCCTTAGCCATGTTTCAGTCATAGCTATAATATCCCAGTCCCATGTGCCCGTCCATGCACTGAGTTCATCCGCTTTGCCCGTCAGGCCCCTTGCATTGAAATAAATGCAGTTTAATGTAGACCTTCCTTGCTCTCTGCCCTGCTTTCTCTGGTCATGCTTTACACACACTCTTCCTTCCTGCCTTTTGTTTCTGTCCCCACTGACTTCCTACATCGGTTCCCATCCCCCTGGCGCATTAGTTTAAACCCTCCCCAACTGCACTAGAAAACACACCCAGTATCTGATATCCAGTATCAAAATTAAGTGTCTTTGTCTTTGAATTTGAATGTTTAGATAATGCTTCAGTGGCACAGACATGATGGGCCTCTTTCTGCGCTGTAAACTTTATTTTATTCATTTACAGGATGTGGACGTCCAGCATTTATTGCCCATCTCTGGTTGCCCTTGTGAAGGTGATGGTGCGCTGCCTTCTTGAACTGCTGCAGTCCCTGGTGTAGGTACACCCACAGTGCGTTAAGGAGGGAGTTGCAGAATTTTTACTCAATGACGGTGAAGGAATGGTGATATAAGCCGATGGTAAGTGGTTTGGAGGGGAACTTCCAGGTGGTGGTGTTCCCATGTGTCTGCTCCCTTGTCCTTCCAGACGGTAGTGGTTGTGGGTTTGGAAGGTGTTGTGTGATCAGCCTTGGTGTGTTGCTGTGATGGTACACACTTATGATACTGTGCGTCAGTTATTGGGGGGGGGGGGGGGGGTGAATGTTTGTGGATGGGATGTCAATCCAGCGGGCTGCTTTGTCCTAGATGGTGTTGAACTTGGAGTGTTGGAGCTGCACTCATCCAGGCAAATGGAGCGTATTCCATCACACTCCTGACTTCTGCCTTGTAGATGGTGGGTAGGTTTTGGGAGGTCTGGAGGTGAGCTACTCAGCACAGGATTCCTCGTCTAAACCTGCTCTTGTAGCCACAGCATTCATATGGATAGTCCAGTTCCATTTCTGCACAATGGTAACACCCAGAAAGTTGATAGGGATTATTATGTCTTTTTAAGATGAATGTGATAATAGGCTGATTTACTGACGATGATCAAACTCCAAATGGAAGAAAATTTCTAACCTCTGTTTTCATTCCCAGGTAAAAGCTGCGGTGGGTGCTAATATAATTGACATTTTAGTTGTAGTGATTGCAATATCGACTTGGGCTAACACTTTATTTGATTAAAGAACATATCCTTCATGGGCACAAAATGCACAAATTCCCTAACACTGGCATGGTGTACGAGCAGGCAAAACCTAGTTCAAAACCGGATTGTTAGTAACTTGAACTATAGGCAAAGTGTCAGCAGGAAAACAATTCCCTACACTACATCTGGTCACTATGTCAGATGTAGCAATTTATCCAACAAGGGTTTTGTCTATTCAACTACAATCACTGTTCCAACAAACATGCTAAAGAAAGGAGCTCAATGGAAATAATAATTAGAAAACAAAACTGATGAAGGTTTTTTGCATATTCATTTCAGAAGATTGTAGATCTTTAATGCTGTGCGATATTTCATTTGTGATCACGTTTCTGTTGAGGTATTATGATAGCAGTATAAGATTTACAATTCATTTGTTGTATATTCTGCAACTTGAGCAGCATCTAGCTTCTTGGACTAAATCAAGTTTTTTTTGCGGATTAACCCAGGCATATTTTTCCAGAAAATTTATTTTCTACTTGAAGCTACTTAAGCGAAGTGACCATCAGTTGCCATGGGTTTTGGACTGTTGTCAGGCAGAAGACTGTCCCTGGCCAACCCATTAGTTGCTAGTTAGCCAATCAAACTAATTCCCTCTAAAACCTGCTCCTCCCATCTCATTGGTGCCGAAGAGTCTGGCTTCTCCATCGCCCCAAAACACAGCCTGAGAATATGGCATCGTGGCAAGCAGGCTGTTTTAAACTTTGAGTCCTCTGCTTTCCTCTCTCTACTAAAAAGGCACACCCCAATTATTGATCTATGGACTTAAGTACTAAAATAAAAGGAAATAGACAGGAAGGACTCTTGCACACTATTCAGGACAGATTGGTTTGTGGTCTACGAAGCACAACAACAGAGAACCTTTCGCAAACTGAGAGTAATCTTACTCTGCAAAAGGCTACGGACATCACTGTTTCCATGGGAGCGGGCTGCAAAGGAAGTTCAGTAATTGAGTTTGTGTACTCAAATATGCAAAATGGCTGTTGAATCGACACCCAAGAATCTCTGTTACCGATGCAAACCCAGGTCTTTTGCTGCTGAATGTTAATGTAAAGACATGGGGCGGGATTCACCGTCGGCTGACACTGAAATCACAAAATACGATTGAGCGGCGAATAGCCTCCGACTCCAAAATTGCGGCAGGCGCCGGTTTGAGGCCAAATCGGGATCCTCCGGCGCCCCGAAAGAGGGCGGCATGGTAGCACAGTGGTTAGCACTGTCACATCACAGCGCCAGAGTTCCAGGTTCGATTTCCGGCTTGGGTCATTATCTGTGTGGAGTCTGCATGTTCACCCCATGTCTACATAGGTTTCCTCCGGGTCCCAAAGGATGTGCTGTTAGGTAATTTGGACATTCTGAATTCTCCACGAAGTGTACACGAAAAACGCCAGCTTTTCACAGTAACTTCATTGCAGTGTTAATGTAAGCCTACTTGTGACAATAAAGATTATTTTAAAAATGGCGTAAATGCGTCACTCGCCGCGCGGCATTTAAGCACCGTTGGAATACCATTAATGGGCCTGGCCCTTTGTTCTCAGGGGCCTCTGTGATTCACGGACGCCAATGGGTTGAGTTCCCAACGGCACGGTTCACTTGTGGTCTCAGCAGTCGGGAACCCGGCATGTTGGCTGCGGACTGTGTCCAGTGCTGCCACAGTCGGCTGAGAGCCATGCTATTGGCCGGGGGGGGGGGGGGGGGGGGGGGGGAGGGCTTCCGTGAGGCCTGGCGGGACTGAGGGGGTGGCCAGTGGGTGTCCAGGGCGGCAGTTTTTGCCAGGCCAGGTCCCGCATGGCCGGCGCCATGTTTTACAGCACGCCTCTGCAGGTCGTCACCGTACGCATGCGTAGCCAGGACCCGGCCATTCTCTAGCCATTTTTGATGTGGGAGTATGGTTTCACTCGGTGTGGCTGCCATCCCCTCACCGCTCGCAGGATCGATGAGGGTTTGGCGCTAATTTTTCCATCGTAAAACGCACAACGTTCCCACAACGACGACGGCACATAGCCTCCAAATCGGTGAATCCAGCCCATGGTATGTCGAAGCTGTGGAAAGAAAAGGACACATAGGGATCATCTGCTCTTCGCACCACTGCATCAATGGGAATGGCCTGAATTGGCTTGGCAACGCATGCATTTTGCAGGACCTTTTTGAAGGATATATGTTCTTGGAAACGGGTGATGTTCACACCAAGTGGCCAAAGGTCACTGTGGTGAATTCTATCTTATTGGAGAAGACTATTGAGAAACAAAGAGAAATGTTTCGTCCTTTTGAATTCCC
Source organism: Scyliorhinus torazame (assembly GCF_047496885.1). Taxonomy (NCBI): domain Eukaryota; kingdom Metazoa; phylum Chordata; class Chondrichthyes; order Carcharhiniformes; family Scyliorhinidae; genus Scyliorhinus; species Scyliorhinus torazame. The sequence continues at coordinate 68,054,529 of NC_092725.1, forward strand.
TGAAGTGACGCTGGACCTCAATTAGTCTCACAATAATTTGAAAGTGTCTTACAAGAGAATGGTAGTCAACATATTAAGTCTACCTCCCTGCTCCTAATGGGCCAGCAGAATGTTAAGAGCAACCAGTGAACAAGGTTCATTGATAAAATGTCTTAAGTTCTTACTAATGTATAGGAATAACACACATTCCATGATCAAGACCTCTCCTGCATTACTAATGATGAAAAGACAACTACGTTCTGTATTCAATCTGTTGAAATCTCAGAAAACTAGAGATCGTACAACAGCAAGTACAAATGGAATGGCGAGAAAGCAAGGCAAAGCTTTGAGGTTTCCACCAAGGACAAGGAGTTTTGGTTAGGAATTACTCCACAGGGGAGAAATGGGTTTGTGCCACACGCCTTGCACAGACTGTACCTGTGTCTTACATTGTCCAGACCAGAGTTGATGGTATATCTGGAGGAGGCATGCAGACCAGTTGCTGGCGGGAATAACAGAATCGGGGCCTGCATAAAATCCAGTTTCGACCCTAAAAGTCATGATTTGACCTTTCATAGAATCATAGAATTTACAGTGCAGAGGGAGGCCATTTGGCCCATCGTGTCTACACCAGCCCACTTAAGCCCATGCCTCCACCCTATCCCAGTAACCTAGTAACTCCGTAACCCCACCTAACCTTTTTTTTGGATACAACGGCAATTTATCATGGCCAATCCACCTACACTGCACATCTTTGGACTGTGGGAGGAAACAGGAAAACCCTGAGGAAACCCACGTAGACACGGGGAGAATGTGCAGACTCCGCACAGACTGTGACCCAAGCCGGGAATAGAACCTGGGACCCTGGAGCTGTGAAGCAACTGTGCTAACCACCGTGCTACCGTGCTGAACTCGCGAGCCGGGAGATCCTAAGAAGAGGGCTCTCCCGACATCCACCAGCCACCTCGTTGCCACTCCGCACTGCGTTTCGGGCGTAATGGTAGATTGCGCCAGTTATGTTTTGGAGAAGTTATGGCAATGACTGGACAAAGCGCTAAGCACTCGTAAGATATGCTTCTGTCCTTCATCTTTGCAAAGGCAGTAACTCATTTAAAAATAAATAGGTTGACCCTGAAAATAGCAGATTTTATATCTTAAGCATGCATTTGCTAATGTCACCATAAATAATTATAGGATTTTGAAATTTTGGAATGGAATTAACAGTTTGTGTTCGATCTGACAGGAGAGGTTACATAGATCATAACAAGAATAGTATATGATCAGTTAAAGTTTCTTCAATAGTACACACAGATTTCTGTTATAAGTCTGTTCGGATGAGGATATAATGATGACAAATGTTTAGAGCCAGTGTAGAATAAATTGACTATCCCTCAAAACCGGATGAAGGGATGCTGGAAAGCCGGGTGACTTTGTGCTGACTGTGCATTACCATGATTTCTGTATGAACCCAGCGTTCCCCGAAATATTCATTAGTTGTGCACATCAATGATTGGCCCAATATCTTTCATAACTTGCACTACTTAAAGCTAGCCTGATTCTCTTAAAGGGAGGGTACATTGTGGCTGGAGCAGATTCTGCACCTGAATTTGACTTGGGAAAGAGAGAAGACTGGCTGACAGGAGCAGAGGTCCTCAAGATCTACCAACTGGGGGTCTTGGTAGAGGAGGTGGAAAGGAGGAGAGGTGACCCGTATCCTCGGGTGGATAGGAGACAAATGGTGTGAAGCCATTGAGAATAGATATCTGCAGAGGTCAATGCCAGGTATGTAACCCCAAGGACTTGGATGGAGTGCCGGATAACGTTTATTGACCTCACAGAAGTGTTTAATAGACAGATCAGCCATTTTTTCAAATTAAGACATATCCTTTGTTTATATATGTTTATTGTCTGTACTTCTGTCCACAAATTTCTGGTCATAATCTTTGGCGATGCTTTTCTGCCAGCGTTTACTTACATCAATGGACATGATGTAATTGCAGCCTCTGACCACTCAGTATGAATTCTTTCTCCCAGCTCTGTAACCATCTTGTACGTGCATAAAACAAAAATCCGTCAACTGGTAATAGGCATTGCCACTGATAATTTACCAAAGAAATGCAGTTGTAACATACTGGCTTTTTTATTGTCTTGCATATCTTTCATCGCACGCACGTTTCCAGAAATGTAACTGTAGCTAAAGTACATTATAAAAAATAAAAGAGAAAGTATTTTAGAAATAACTTCAAACACACCTTTTCTACTGAGAGTTAAGCTTGATCCTTAATTTTTGTTTTGGAAACGGAGCTCCTAAATACAGTTTTGGCACCAAGCTTGTGAACACAGGAGAAGAAATACATTTATCCAAGTCAGGAAGCTGGAGGCAAAGTCTCTAATTTGCTTCTCTGGTGAGGACTTTATGTTTCTGATACTGGGAGCTCTGCCACTTTGCCAAATTAGTTTGTACCACCTAATTCATTCAATGAGATACTGTTGTAATACACGCAGCACAGTTTAACACTCAAAATGAAAGCTGTGGTGGTGACAGTGGGATATCTAGCTTTCCAACAAAACCTCAGGACCGGTTATCAAAATATCAGTAACCAGCGAGCATTTAAATTTAAAGCTTGAAAAATATATGTGTGTTCTCTATGGCAATGTGTTCCAATGCATGTTGGGGCATATAGATTCCCCTATACCTTGATCTCATTTGTAATGCTATTGTGGTGTCTGTATTTAATGTGTAGTGATAGGAGTGGAGATATGAAATGTTAACTCAAAGGAAGCTGGTGTGAGGACAACATACCGCACAGGTACATACCGCACAGGTACACCGCATCAAACCTAGATGGAGGATTTCTCAAAAGAGTGTTTTCAAAGGCTCTGAAATAAAAGTAAAAGTTCAGGAAATACTCTGCAGCTCTGGCAGCAGCTTCAGAACTTCTGTTCTGAAGAAATCATTTGATGTGAAATGTTAACTCTGCTTCTCACTTCAGCGTCGCTGCCAGACCTGCTGAGAATTTCCAGCACTTTGCATTTCCGATTTCCAGCTATTCCGATCCCATACCACACTCCAACAGTGGCTAGGACACCGGACTGAAACCCAAATATTATTTAATTTGTAAGACTGTGAGGAAAGGCACAAATAGAGATATGGTACATTAAAACAAACTTTATTACGAATATGGTATTAAACTCACATCAACATCATACAAGAAAATAGCTTGCAACGCCCAGTTAAAACAATGTTCAACAATAAAATTAAACACTTTGTAAACCCATCCCACGTCAAAGTCCACTTTTAAACACAGTTAACAGATGTAAGAATATTTGCTTTGCAGAGATATCTTGGATAAACAGCTTTGAGAGAGAAAGATCCTCCAGGAACCAGCTTGCAGATTCTTGCCTGTGTGAAACTACTGATTAACTTCCCAGCTTTTGGCCAAAAAGCTCCTGTTCTGTTCTCTTTAGCTAAACTGTTTTTTCCAGAATCTGCTGGTCTGTTCACATTCAAATTTAAACTAAACTCAACACCTGACTGCTTCAGACCCTGGCTCCTCCCATTAATCATGCCATCTCTATCCCACTAACTGGTTTTGACCATCTGACTCCACAATGTCTCCAAGTATCTACTCCCCAGGGAACCTTCTTTCTATAAACAAAATTCCATTAGCCCTACTTTGGCAAACATTATCCATGGCTGGAATGAATTATGATCTTTTACAAATTTTAATTGTACCTCTCCAGCCCCAAAGTCTAGCTGCCTTTCAAACCAGGATTTAGAAAGAAACATGACTGCAGCAGACAGATACACACCCTAACCCAAGCTTTTAACCGTTACTGCACCAGCTACGTATAACACAATATAGAATCTGAAATTTCAACATTCGTCACACAGTATTTGCAGTATTTTGCTTTTACTTTCGAATGCTTCTGTTTTCATACCACATCTACTTAGCTGCTGGGACCCGTGACCACAGCAGAGCAGACCAGCTTGGAGAAATATGAACATTTTGGGATCTTATTTCCAAATCCAAGTAAGACCATTATATTGCAGGAAAATAGTTTTGTCATTCGTTGCATTTTGCATGGACCAATTTCGATTAAATATATTTCCATGTAACTGGAGCTGTAATAATGTGAGTGCATTGCATAAATCCCAGCAGGATATCACATGTTGCACATTTACTCTAATAACAAAGAACAAAGAACAAAGAAATGTACATCACAGGAACAGGCCCTTCGGCCCTCCAAGCCCGTGCCGACCATGCTGCCCGACTAAACTACAATCTTCTACACTTCCTGGGTCCGTATCCCTCTATTCCCATCCTATTCATGTATTTGTCAAGATGCCCCTTAAATGTCCCTATCGTCCCTGCTTCCACCACCTCCTCCGGTAGCGAGTTCCAGGCACCCACTACCCTCTGCGTAAAAAACTTGCCTCGTACATCTACTCTAAACCTTGCCCCTCTCACCTTAAACCTATGCCCCCTAGTAATTGACCCCTCCACCCTGGGGAAAAGCCTCTGACTATCCACTCTGTCTATGCCCCTCATAATTTTGTAGACCTCTATCAGGTCTCCCCTCAACCTCCTTCGTTCCAGTGAGAACAAACCGAGTTTATTCAACCGTTCCTCATAGCTAATGCCCTCCATACCAGGCAACATTCTGGTAAATCTCTTCTGCACCCTCTCTAAAGCCTCCACATCCTTCTGGTAGTGTGGCGACCAGAATTGAACACTATACTCCAAGTGTGGCCTAACTAAGGTTCTATACAGCTGCAACATGACTTGCCAATTCTTATACTCAATGCCCCGGCCAATGAAGGCAAGCATGCCGTATGCCTTCTTGACTACCTTCTCCACCTGTGTTGCCCCTTTCAATGACCTGTGGACCTGTACTCCTAGATCTCTTTGACTTTCAATACTCTTGAGGGTACTACCATTCACTGTATATTCCCTACCTGCATTAGACCTTCCAAAATGCATTACCTCATATTTGTCCGGATTAAACTCCATCTGCCATCTCTCCGCCCAAGTCTTCAAACAATCTAAATCCTGCTGTATCCTCTGACAGTCCTCATTGCTATCCGCAATTCCACCAACCTTTGTGTCGTCTGCAAACTTACTAATCAGACCAGTTACATTTTCCTCCAAATCATTTATATATACTCCAAAGAGCAAAGGTCCCAGCACTGATCCCTGTGGAACATCACTGGTCACAGCCCTCCAATTAGAAAAGCATCCTTCCATTGCTACTCTCTGCCTTCTATGACCTAGCCAGTTCTGTATCCACCTTGCCAGCTCCCCCCTGATCCCGTGTGACTTCATCTTTTGTACTAGTCTACCATGAGGGACCTTGTCAAAGGCCTTACTGAAGTCCATATAGACAACATCCACTGCCCTACCTGCATCAATCATCTTAGTGACCTCCTCGAAAAACTCTATCAAGTTAGTGAGACACGACCTCCCCTTCACAAAACCATGCTGCCTCTCACTAATACGTCCATTTGCTTCCAAATGGGAGTAGATCCTGTCTCGAAGAATTCTCTCCAGTAATTTCCCTACCACTGAAGTAAGGCTCACCGGCCTGTAGTTCCCGGGATTATCCTTGCTACCCTTCTTAAACAGAGGAACAACATTGGCTATTCTCCAGTCCTCCGGGACATCCCCTGAAGACAGTGAGGATCCAAAGATTTCTGTCAAGGCCTCAGCAATTTCCTCTCCAGCCTCCTTCAGTATCCTGGGGTAGATCCCATCAGGCCCTGGGGACTTATCTACCTTAATATTTTTTAAGACACCCAACACCTCGTCTTTTTGGATCTCAATGTGACCCAGGCTATCTACACACCCTTCTCCAGACTCAACATCTACCAATTTCTTCTCTTTGGTGAATACTGATGCAAAGTATTCATTTAGTACCTCGCCCATTTTCTCTGGCTCCACACATAGATTCCCTTGCCTATCCTTCAGTGGGCCAACCCTTTCCCTGGCTACCCTCTTGCTTTTTATGTACGTGGAAAAAGCCTTGGGATTTTCCTTAACCCTATTTGCCAATGACTTTTCGTGACCCCTTCTAGCCCTCCTGAGTCCTTGCTTAAGTTCCTTCCTACTTTCCTTATATTCCACGCAGGCTTCGTCTGTTCACAGCCTTTTAGCCCTGACAAATGCCTCCTTTTTCTTTTTGACGAGGCCTACAATATCTCTCGTTATCCAAGGTTCCCGAAATTTGCCATATTTATCCTTCTTCCTCACAGGAACATGCCGGTCCTGAATTCCTTTCAACTGACACTTGAAAGCCTCCCACATGTCAGATGTTGATTTGCCCTCAAACATCCGCCCCCAATCTATGTTCTTCAGTTCCCGCCTAATATTGTTATAATTAGCCTTCCCCCAATTTAGCACATTCATCCTAGGACCACTCTTATCCTTGTCCACCAGTACTTTAAAACTTACTGAATTGTGGTCACTGTTACCGAAATGCTCCCCTACTGAAACATCTACCACCTGGCCGGGCTCATTCCCCAATACCAGGTCCAGTACCGCCCCTTCCCTAGTTGGACTGTCTACATATTGTTTTTAGAAGCCCTCCTGGATGCTCCTTACAAACTCCGCCCCGTCTAAGCCCCTGGCACTAAGTGAGTCCCAGTCAATATTGCGGAAGTTGAAGTCTCCCATCACCACAACCCTGTTGTTTTTACTCTTTTCCAAAATCTGTATACCTATCTGCTCCTCTATCTCCCGCTGGCTGCTGGGAGGCCCGTAGTAAACCCCCAACATTGTGACTGCACCCTTCTTATTCCTGATCTCTACCCATATAGCCTCACTGCCCTCTGAGGTGTCCTCCCGCAGTACAGCTGTGATATTCTCCCGAACCAGTAGCGCAACTCCGCCTCCCCTTTTACATCCCCCTCTATCCCGCCTGAAACATCTAAATCCTGGAACGTTTAGCTGCCAATCCTGCCCTTCCCTCAACCAGGTCTCTGTAATGGCAACAACATCATAGTTCCAAGTACTAATCCAAGCTCTAAGTTCATCTGCCTTACCTGTAATACTTCTTGCATTAAAACATATGCACTTCAGGGCACCAGACCCGCTGTGTTCAGCAACTTCTACCTGTCTGCTCTGCCTCAGAGCCCCACTGTCCCTATTCCCTAGTTCTCCCTCAATGCTCTCACCTTCTGACCTATTGCTCCCGTGCCCAACCCCCTGCCATACTAGTTTAAACCCTCCCGTGTGACACTAGCAAACCTCGTGGCCAGGATATTTATGCCTCTCCAGTTTAGATGCAACCCGTCCTTCTTATATAGGTCACACCTGCCCCGGAAGGTGAATGAAAGGAATCTGAATAATTCCAGCACAATGTTTCAGATATATTTTAATTGTAGAATCTGGTCAATGCAGAAAAATAGACTGCATCAAGAATTGTGCCATATTATTCGATATTGTTACTTACAACAATTCACCTTCAGTCTGTATACTAAACTCTCAGGGATATTCCATTACAACTTGTCCTGTCTTCTGGTCTCAACCAATACACTTGCATGAGGATGATTCACACAAATCCTGGCTAAACGCAAGTTGTGTTGATGGGGTCTGGTATTGTGAACTTACTATTTTGCTGCAAATATGCCTGACTTGTTACAAGCTCTGTGTTAAGGCAGGAAGGTTGCCGTCTATGTCTGTAGACACTGCCTCTCAAACATGGAATAGAATCCCTACATTGCAGATGGTGGCTATTCAGCCCATCGAGTCTGCACCGTCCCTCCGAAGAGCACCCTACCAAGATCCAATCCCCTGCCACGTCCCCGTAACCCCATCTAACCTTTGGACACTTTGGGGCAATTTTGCATGGCCAATCCACCTAACCTGCCCATCTTTGAACTGTGAGAGGAAACAGACACAGGGAGAATGTACCGACTCCACATAAACAGTCACCTCCAGTCAGAATCGAACCCGGGTCACTGGCACTGTGAGGCAGCAGTGCTGACCACTGTGCCACCGTGCTGCCCCTATGGACTGTATGTGGCCCAAGCTCTTCACATTCAGAACAGATTGGGAAGATGAAAGGATTGTGTCTGAATGGATTATGATTCAAATTATAAAAGATTGCAGACAGAAATCAAACATAGCATCGAAAAGATACAGCTACATTTTGAGAACAAAGCAGAAAGCTCTCAGCTACCCAGAGTAAAATTATCTGGAAATGGCCAGGGGATATATGGACAGCGTGACTTCAATATTCTGGAAATCGCACTCGGGCAAGTACTGGAGAACCTTCAGAAGGAGAATGTCATAAAACAGTGTTGTACTAATTGGAATTCTCATCTACCTGTCCCTTGTTGGGAGGGTGTTGGTGACAGAACAATGTCTCTTAATCTACTGAAGATTGCCAAGACTTATTTAACAGCAAGCCATTATTAACTATTTGTAACTATATACATATATACAGTGAATGATATAGGCAAGGAACTATCACCATGTATTTGTTGTCTGGAAAACAAAGGTAGTTTTAAGTGATTCATTATCACTTTGATTTACAGTTGAAGTTTTACAACACCAGGTTAAAGTTATGCAAAGTTTTACAACACCAGGTTATGCATTGTTAAAGATTAGAAATAAGGTATGGTTTTAAGTACCCGTGCCCTTTTACCAACAGGAGCTATTTTTTTGCTTATTGGCTGTTACATACATGTCTACCCCGAACACACCAAGCAATGGTATAATCTTGCTGGTGTACGTCCGAATGTTGATTCCTGCCTGAGTAAGGGCTAGTGCCTGATTAAATCCCCAAATCTTCCTGAAGGTCTCCTCACTGATTACTTATCAAGTTTCCCATGTCCACTTCGATCTTGATTTCCTGTTCTTCGACCTCCACTGTAGCAAAAATAGACTCTCCACACCCCTCACTCATATTAGACATGTCACAATAGTTCTCCTCTGCCTGCTCTGAGCTTTCCAAGTGATGCCCCATCCATTGAGGCTACCTTGCATTTGAAGTTCCCTTCTCAACCTTAGACTTGCTCTTAGCACCTCGGAACCTCTTTGCTAATTGCCTCTTGTTGTTGCACTGGCGACACACAGCATCCGTAAACATACAATGATTCTCATAATATGACCTTCCACATCTAAACATTCCACTGTCTTCATCTTTTTACTTGCAGCTTCTTTCTTTACTTGATGCAGTCCACCTGTCTGTGTGCTACCATTGGCCTCCTAAATATCTTTTGCATTATTGATAGTCATTTCCATACTCTGAGAAATTTCGAGAACCTTCTCCCAGCAAACGGTGCTGAATGCTATCCTCGTTAATGCCACACACTTGTCTGTCCTGAAGCATGTCTTCCAAAACTGCCCCAAACTCACAATATTCAGAGAGCTGGTGCAACTCAGCAACAAAGCTAGCTACAGACAAGGTTAGCTACAGATTGTCCCATCTTCCAAAAATCGCTATGGAATTTGAAACATTGTACAATTACTGAGAGCTTAGGAATGTGGTAATTCTGAATGAGTGTAACTAAATCCGCAAATGAAATGGTACCTCCCCCCCCGCGGTTTCCGTGGTGTAGCTAAATTTCTCACTAGCTTGTAAATCTTCACCCCACGAGCACTCAGGAGAATTGAGGGCTTTCAAACCTTGTCTGCGATCCCAGTTCACAAGAAAAGGTGTTCCAACTTTTCCACATATTCATTTCAGTTCTTGTTCGCTTCCATAAACTCACTGATAGATGCAAACATAGTCATGGTGCTGCTTACCTGTCTTCTGTCAGTAAACTTAGCAAAACAGTGTGTTGAACGTTCTGATATTCGAATTTTTTAAATTCTCGTTGCCAAAAGATGTGGTAACTTTACCACAATAGGTAGTGAAAAACACGTACTAAGTTAATCTTATTTAATATATAAAAATAACAAAGTTCAAAATACCATATGGACTCAAAAAAATCAAAATAACAGTAATGAATAGAATTATAACCAACAGTAGTTAAATACGAATGTACACAGGGAACAACAACAACAATTAATAATGTCACAGTGTGTACTGGTATAACAAGGCTCCGACAGTTTGCAGAATGAACCGTACCTGTCGTCCCTTTCCTTAAACCGGACAATTCAAATCATCTCTGTGGAGATTACAAGATAACAGTCAATTGGATTTCCAAGGTAGAGAGCCGTGCCTATCTTCAACTTGAATTAGATGAGCCTTCCCACAAGAATATTACATCATTGATTGCAACAGTATACTCGCTTGCCCTTCGGTGTCTTGTCAGCATGTGCCATATTCCAACAGATCATACTCCAAGGGTTACCTAAGGGGCGGTGTACCTTTATGGATCCCTGGTCACGAGGGCTTTGGGGCGATAGCATTCCAGTGAACCTATTAAACCTAGATTTTCCAGGCACCCAAGTTCGGTTTTACTGTGGAGTGTTATGATTATGCATCTTCTCATTTACATCCATTGTTCATGATAAGAGCTTTGACGTTATTAATTGTTGCCATCTGTGTATCTGTTTGTAAATTTAACTGCTGTTAATTTTAATTCTATTCAGTTACTGTTATTTCAATGTTTATCTAACTGCTTGTGCCAATTTCGAAAAGCTGGGGTACACCTGAAGTGGGAAAAACGTGAGGAGAGCAACCCTCAGAGGAAATGAAACCAGCTGTTTCAACCCGGCAGTGGCATTTTTCATTGCTTTAATAAAAGACTACGGTGCTGGAAGGCTGGCCTTGGCGAGGTTATTACAGGTTCAAAGTGAGTTGCTACCTTTGAAAGCTGTATGCATTTGTGAAGTTAAGAGGGATGAAAGGAGTATTGTATAATAATCAAACTTTTCATGTTCCACAAATGTTTTTTCTTGTTGTTAAAGCTAATTAGCATTCCTGCAACCCTGTTCCTCCGTGTGTTCTAAAAAAAGTACAAGCTACTATCTTTTGAGCTAGGGCTCCATTCTGGGATCTTCCCATCCAGTAGAAACACCAACATGTCTTTACATATCTCTGCCCAATGCTACTATGACTCGAGGTGTGGGTCATTTGTCTTCTAACATGACTGTGGGCAGTAGTGCGCTCAGTCTCACTTTAACCCTGCGTGTGCCAGATGCTTTTACTACACTCCTGACCGAGGATAATGGCTCCTATGTCATGGGAAGATCCCAATTCACCCAAGTCCAAAAAATAATAAAGGCAGAAATGTAATTCATAGAATCATAGAATCATAGAAGTTTACAGCATGGAAACAGGCCCTTCGGCCCAACCAGTCCATGCCGCCCAGTTTTTACCATTAAGCTAGTCCCAGTTGCCCGCACTTGGCCCATAACCCTCTATACCCATCTTACCCATGTAACTATCTAAATGCTTTTTGAAAGACACAATTGTACCCGCCTCTATAGAATCAGTTAAAATAGTGCCTGGCTGACTCCTGCTTCCTGACTGCAATGTTCAACTTTATTCTGTTTCTGTGTTCACAGATTTCCAGCAGCTGCAATAGCCTGCTTTTTGGTTTGATTTTAAGGTCTGATAAAGCAGAGGGAGCCCATTCACAGTGACAGGTTCACAAGTTGTAGGGGTATTAATTCGGAGAGGGGTTCCCAAGGTTTTTATGCACTAACTGCAAAGGTGCAAGGTAAGATTGTACTGAGACACTGAGTCGGTGGGCCTAAGCTTATATCGTGCATGTCACCAAATTTGAAAAGAATTGAAGAGAAATGAGAGTAAATCAGGAAATGATCATAGATTATCATAGAATTTACAGTGCAGATGCTTGAATGATATAAAAGCTCAAATTTTATAAGCCTGGCAGTTGTAAGGAACGGAAGACATAAATGCTTATCCGCTGTCTCATTTCTCCTAGAAATGCTCTCATGCAACAAATTACTTCGAAGAGTACTCTTACTGATTTGATATGGGAAACACGCCAGTCACATTTATTCCTGACTTTCATACAAACAGCACAGATAAGCAATCAGTTGGTTATGGTAGGAGACTTGCAATGTTGATTGAATAAAATGGAGGGACGTTGTGGACACTAAGTGACCACCAATAAAACAGGCTGATGAATTAGGGGTGTGTATGTGGTATTTTTAGATATTTCTATCTCAGTTGGAATTGTTCAATGTAAGTCAGAACACTCATTCTCTCCTGTTACTCTTCTATCTTTTTCCTTCTATACTCCCTCCTTCCACTCTCCCTGTTTTCCTCTTCATCATTTTCTTTGCCACTCTTCTTTTCCTCCCTCTGTTTTTTCCCCCTTACATTTTGTCTTTTAAGGCTTTTCTATCCCTCTCTTCCTCCAGCTTTGAGGGAGAATCTCATGCCATGGGACGAAGGCAACATGAGAGAATTACCATTTACCAGAGTGACACAAAATGGCAGTTGGAAAGACTGAAAGGTAACTATGTGCGGAGATTCAAACTGTACCAAACATGGCCGATGTCAAATATAACACTCGTTATGTCGATAAGGGCAATTCTCTCTCCTGCCTTGTGCCCGGCACACCTCCCGCTGTCCCCGTAGAATAGTGGGAGTCACATCCTCGCTGGGCATGAACCAGACTCACATATTTAAATGTCATTAAACTCATTTAAATATGCATTTTTGAGTTTTCGTTTGAGTCCCCCGGCTCCTGGGATTCACTGCCCCTGCCAGGCGCAGTGTGAGACCAGCGGGGATCACTACTAGTCTCCATCAATGGATACCAGATAGGATGACCAAGCTCGGAGGCCATTGGAGTCCCCGGGTGGCTATGGGCAGGGAAGAGCAGTGCACTGGCACTGCTTCCTGGCACTGCTGACATGGCATTGCCAGGGTGGCGAGAGGGGTCATTGCCATGAAATGAGGAATTGAAGGGGGCATGAAGGGGAAGCATGGAGGCAGGGTCTGAAAAGGGGTATAGGCATTCTCAGACCCCAATGTAGGGTGTTGGTGAGGGAGGGGGTGCTTATGCCAGTGATGGGGGTGGGGGTGAGGTAGTGGGGAGCCTGATTGCCCGTCTGCTAGTGGGGTGGTGGGGGTTTCAATGCCGGCGATTGAGGGGTGCATGCTTTAGGGTTGTCTGGAGATCAGGAGCCGGGGGGGGGGGGGCGGGGGGAGACACGTCCATGACACAAGATAGTCCCCAGAGGTGGCAGGGCATGAGGGCAGCAGTGTGAGCCCATCTTGTATGAGAGCATCCCCAGTGAGTGAGACCAAAACGTTCATCATCTTCTGCAACCCGCACCCCCACCCCAAGAAATATGGGTCTGTGAGAAGGAATTGCCAACACATATGCCGGGATCACCCGGGCAGACAGTGGGATGTTATCTTGAAGACAGGAGTCAAACTTTGTCAGACAACGAGAAGCAGCCGAGTTCAATCACAGCGAGCTGTCATCATCCTCCGTCCCGTGGACAAGACTCGCTGATGCTGCCAACCCAGGACCAACACCCTGTTGGTGTAACCCTCGGAGGGGGAAGTGGAGCTGCAGTTGCGGGAAGGAGTGGAAGGCTAGGGGGAAGGTGGAGCGAAGGACAGAGGGCCAGGAAGGGGTGGAGGGACTGAGGAAGAGGGAAGGGGCGAGAGGCTCTGGGAAAGTGGATTCTGTGTGGGGTTGGGGGTGTGGTTTGAAGCGACAGAGAAGAAGTGGGACTGGGAATGTGTAAGTAGCTATGCGGAAGGGTGGAGGGGGGGGGGGGGGAAATGGTGAGGTGGGACAGGTGGCAGAGCTGGCAGGGGCCAGGCCTCCTAGTTGGTAAATCGGAAAGTGATGAGGTGTGGCAGCCCTGGAGCACACGCTGGGCAGCCTATTCTGCCAGCTCAGGCCTCATGCCTGGGTCTTCATGGACACCATCCTCCTCGTCAAATGATGCCTCCCATTCTTCCTCCTCCTGTCATCGAGCAGGCCATCATGATGCTCAAGTCCCTCTGGGGGCTATATTGGAGAGCCCGACCCGAGCAATCCAGGCATCGGAAACGCACCTTGAGCACACCAATGCACCACTTGATGAGTGCACCAGGATGTATGTGTCGTGCACGCTGCCTGGATATTGGGTGCAGATGTGCCTGATGTACAGCTGCTGGTCATACACCGACTGAACATTCATGGAATGGAATTCCTTCCTATTGTTGAAGGGCACACTTTGTTGAACCGGTGCTCGGAGAGCACATGCGTGCCATCGATCACCCTTTATCTGGGGCATGCCATCAATGGCGTCAAATCCTGCTGCCCGGGTATCATAGTGCGCCTGGTCCAGATTGAAGGTGATGCAGTCCACTGCTCAGGTGCATAGGGCCTCCATTACAGCACAATCAAACCTGTGCACTGATGTTTGCGAGATGCCAGCTCGGTCCCCACTCGAGCCCCGGAATGAGCCAGAGGCATAAAAGCTCAGAGTGACCATCACCTTGCAGGCCACCAGGAGCGGATCTCATCCTCCATACCTTCACGGTGCCAGATGCATCACCACTTGGCACATGTGGCGCACGGTCTCCTTGGTGAGCCGGACGGAGTCAGCAGCAGCACACGCGGTCCGGCAACTCCTCGAAGGATGCACCATGACAATATGTACATGGTCGATACGGCACTTCCTTCGCACCTCCTCCTCGGCCTGTTGGACATCCAACCCTTGAGGCTCATCGTCTGGTCCCTGATCTTATGGGCCAGGCTCCTCTCATGCAGGGTTCCCCCTGTGCTGGCCCTGGTGCTTTCGTCACCATGCATGAGTGATGGAGCAGCTGCCTGGGGGGGGGAGGGGATGCACTGAATGTGCAAGATGAGGAAATTCCTTGACCATCCAATGCCACCAGGTTGCATGGTCACCCTGAATGTACTGCTGCTCCTCCCTCAACATACACCCGCATTCACCCGGGCCCTTCTAGATAATGTGACTGCACTGCACCCCTGTCCCCATCTGTAACTGGCACCTGGCCTGTGATGTCGGGAGCTTCTATCTTCAGCAGCTATCGCTGCCAACTGGGGTACTAGTGGCTGCCGCAACCGGTGTTAGCGATAGGCTCTGTAGCCCCTGTCCTGTTTCTCCCAATGTGGTCTACTGTGGGTCTCCTCACTAGGTGGGCCTTGTGTTGTCCCACCAGCATGGTGGCAACTGACCGTATGTTGGAGATACTCATATTGTGCAGCCAGTCGCCTCCGTGCCTAGATCCTGGTGTGTGGGCAGGTCCAACAGATGGGGGTGAGCGAGGAGTCTGTATGTTTGCTGGCAGCTTAGCTGCAATGTTACGTGGAGCCTGGGTTTAACACAGGTTGTGATGGGGAGCTGATTGGGTTCCCGTGCCGGGAGCAGGATGGATAGGATCAGGGGCACGGTGTACAGGCAGGGCTTGGAGATATCTCGTGATCCTCAGGAGTGGGCTAGCGATAGTGTCACTGGTGCGGCATTTACTCGGAGAGGGGCTGTTGTGCCAGGGAGGGTACCAATGGCCATGGCGCATGTTATTTGTTTGGGGTGAACTCTGCTAATCCCCTGCTCTCTCTGCTGTGGGGCTACAGTTCTGAGGAGTACACTGAGGAATGTCAGCATTAAGCATGGTCACACCCATCCCATTGATGATACTGCTGGAGTATGAGGGTTTCCAAAGGGGTGGGCTGGATGGGTTCCCACCTGACCAGAAACCCTCAGAGTATATACAGGAGATGGTGAGCAGCCAGCAGTCTCAACAGCCTGGAGCCTGTAAGTTGTAGTTAGGGGGTGGGTTTAAATGAATTTATGCAGCAATGGGGGTCTCAGCCAAGGCAACAAGGCAGCCGAGGGCAGCACGGTAGCCTTGTGGATAGCACAATTGCTTCACAGCTCCAGGGTCCCAGGTTCGATTCCAGCTTGGGTCACTGTCTGTGCAGAGTCTGCACATCCTCCCAGTGTGTGCATGGGTTTCCTCCGGGTGCTCCAGTTTCCTCCCACAGTCCAAAGATGTGCAGGTTAGGTGGATTGGCCATGATAAATTGCCCTTAGTGTCCAAAATTGCCCTTAGTGTTGGGTGGGGTTACTGGGTTATGGGGTTACTGGGTTATGGGGATAGGGTGGCGGTGTTGACCTTGGGTAGGGTGCTCTTTCTAAGAGCCGGTGCAGACTCGATGGGCCGAATGGCCTCCTTCTGCACTGTAAATTCTATGAACTGATCCCGAGTCTACACACTTTCATCAAGTCATCACCCGCTACTCCCTGACGTCCAGGCAGACACTCCGCCCAGCTAGCCCAAACAGTTTGGACAGTTTTCTTACCTTCTTGCTCCCCCTCAACGGCCATGAGCCCTGAATCCGCTCATAAATACTTGCATCAATTCATGCCTGTGGGACCCCCGCCTGAGAGGGGTGGAGCATCGCGAAGGGGTGGAGCATCAGGGTTCCAGCCCGTTAATCATATTTAAATACAAATCGGGGTTTAGCATGGGGCCGCCAGCACGAGGTGTGTACCGTGCTGCTGCTACCAGCCGGGGACCAGAGCATCGTAATGGGCTCGGCACCTCCAGTTTTAGCCCAATGCTTGGTTCTTCACCCAATCACGGATATCGCTGCTGGCGCCAGACAGCGGATAATCCATCCATTAGTCATTTTTGAGGAGAATTCCACCTCGTGTCTTTGTATCTTTGATGTTGTCAAGAAGCAATAGATGGATATCGTCACAAGGGGCAGTTCAGGTTGGGGAAGCGAGGAAGGGCAACTTAGAATACATTTTGCCCTTTAAAAATGCATTAGTCTGAAGAAACAGTCCTCTGTAAAAAGTTTAATTGATACAATAAGGGGATGTTCTTGGGACAATAAAATTATGACAGAAAGACAGCACATCTCATGTGATGCAGTATTATTTTTTAAGTATATGTAAATTCTGCAGTTGCACTGAAACGTCATCATGCTGTTTTACATAGAATGCAACGTTTTATAATCAAAGTAGTATTTTATCAGTACATTGAGATTAAATATATTAAACTGTAAGCTTTGATCAACAGATGCTCAGCAAATTATATTGCAAATAATGGCTGATTTATTTCAAATTAACTCACTGCAGTGAGTCATTTTAAACTAATTAAGTTATAGACTTATTGTGGTAGTATGCATTAGGGGTCATGTGGGACTGTGAAGCCGTGATGTCATTGGCTGACAGATCCCGGGTCCTGGTTGGCTGTTGACCTCTAACTCCGCCCTGAAGGCGGAGTATAAGAACCAGGAGTTCTCCCCCGCAGGCCAGTCGATTACAGAACTGCGGGGAACAAGTCACGCTTAATAAAGCCTCATCGACGTCATCTCAATTCGTCTCTCGTGAGTCTTTGTGCGCTACAATTTATTAAGCGTGCTTAAAGGACTATGGAGCTCAGGATCATCCCGGAATGCCTGAGGATCAGCCCCCACGCAGTGAACTCAGCAGCAGTTTTTAAACACTGGCAGACTTGTTTCGAAGCATACCTCCGAACGGCCCCCGGCCGGGTCACAGAAGACCAGAAACTACAGGTCCTGCACTCGAGGGTAAGCCCGGAAATTTTCCCTCTCATAGAAGACGCAGAGGATTTCCAGACGGCGTTCGCAGCACTAAAAAGCATCTATGTTCGCCCAGTGAACCAGATCTACGCACGCTACCAACTCGCAACGAGACGGCAAAGTCCCGGAGAATCGCCATTTCGCGGCTGTGTGCCGGTCCCGGGAGGTCGCCGCTGTCCCCGGAGAAGAAGGAGTCCTGCGCGTTTCTAACGCTCCCCAACCCCCCCCCCCCCCCCCCCCCAGCGCCCCATGTACGACCCGCAGGCGCAGCCCTTTTGGGTCCCGGCCACCGCTGTCCCCGGAGAACAAGGAGTCCTGCGCGTTTCTAACGCTCCCCAGCGCCCCATGTGCGACCTGCAGGCGCCACCATTTTGGGTCCCGGCCACCACGAGGGGAGGAGGGGCGCCACCATCTTGTGACCCCCCAGCCATGTGCGATGCATGGGGGCGGCCATTTTGTTCACCCCCGCAGCCATCTTGGACGGCAACAATGGACCCCAGCATCGACGGCTCCACGGGGTTCGAAGAAGACGCTGAAGCACTACGACCACGTCTGGCCTCAATGACGCTGGACCAAGCACGGCCCCGGACGCTCCAGATGACGACAACAACGGTGCTGATCAACGGGCAGGAGACACCATGCCTGGTCGACTCCGGGAGCACAGAAAGCTTCATCCACCCCGACACGGTAAGACGCTGTTTTTCGACCATCCGTCCCAGTGCGCAAAAGATTTCCCTAGCTGCAGGATCCCACTCCGTACAGATCAAAGGCTTCTGCATAGTGACCCTAACGGTGCAAGGGAGGGAGTTTAAAAACTACAGGCTCTACGTCCTTCCCCAACTCTGCGCGCCCACATTACTGGGATTAGACTTCCAGTGCAATCTGCAGAGCCTAACTTTCAAATTCGGCGGCCCAATACCCCCACTCACTATCTGCGGCTTCGCAACCCTCAAGGTTGAGCCCCCATCCTTGTTTGCAAACCTCACCCCGGATTGCAAACCCGTTGCCACTAGGAGCAGACGGTACAGCGCCCAGGACCAGACATTCATTCGGTCCGAAGTCCAGCGGCTACTGAAGGAAGGCATAATCCAGGCCAGCAATAGTCCCTGGAGAGCACAGGTGGTAGTAGTAAAGACAGGGGAGAAGCAAAGGATGGTCATAGACTATAGCCAGACCATCAACAGGTACACACAGCTAGATGCGTACCCTCTCCCCCGCATATCCGACATGGTCAATCGGATTGCCCAATATAAGGTCTTCTCCACCGTGGACCTCAAGTCCGCCTACCATCAGCTCCCCATCCGCCCAAGTGACCGCAAGTACACAGCCTTCGAGGCAGATGGGCGATTATACCACTTCCTAAGGGTCCCATTTGGCGTCACAAACGGGGTCTCGGTCTTCCAACGAGAGATGGACCGAATGGTTGATCAACACGGGTTGCAGGCCACGTTCTCGTATCTCGACAATGTAACCATCTGCGGCCACGATCAGCAGGACCACGACGCCAACCTCCAAAAATTCCTCCAGACCGCTAAAGCCTTGAACCTCACATACAACGAGGACAAGTGCGTTTTTAGCACAAACCGGCTAGCCATCTTGGGATATGTAGTGCGCAATGGGATAATAGGTCCCGACCCCGAACGTATGCGCCCCCTCATGGAATCTCCCCTCCCTCACTGCTCAAAAGCCCTAAAACGCTGGCTGGGGTTCTTTTCATATTACGCCCAGTGGGTCCCCCAGTACGCAGACAAGGCCTGCCCCCTAATACAGACCACGACCTTCCCTCTGTCGACAGAGGCTTGCCAGGCCTTCAGCCGCATCAAAGCGGATATCGCAAAGGCCACGATGCGCACCATCGACGAGTCCCTCCCCTTCCAGGTCGAGAGCGACGCCTCCGATGTAGCTCTAGCGGCCACCCTTAACCAAGCGGGCAGACCCGTGGCCTTTTTCTCCCGAACCCTCCACGCCTCAGAAATCCGCCACTCCTCAGTGGAAAAGGAAGCCCAAGCCATAGTGGAAGCTGTGCGACATTGGAGGCATTACCTGGCCGGCAGGAGATTCACTCTCCTCACTGACCAACGGTCAGTAGCTTTCATGTTCGATAATGCACAGCGGGGCAAAATTAAAAATGACAAGATCTTAAGGTGGATCGAACTCTCCACCTTCAACTATGAGATCTTGTACCGTCCCGGAAAGCTGAACGAGCCGTCCGATGCCCTATCCCGCGGCACATGTGCCAACGCACAAATTAACCGTCTCCAAACCCTCCACGAGGACCTCTGCCACCCGGGGGTCACTCGGTTCTACCATTTTATAAAGTCCCGCAACCTCCCCTACTCCGTGGAGGAGGTCCGTACAGTCACAAGGAACTGCCACATCTGCGCAGAGTGCAAACCGCATTTTTTCAGGCCGGATAGTGCGCACCTGATCAAGGCCTCCCGTCCCTTTGAACGCCTCAGTCTGGATTTCAAAGGGCCCCTCCCCTCCACCGACCGCAACACGTACTTCCTGAACGTGGTGGACGAGTACTCCCGTTTCCCCTTCGCCATCCCCTGCCCTGACATGACAGCGGCCACAGTCATTAAAGCCCTTAACACCATATTCACACTGTTCGGTTGCCCCGCATACGTCCATAGCGACAGGGGGTCCTCCTTCATGAGTGACGAGCTGCACCAGTTCCTGCTCAGCAAGGGTATAGCCTCGAGCAGGACGACCAGCTACAACCCACGGGGGAACGGGCAAGTAGAGAGGGAGAACGGCACGGTCTGGAAGACCGTCCTACTGGCCCTACGGTCCAGGGATCTCCCAGTTTCATGGTGGCAGGAGGTCCTCCCGGACGCCCTCCACTCCATCCGGTCGCTACTGTGTACCACTACTAACCAAACGCCTCATGAGCGCCTCCTTGTCTTCCCCAGGAAGTCCTCCTCTGGAACGTCGCTGCTGACCTGGCTGGCGGCCCCAGGACCCATCTTGCTCCGGAAACATGTGCGGGCGCACAAGTCGGACCCGTTGGTCGAGAGGGTTCACCTCCTCCACGCGAACCCGCAGTACGCCTATGTGGAGTACCCCGACGGCCGACAGGACACGGTCTCCCTGCGAGATCTGGCGCCCGCCGGCAACACGCACACCCCCCCGACATCAATCACCCCCTCCCTGCCACCGGCGCACCCCGCGACAGCCCCCTTCCCGGGAGGATTGGTCCTCCTCCCAGGTCCGACCAGAAGTGAAGCTGAAGCAGAAACCATAAAGCTCCCAGAGGCGACAACACTGGAACAAGCACCACCACCACCGGGGCTGAGGCGATCGACAAGGACGACCAGACCGCCCGACCGACTTGTGGCATCGGTGTAACACTAGAATGTTGTGGACTTTAACGAGAATTTTTTTCCCCTTTTTCCCTCTTACGAATACTGTAAATAGTTCAAAACAAAAAAAAAAAACCCTGTACATACTGTGATGACATGCAAAAGTTTTTCCTCCCAGAACCAGCCTTGTAAACCTCTACCACCATGCGAAGCACCACCCCGCCGGGTTCATTTTTAACAAGGGGTGAATGTGGTAGTATGCATTAGGGGTCATGTGGGACTGTGAAGCCGTGATGTCATTGGCTGACAGATCCCGGGTCCTGGTTGGCTGTTGACCTCTAGCTCCGCCCTGAAGGCGGAGTATAAGAACCAGGAGTTCTCCCCCGCAGGCCAGTCTGTTACTGAACTGCGGGGAACAAGTCACGCTTAATAAAGCCTCATCAACTTCATCTCTATTCGTCTCTCGTGAGTCTTTGTGCGCTACACTTATGTAACAGATTTATACTCAAAGCACTCATTTACTCAACAGAAGTTGTTGCATTCAAAGAGATGTCAGGATTTTAAACACTAGCGCTCCTTCAGTTGGTGAGAGTTAGTGCTGGAGAACATTGCTCAGTCTCAACAGCGAGCATCACATGATCGGTGAAGGTGGTGGTATTCATCGAATCATAGCATACTTACAGCGCCGAAGAAGACCATCGGGTGAGCACCATCCCTCTGAAAGAGCACCCTACTCAGTCAATGAGTGAGATCCCTGTGAATTTGTGGTGGGTGTGAGTTGAGAGTTATGACAAAAGTGACTTACCCTGGCAGAACACCAGGGAACCAGGTTCAATTCTGGCCTTGGGTGACTGTGGAATTTCTCCCTGTGTCTGTGTGGGTTTCCTCCGGGTGCTCCAGTTTTCTCCCACAGTCCAAAGATGTGCAGGAGATCATTAATCCTCTTCCTGCGCTGAATGGATGTCCTCTTCTGCAGGGCATCAGCACTGACTACCGCTGCCACCGCCTCCCATGCTGGGTTTGTCACCTTGCTGGCTGGTTTACTTCCTGAACGCGAGTGTGACACATCACACCGGGCCCCTACTCTATCTCGCATTCTCTCCAGGGTGGTGTCCGAAAACCTGCGGGCAGATTTCTTGGCAGCTGTCACTTGCTGGCAATCTGCTAAGTGCGGCTGCTGTGCGCTGCGGCGACCTTTAAATGTGGTGCCCCAATGAAGTGATGGTGGTGGACAAGTCAGAGGCCTCCCTGCCAATGATACGGTGTGGGATCCCTGGGTAAAACATTTTTGGCAGTAAATGCTGCATTAAATGGTGCAGAAAAATGCCATTACTGTCGGTGAGCTCAACGTTGCTTTTTCTGCCCGCCATTGGCCTTTGCCGACTTCTGGGAAAATCTCACCCTTGGTGTTCTGGACAATTTTTATCCCTCAATTAATGTCTCTAAATCAGATTATCTGGTCATTATCATTGGCTTTATCAAGTCGCTGCACGTTGAAAATACTTAATTGTCTATAAATTGCTTTGAGGGGTTTGGTGGTAATGATATAAAATTTCTCAATTACTGATTGGAGCTGTTGGGTCTGCTACGTGTTTATTGGATCTAAAATGTATGATAGTCAGTAGCCAAAATAGAATGTATGTTAAAAATGAGAGTCTTGTCCTTTCTCACCAGTCTCATTTGTGTGACTTTCACCACGCTGCTGATCTTTGCTCAATTATTAAATCTGGAGTTGGAGTCTGCGCTGCCCTCGAAATTTGCTTCACACATCCAAAAAGTACATGCAAACAATGATCAGCCAGAATGAGATTTTGCATCCATTTAGAAATTAAGCAGACCTGCAGTTCCCCAAGGAAAGCTCCTAATTAATGTTTGTTGAAACTGTGTATTGTGTCCACAGAGGAGTCAACACGAGAAGCGTTGAGAACTTAGTCATTATTTACAAGAAATATTGATGCTATATACGCAGGTCCCAGTCGACTCTACTCCAGCTCGGCTCCCACTCAGGCTGAGCTTTTATACATTGTGTCCCCTACCCCACTGATGGGGCCCCCGCCCCTCAGTGGGGAAGCTCATACACGAGACTCACAATGGGACTAATTGGTCCGCCTCCATGGGTCTTATGCGGGTTATAACACTGTGTATCTAACTAAGTGTTAACGTAGATACTCCATAGGTGGAATTTAATTAGGTTGACTTGAGAGCGAGCAGAGCACCACATTGCCTCTTTTCAGGAAGGACCCCGTGCATTTAACTGGACAGCAGCAGGTCTTCCTTGTGATTAATGGCGCCGAGGTAGAAATCCTGCTAACCGGGAGCTGCGCAATGCTCAGTAGTGCCACTGGAGAGGTGGTGACCGCTGGTGGCAATACATCCAACCATGGCCTAGAATTGCCATGGGACCTAGGTCACAGGTGAGTGATGACAGTGGGGGCAGTGTTGTCATGGAGTTTGGGTCACAGTAGAGAAGGGGGGGGGTCAGCAGCAAAGGCATCTCGACTTCCTGACTTCACGACCCTTGATCAGGCACTGAATGCTTTTGGACAAGACACTCCACCAACCTCCGAGATTCCGCAAGCAAACACAACAGGATTTACTTTCTGGATTGCCGGCATAGTGAATCCCTGGACTACTGCTTGGTGGATGGAGCGGGATGAAGCACTTAGGTGGCAGGGCGGGAAGGAGCTTTCCTACCCCGGAATTAACCCCGGACCTCCAAGGCAGAGGTCCCCACCCACCATCCCCCACTTGATTAAATGCCCCTGCCGCCAAACTCGCCAAGGGAGAGGCCTTTAAATTCTGCCCTATAAGTCGGAAGACTTGGCAGAGAAATTAAGTCTTGCACATTGTATGGACTAGAAAAACTTGTGTCCCTGTTTGCATTTAATTTGCATTGCCCCAGTTTGGTTGATCACATCTGATAGGTTGGGAGTCACAAAGTAATTTCTGTGCACTTGTTTCCATTAACAGCATTACACACGTCAACACATTTTGATAACGCCCCAGCACTACACACGTCAACACATTTTGATAACGCCCAAGGAGATGGAAAGAATGATTTTTCTGACAGGCATTTGGACTGGTGCACCATTTCCATCATTTTGGTCAGTTCTGAATCAGCGAATCTCGGATCAACAAATCCTTAGCCTTCACAGCACAGCCTAACCTGTTTAAGTAAGTCAACTTGCCACTCATTGTTTTTTAATTGTATGCTGCTCGCTCTGATGTATTTCTTGTCAGGAGAATTGCATGTTTTCCCATTATGTGACAGAGAGGGCTGTCATCTCTGGTTGCACATTATTACACCACAAATTCCCAGGCTGTGGCCTCACCATCGGTCTGCCACCCAATGCCAATTATCCAATTGGATCATAGAATCTCTACAGTGCAGAAGGAGGCCATTTGGCCCATCGAGTCTGCACCGACCCTCTGAAAGAACACCTTGCTAGGCCCACTCCCTCACAAACCCATAATCCCATCTAACCTTTGGACGCTAGGGGGCAATTTAGCATGGCCAATCCACCTAACCTGCACACTTTTAGATGGTTTTTGTTTATCTTGTTTTTGAGTTTTTGTTTACACAACTCCAATTGTTTTTACAAAATAAACTAGAAATGTTCAAAGTAAATGACAAAAAGACACAATCTGATCTGTACATGGTGCAGCAGGTGATCAGTAAGGCAAGTGGAATTTTGGCCTTTGTAGCTAAAGGAATAGGGTATATAAGAAGGGAAGTGTTGCTGACTGTACACGGCACTGGTGAGACCGCACCTGGAGTATTGCGTATTATTACTTGAGGAGGGGTGTAGTGGCATTTGAGGCACTTTAGAGGAGGTTCACTTGATTAGTTCCAGAGATGAGGGGTCTGTCTTATGAAGAGAGATTGAGCAGTTTAGGAATGAGAGCCCACTCCCCTGCCCCAGCCCCGTAACCCCACCTAACCTGCACATCCTTGGACACTAAGGGGCAATTTATCATAGCCAATCCACCTAACGTGCACATCACAGACTGACTGACAGCTTGTGGTAGTCACCACTGTTTGTATAATACGTGTATTAGAGGTAATACGGTAAGGCTCCTGTACTACAGGTATGGGGGTAGATCCCTGCCTGCTGGCTCCACCCAGTAGGCAGAGTATAAATGTTTGTGCTCACCGAGCTGCTGCCATTTCAGTAGCAGCTGCAGGAGGCAACACATCTCTGCTTAATAAAGCCTCGATTACTCTCTACTCTCGTCTCGTCGTAATTGATAGTGTATCGCAGCTCAAGGGACATCACCACTCACTCTCCTTCAGACATTCTTCATCTCTCCTTCATGTCCTCATCAACTTGATGGTTCGTTTTTTTATTCATCTTTTATAATCTTTATTGTCAAAAGTAGGCTTACATTAATGAAGTTACTGTGGAAATGCCCTAGTAGCCACATTCCGGCGCCTATTCGGGTACTCAGAGAGAGAATTCAGAATGTCCAAATTTCGGGACTTGAAGGAGGAAACTGGGGCACCCGGAGGAAACTCACATAGGCACAAGCAGAATGTGCAGACTCCAAACAGACAGTGACCCAAGCCTGGGACCTTGGCTCTGTGAAGCCATCGTGCTAACCACTAGGTTCCACTCACCATCCACATATCACAGGCATTCTTATCATCTGTCCTGGCACATATGCAGCTTACACTCTCTCCATCTGTTTTTATGCAGGAAAAGTTGTCTCACAACACGAGAGAGAGATCACAGATGGGTGGAGGGATGCCAAAACTCAGGGTCCTCATAGACTTTGAGGATAGAGCCATTCAGCTGTCAGGCAGGATGTTGATAGTTGCTGTGCTGATGGTGAGGTTGGTGGTGATAAACCAAGTGAAGATTCAATACTGCAACATCCATCAGACAACAATGCTGTGAATCATGTCCCCTGTTTCTCAGGCCCCTGCTATGCATTAATGAATTTTCCTTTCTGGCACAGGAACATTTGGGAAGCCGCCCAGGAGACCGCCAGCCAGATCCTCGACTCCCGCCCCGAGGGCA
Organism: Scyliorhinus torazame; assembly: GCF_047496885.1. Taxonomy (NCBI): domain Eukaryota; kingdom Metazoa; phylum Chordata; class Chondrichthyes; order Carcharhiniformes; family Scyliorhinidae; genus Scyliorhinus; species Scyliorhinus torazame. The sequence goes on from NC_092725.1 coordinate 68,080,292, forward strand.
GAAGAGCAATTCACAGACCCTGACATTGAAGACGCATCACAGCGCTCACCCACACCCTCCAGTAGTATAAGGTGAGCCATACCTAGCACAAAGGAAGGTGGTTGTGGTTGTTGGAGGTCAGTCATCTCACTCCCGGGACATCACTGCAGGAGTTCCTCAAGGTAGTGTCCTAGGCTCAACCATCTTCAGAAACGTCATCAATGACCTTCCTTCCACCATTCGGTCAGAAGTGGGGATGTTCGCTGATGACTGCACAATGTTCAGCACCATTCACAACTCCTCATAAACCAAAGCCGTCCACGTGCAAATACAGCCAAACCTGGACAATATCCAGGCTTAGGCTGACAAGTGGCAAGTTACAATTTTTGCCACACAAGAGCCAGACAATGGCCATTGCCAATATAAGAGAATCAAACCACTGGTGTTCAATGGCATTACCATGACTGAATCAACATCCTGGGGGTTATCATTGAACAGAAACTGAACTGGACTGCCCACATAAATCCTGTGGCTACCAGAGCAGGTCACAGGCTGCAAGTAACTCACCTGCTGACACCCCAAAGCCTGTCTACCGCCTACAAGGCACAAGTCAGGAGTGTAATGGAATACTCTCCACTTGCTCGAATGATGCAGCTTCAACAACACTCAAGAAGCTTGACACCAGAAATGACTTCCGGGTGCGGCTATGCAGAGCTAGGTCGCATATTCGGTAGCTCCCGCTTGGAACGGACTTTTGGGCTCTTTTACAGGGCCCCCACGGCATTTGTTTGACATTTCCCGGTGTGGGAAGAAGACTGCAACATTCCCCTGACAGTGTCCCCCAGGAATGTTATGTCTTTTGGCTACCAGACCCGGCAGAAACAGTAAAAGATTTGGCTTGAGCTGCAGGAATAGGCAAAGACCTCTTCCAGCATGCAGGCAGGGGAAGGGCAAGCTTAAAGCTGTAATCTGACTTGACTCTATCAAAGGTGAATTCTAGCAGCAGAGGGAACAACTGTGAAAAGATCCACCAAGGCCATTGAAGAAGCAGGGACGAGGCTTCCGGTGGCGGCCAAGGAGGAGTAGGTCGCGCATTCGTCAGCTCCCGTCTGGAACCGACTCTCAGACCTTTTTCAGGAGTTTCCATAGACTTTTTGGGGCAGACTGGTGAAGCGAACACTGCCCTCTCGACTTCCGGTTGCGGCTATGCGGAGCTAAGCCGCACGATTCGGCAGCTCCCGCTACCACGGACCTTCGGGCTCGTTAGAGGAGCCCTAACCGAACCTCTTTTTTTTTTTTGACACAGCCCGTTGGGATGGGAAGAGAGAGGTCCCCCTCCAACTTCTATGAAGCGGACCAGAAGTGTAACGGTCACAGGAGCGGCACTGGAGCAACGGGAGAAGCGAGGGAAAGAAAACAAAATGGCGGCGGCCAGGGACAAAGGGGAGCTGCAGGAGTTCATCAAGCGCTGCTTCGAGGAGCAGCGCGAGGAGATGCGCAAGGAGATGTTGGCGCCTATGCTTTTGGCAATTGAAGGACTCGGGATCACCCAGAAGGCCCACAAAGCTAAGATCCAGGAGGTACAGAAAAGAGTCAGCCAGAACGAGGACGGGCTCGTGGGCCTGGCGGTGAGAGTGGAGCAGAACGAGGCGCTACACAAGAGGTGGGCGGGAAGACTCGAAGACCTGGAGAACAGGTCGAGGAGAAAGAATCTGCGAATCCTGGGTCTCCCTGAGGGAGTGGAGGGGGCTGATGCCGCGGCATACGCGAGCACGATGCTCGAAGCGATGATGGGCACGAAGGCCCCTTCGAGGCCGCTGGAGTTGGACGGTGCACATCGGGTGCTGGCGAAGAAGCCCCAGGCAAATGAGCCGCCAAGGGCGATGGTGGTGAGGTTCCACCGGTTCACGGACAGAGAGTGGGTCCTGAGATGGGCCAAGAAGGAGCGGAGCAGTAAGTGGGACAATGCAGAGATCCGAATATACCCGGACTGGAGCACGGAGGTTGCAAAGCGGAGAGCGGGTTTCAACCGGGCCAAAGCGGCGTTGTACCGGAAAGAAGTGAAATTCGGAATGCTGCAGCCAGCGCGACTGTGGGTCACATACAAGGGCCAACACTATTACTTTGAAACGCCTGAAGAGGCGTGGACCTTTGTACAAGCCGAAAAGTTGGACTCTAACTGAGGGTTTGTGAGGGTGGGGGGGATGTTTTGGGGTTTGATGTGTGATGGTTGTTGTATATAGGGGGTCAATCACGCGCAGGAAATGTTACATGGGCTGGGGGAGAGAGACAAAGGCCGCGACAGGAGCTGCGGCAGAGGGGGCGGAGCGGGCTTTGGAAAGGCGGGAAGGGGAACGAAGGAATGCATATGGATTGGGAGACTCCCACGCGGGGAGGTCAATGGGACGGCGGGGGAAGCCGGGGTCAGCAGGCGTCAACTGACTTACGGGAGTGACATGGGGGGAGCAAAAAAGCTAGACCGGGGTCTAGCGGGGGGGGGGGGGGGGGGGGGGGGAGGGTTGCTGCTGCACTGGCCGAAAGGGAATGGGACACAGAAGAAGTAGTCGGGACGGGGGTCCCCCCTCTGGGGGACTGGAGGGTGAGGGAGGCGTGGACACGGGACTGGCCCAGAAAAAGAGATGGCTAGTTGGCAGGGCCTGGGGGGGGAGGGGGGGGGGGGGGGGGGGCGGTGAGAGCCCATCCAATCCGGCTGATAACGTGGAATGTGAGGGGCCTGAATGGGCCGGTGAAGAGGGCTCGAGTGTTCGCGCACTTAAAGGGACGGAAGGCGGACGTGGCCATGCTCCAAGAGACACACCTGAAGGTGGCGGACCAGGTCAGGTTAAGAAAGGGATGGGTAGGACAGGTATTCCATTCGGGACTGGACGCAAAGAATAGAGGGGTGGCAATATTGGTGGGAAAGCGGGTGTCATTTGAGGCCAAGAATATTGTAGCGGACAATGGAGGGCGATATGTAATGGTGAGCGGTAGGCTGCAAAGGACGTGGGTGGTGTTGGTAAACGTATACGCCCCGAACTGGGATGATGCAGGATTCATGAAGCGCATGTTGGGGCGCATTCCGGACCTGGAGATAGGCGGCCTGATAATGGGAGGGGACTTCAATACAGTGTTGGATCCAGCACTGGACCGTTCCAAATCAAGGACTGGAAAGAGGCCGGCAGCGGCCAAGGTACTTAGGGGGTTTATGGATCAGATGAGGGGAGTGGACCCATGGCGGTTTGCAAGGCCGCAGGCCAGGGAATTTTCTTTCTTCTCCCATGTACACAAAGCCTACTCCCGGATAGATTTCCTTGTTCTGGGTAGGGCGCTCATCCCGAGGGTGGAGGGGACGGAGTATTCGGCTATAGCCGTTTCAGACCATGCCCCGCACTGGGTGGAACTGGAGCTGGGAGAGGAGAGGGACCAACGCCCGTTGTGGCGGCTGGATGTGGGACTGTTGGCAGACGAGGTGGTGTGTGGGAAGGTGAGGGGGTGTATCGAAAGGTACTTGGAGGCCAACGACAACGGGGAGGTGAGGGTGGTATGGGAGGCGGTGATCAGGGGAGAGCTAATTTCCATTAGGGCTCATAGGGAGAAGACAGAGGGTATGGAAAGGGAGAGGTTAGTGGGGGAGATTTTGAGAGTGGGCAGGAGATACGCAGAGGCCCCGGAGGAAAAATTACTTGGGGAAAGACGACGGCTCCAGACGGAGTTTGACCTGTTGACCACAGAGAAGGCGGAGGCACAGTGGAGGAAAGCGCAGGGGGCGACCTACGAGTATGGGGAAAAGGCTAGTCGGATGCTGGAGGAGCTGAGCAAGGGTTTGGGGAGCATGCAGGCGGGGAAGGCCCCTGGACCGGACGGATTCCCGGTGGAGTTCTACAGGAAGTACGCAGACCTGTTGGCCCCGCGACTGGTGAGGACCTTTAATGAGGGAAGAGAGGAGGGGACCCTGCCCCTGACAATGTCGGAAGCGACAATTTCTTTGATCCTAAAGCGGGACAAGGACCCACTGCAATGTGGATCGTACAGGCCGATTTCGCTCCTCATTGTGGATGCAAAGTTGCTGGCAAAAGTGCTGGCCACGAGGATCGAGGACTGTGTCCCAGGGGTAAATCACGAGGACCAGACGGGGTTTGTAAAGGGCAGGCAACTAAACACCAATGTGCGGTGGCTCTTAAATGTGATAATGATGCCATCGGAGGAGGGAGAGGCGGAGATAGTGGCAGCTATGGACGCGGAGAAGGCCTTTGACCAAGTAGAGTGGGAGTACCTCTGGGAGGTGCTGCGTAGGTTTGGGTTCGGGGTAGGGTTTATCAATTGGGTTAAGCTCCTTTACAGAGCTCCGATGGCGAGTGTAGTGACGAACCGGCGGAGGTCGGAGTACTTTCGACTGTACCGAGGGACGAGGCAGGGGTGCCCCCTGTCCCCCCTGTTGTTCGCATTGGCGATCGAACCATTGGCCATGTCATTGAGGGAGTCTAATAAATGGAGGGGGGTGGTCCGAGGGGGAGAAGAGCATCGGGTGTCGCTATATGCGGATGACCTGTTGCTGTACGTGGCGGATCCAATGGAGGGGATGGTGGATGTCATGCAGACTCAAAGGGAGTTTGGGGAGTTTTCGGGCTATAAGCTCAATGTAGGGAAGAGTGAGCTCTTTGTATTACAGGCGGGGGACCAAGAAAGAGGGGTAGGGGACCTACCGCTGAGGAGGGCGGAGGGGAGATTTCGGTATCTGGGGATCCAGATAGCCAGGAGTTGGGGGACCCTACATAAACTGAATCTGACGAGGTTGGTGGAGCAAATGGAGGAGGATTTCAAAAGATGGGACATGTTACCACTCTCGCTGGCGGGTAGAGTGCAGTCGGTCAAGATGGTGGTCCTTCCGAGGTTTCTGTTTGTGTTTCAGTGCCTTCCCATCGTGATCACTAAGGCCTTTTTTAAGAGAGTAGGCAGGAGTATTATGGGGTTTGTGTGGGCGAATAAGACCCTGAGAGTAAGGAGAGGGTTCCTGGAATGCAGTAGGGACCGAGGAGGGTTGGCGCTGCCAAACCTGGGGAGCTACTACTGGGCAGCAAATGTGGCGATGATCCGCAAGTGGGTTATGGAGGGAGAGGGGGCGGCATGGAAGAGAATGGAGATGGCGTCATGTAAAGGAACGAGCCTGGGGCGTTGGTGACGGCACCGCTGCCGCTCTCGCCGACAAGGTATACCACGAGCCCGGTGGTGGCGGCAACGCTAAGGATCTGGGGCCAGTGGAGACGGCACCGGGGTGCAATGGGAGCATCGGTGTGGTCCCCGATCAGGGGTAACCACCGGTTTGTCCCGGGGAAGATGGACGGGGGGTTCAAGAGCTGGCATCGGGCGGGGATTGGAAGAATGGGGGACCTGTTCATCGACGGGACGTTTGCGAGCCTAGGGGCACTGGAGGAGAAGTTCGAGTTACCCCCGGGAAATGCCTTTAGATATATGCAGGTGAGGGCTTTTGTGAGGCGACAGGTGAGGGAATTCCCGTTGCTCCCGGCACAAGAAGTTCAAGATAGGGTGATCTCGGGTGTATGGGTCGGGGAGGGCAAGGTGTCGGAAATACACCAGGAGTTAAAAGAAGAGGGGGAAGCGCTGGTAGAAGAGTTGAAGGGTAAATGGGAGGAGGAGCTGGGGGAGGAGATCGAGGAAGGTCTGTGGGCTGATGCCCTAGGTAGGGTTAATTCCTCCTCCTCGTGTGCCAGGCTCAGCCTGATACAATTTAAGGTGGTCCACAGAGCGCACTTGACGGGGGCGAGGTTGAGTAGGTTCTTTGGGGTAGAGGACAGATGTGGAAGGTGCTCAGGGAGCCCGGCGAACCATGTCCACATGTTCTGGACATGTCCGGCACTGGAGGGGTTCTGGAGAGGAGTGGCGGGAGCAAAATCTCAGGTGGTGAAAGTCCGGGTCAAGCCAAGCTGGGGGCTAGCACTATTTGGAGTAGTGGACGAACCGGGAGTGCAGGAGGCGAAAGAGGCCGGCATTCTGGCCTTTGCGTCCCTAGTAGCCCGGCGAAGGATCTTGCTAATGTGGAAGGAGGCGAAGTCCCCCAGCCTGGAGGCCTGGATAAATGATATGGCTGGATTCATAAAGTTGGAGAGGATTAAGTTCGCCTTGAGAGGGTCTGCGCAGGGGCTCTACAGGCAGTGGCAACCGTTCCTAGACTATCTCGCAGAGCGTTAGAGGAAGGTCGGTCAGCAACAGCAGCAACCTCGGGAGGGGGGGGGGGGGGGCGGGGGTTGGAGGGGACGTCCTGGGAGGGGGGGGAAAGGGGGGACTGCCTGGGAGGGTGGATGAGCAAGAGATAACATGAAGGGTTGGGGAAACTGGCACGTACGGGAGAGGGCCAGTGTACAAAGCTGTGTAAATATAACATTTTGCCATGTATATATCTTGCTCTGCGCAATTTCTCGGGTTTTTTTTGTTACGAGTGGGGGGGGGGGTTATTGTTTGTAAGGGAGAAAAATTGTGTTAAAAAACTTTAATAAATATATTTTTTAAAAAAAAGAAGCTTGACACCATCCAAGACAAAGCACCCCACTTTATTTTCACCCCTTCTACAAACGTTCACCTTCTCCACGACTGACACACTAGTAGCAATAGTGTGTACCATACAAGATCCACTACCGGAACTCATCAAGACTTCTTAGGCAGCACCTTCTAAACCCACGATCTAGAAGGACAAGGGCAGCAGATACATGGGACCACCACCACATAGAAGTTCCCCTCCAAGTCACTCACAATTCTGACTTGGGGCTATATTGCCATTCCTTCATTGTCGCTGGGTCAAAATCCTGGAACTCCTTCCCTAATTGCACAGAGGGTGTACCTACTCCCCATGGACTGCAGCGGCCTCGAAGGGGCCTTCGTGCCCATCATCGCTTCGAGCATCGTGCTCGCGTATGCCGCGGCATCAGCCCCCTCCACTCCCTCAGAGAGACCCACCACCTTCTCAAGGGCACTTAGGAATGGGCAATGAATTTTGGCCTAACTAGCAAAGTCCATATCCCGTAAAAAATAATTTAAAAAAGAGATACACTCCTTGGTAAGACCTAGTCCTAGAGCAGACTCTAGGTTGCAATCTGGCGAGCACATCACACTCTCAGAGCCTCAGCAAGTGGAGGCAGGGACGTCTCAGGGTGACAGCTTGGAGGATTGCTGGAGGCCAGGAATCTGCTGAGTCCCAGTCAGCGAACAAGCATCTGGACCCAGTTGCTGGAGCTCTCAGGGCAAAGTTGGATAAATCAGGAAGACATGTCCAGTACATTCCCCAGATTGCAGGGCAACATTGAGAAGTCCACCCACCTTCTGTCTGAAGTGATCTGACACTGCAATGCAACAAACACAATTTTGATAGTTGCTGCAAGACTTTGGTCCTGCACTGTTCCATGGTGCAGGCGCTGCTGGGATCCATCAGTGCAAACAACATAGGAAAGGGGGCTTCTCAAGTTCACTCCAACTGACCCTCTAACCATAAGGAGGAAGCCAGGGACCCTTGGGCACCAATTGGGAGGAGGGTCAGCTGGTGAAAAGCCCAGAGCTATCCACGCAGGTGACTCCAAGAGTGTGTCACCCATCTGAATCCCCTCTTCCTATAACCGCTTCAGCTCCAGCTCCACAGGGCAATGAGGGTGGCACTGCCACGCAGCAGGACTCTAAAAGCAGGCTGTGTGCCCAGGTCTCAGCCCTTCAAAGGACACCTGCCAAGATAATAATAATAATAACTTATTGTCACAAATGGGCTTCAATGAAGTTACTGTGAAAAGCCCCTAGTCACCGCATTCCGGAGCCTGTTTAGGGAGGCTGGTATGGGAATTGAACCCACGCTGCTGGCATTGTTCTACATTACAAGCCAGCTATTTAGCCCACTGTGCTAATCCAGCCCCTGGTTTAGATCATCCAAATCATCACAGCCAGCAGGGTGTGGGAGACAGCAAGCTGCCCCCACCTTCGCTGTAGATGTTGGGAATGGACCAAGACGTAGCGACAGGGTTAAAAAGGTTAAGTAGCTCTAGTTGCACAGCGTGGACATGGGTGTCAAGCACTTGTAGATAGTGTTCAACTCTGTAAACAAACTCTCACTAATTACCGCCTTTCAAAGCTCCTTGTTCCGATAAGATGTACTACTGTTGTCCTGACTGTAGCACTGGACTCCTGTAGCAGGAAAAGGCAGAATGCTCAGTCCAAGGCTTCTTTCATGTGCTTTTTGCAAGGTTCCCAGCACATTGGTCATGTCCCTTCACAATGACAGAACACGAGTCATACCGGTTTCTCCTGGGTATTGAGGATGTCTCCCATAATGTACAGGACTCGTGTCACTCTTTCTAATCATTGGATTCCCTCGCCTCCCCCTCCCCCCCCCCCCCGGCCCATTGTATGGCTGGCAGCACGGTAGCACAGTGGTTAGCAATGTTGCTTCACACAGCCAGGGACTCGGGCTTGATTCCCAGCTTGGGTCACTGTGCGGAGTCTGCACGTTCTCCCTGTGTCTGCATGGGTTTCCTCCGGGTGCTCCGGTTTCCTCCCACAAGTCCCGAAAGACGTGTTGTTTGGTGAATTGGACATTCTGAATTCACCCTCTGTGTACCCGAACAGGTGCCAGAATGTGGCGACTAGGGGATTTTCACAGTAATTACATTGTAGTGTTAATGAAAGCCTACTTGTGACACTAAGAAAGAGTATTATTATTATTATATGCCTCAGCCTCCAGTGACACTGAATCTCAAGGGTACAGCTCACAAAGGATGACCTTAGATCAGGAAAGGTGAAACTCTCCCCGGGGCATCGCCATGGTATGACACTAGTCATTGAGAGCAAGCGAGATACCATTGCACAGACAGAGTCAGACATTCACAGAAGCTCTGTGAGAATCTATGCACCATCTCCCCTGCATGTCACCATCATCCTCCTGCAATGTAGGGACTAAGGGCATGTCTTGTGTCCCCATGTCAGGAGCCTTATGAGAGACCGTGTGTGCTGCCATCCAAAAAATAGGACAGTAATGCTCACAGAGGCCATATGAAGACAATGGGATGTGCTCACTGGATGTCCTCGTTACCCTCCATGAATCTCGTGGCAATGAGTGTATCCCGAGCTCGTCGGCTTCTTCTGGATGTCGGCATTGCCCCCTGGCTGACATCCTCTTCCTCAAGGACCACCTCAGCCTCGTTCCTCAATGTCCTCCTCATCGGAGGAAACATGCTGCTCCTCCATCTCCTCCTCAGGTAATTCCTCCCCCTGTTACAGTGCCAGATTGTACAGGAGGCCACGATGCGTGACACCCTCTGTGGATTGTATTCCAGACCGTTCCGGGCTCCGGAACTTCATCTTCAGCAAGCCTATGGTCTACTTCACCAAAGTGCGAGTATCAGCATGAGCCGCATTGTACCTTGACTCAGATGCACTCTGTGGTTTCCACACAGGCATCATCAGCCATCTTGTCACTGGGTAGCCTTTGTCCCCAAGGAATCAACCTTGCCGCCTCTGTGGACCCTGAAGCATGTCAGGGATCTGAGAGCAGCTCAGAATGTAGGAATCGTGCACACTCCCTGGGAACCAAGCTCAAACCTGGAAGACATTTGGTGTGGTCACAGACAAGCTGAACATTCAATGAGTGGAAGCCTTTGCGGTTTGCATAGAGCACTGCTGGATGCCCCGGAGATCTGAGTGCCACGTGCATGGCACCCTGCACCTGTGGAAAACCAGAGATTTGTGCAAAGTCTGTCGCTTTTGCATCCTGGCTTGCCTGATCCCAGTCAAAATAGATGAAGGTCCGCGCCCTTGCGAAGATCAAGTTCATCACCACCTGGATGCACTTCTGTGCGAAAGTTTGTGAAATCCTACAGATCTTGGAAGGAGCCACTGACATGAAAATTGAGCGTCACTGCAACTTTCAGTGACACTGGCAGTGGATGCCCTCCAAGTTCCCGTGGAACTAAATCCCACATCAGGTGGCAAATATAACCAATCAGTTCCCTTCACATGTGTAGACTTCAGCAACATTGGTTTTTGGACATCTGCAGGTATGTTAGGTGCCACCTGTCGATCCTGGATCTAGTGAGGCACTTCTGAACAACAGTTCTCTGAGGTTCATCTTCTGCATGCAGAGCAGGCCCTGCCACCCCTTCCTATACATGGTTCTGTTCCTGCCTTTGGCCAACCAGGTACCTCTGTTGACATCTTCTTCTCTCCTGCTAATAAGCAAGAATAACGACAGCGAGATCACCAAGTTTCATGCTTCATACGTTGCCCTCAGTGCAATATCAAAGGGAGAGATTTGACGGTTAACATTGTCTCCCAAGGATCACTCTTTGTCCATTCATCGTCTGAAGCTTCCTCTCGAAACCCATGACCAATGTTCTGGCTATTACATTGATGCCCAGTCCTTCATTCGCATGCTGCTAGGACAAGACACCACATCACATGACCGTGTGGCCACAGCTTTGGCCACTCTACTGCATTCTGAGCTCTGATATCTGGTGCAGGCATTGTCCCAAGCACCACTCCAAGGCCTTGCACACAACAAGGTCTATGGGGGATACTTGTCAATATGCACCACAGCACACAGCCAACGGTTTGCATCATTGCCAACTCTCTAAGGGAATTTATTTGCTTCCTCAGTCGGCCAATTATACAGGCACGACGCAGCCAACAATTTTGGAAGTCAGTGTACCAAAGGTTAGCTGCTGTATGACAATTAGTGACACTCACGCACATAAGAGCTGCTTGGGTGGGCATAATTGCTGAGTAGTTAGTCAATTGACAGGCATGTCAATTGAGTTACAGCTGAATTGTCTCAGTTGCAAGGGGTAATGATCACTGGCATGACTTTCCATTAGCTTTGCCCTTGTCAACACCCTGCGTCCAGAAGCCGCTCCCATCATATCTGTGGGACTTTCACGCACAATCCTGACCTTTGCGTGAAGAACATTTGAGTTATTTGCCAATCCGAGGCTGCCGAAGATGTTGTGGCCTTCAGGAAAACCTTAGCCTTGTTGATGCTCTGGTATAATTACTAACAATTGTTTTCCATTTTGAGGACATGCCCAGTTGCAACTTCTAAATGATTTCTGCGCTTTTATTATTGTCGAGGCTGGTTGCGCCCTGTCTTTTGCAGATTGTTGTCAAGAGGAATTTAAGGCAAATACCGTGAAGTGAAGAGCTCAGCAGGAATGTAAAATGGTATGCACAATGATCTGAGGGCAAATTACAGAGGCAAAAGTTGTTTCTCCTTTCATTGGTTGTTGTCGCTGAATTGAACTGTGAGCAAACAAAATCTATAATCCTAACGCAGCATGAGTTGTAATTTCTAACTTTACCTGTAGATGGTGAACTGTAACTATGGTTAGATGCCTTTTGACTCAAGTATTCCAGAAGTACACTCCTGTGAAGTGTCTGAAATGATTTTCTGTAATTTTCTGCACTCTTACTCGGTAAGTAGTTATATCAGATGCTTATAAAACATACTGTTGTACAAAAGCTAATTAATTTTGAGAAATGATCTTGCGTAGCACCAGCTAAAGAGCTCTGTTTTCACTCAAATCTGCTGGAATCTAATCGACGACCAATTAGCATTTACAATTTTACACGTGGGATTGAATTGAAACATGCGTAAAAGAAGCAGGTTTCCATGGAAACTGATGGAGGACAATTGAGGCAAGTGTATCCTTTCTTAGGTAAAGCGATCAAAGCTGCACACAATAGTCCAGGTATGGTCTCAACAAAGCCTCAACACAATGCAGTAACACTTCCTTACTTCTTTTCTCCTTTGCAATAAAGGCGAACATACCATTTACCTCCTAATTATTAGATGCTTTTGCATTTTCTTATTTTTGTTGTGAATCATGTATCTCCAAATCCCTCTGCTTTACCAACATTTAATAGTCTCACTTACTTAAAAGAAAAATCATATTATTCTGCTTGCCAAGGCCGATAATTTTGCTGTTCCTTACATTGTGCTCAACCTTCTTCTTGTCCAAACACTTAACCTGCATATCTTGTTGCAGCCTCTTTGCTCACTTAATCACCTCGCTTTGTAAAACAAAATCTGGAAACAAGAAGTGACTTGTGCCTGTGAAGTTTCTGGATTATTTTAAAAACCAATCCAGTTCATTATTGCCTTCAGGAAGAAAACCTCCCCAGTCTGGCTGCATGTGACCCCAATTTCAATGTGGTCGACTCTTTGCTACCCTCTGTTGTGAGACCAACGAAGGAAGGTTATCACATCACAAAATTAGTTTTTTTTTTAAAAAATCATCTCAAACGAAACTGCTTTGGAATTACTGCTACAGCTGACATGTAAATCCCCCCCCCCCACAATACAAATATTCCAATAAGCACCTGAAAAAGATACACCAACAGCAAATCCTATTATTGACATAATAGGGGCTGTTTAGCACAGGGCTAAATCGCTGACTTTGAAAGCAGACCAAGGCAGGCCAGCAGCACGGTTCAATTCTCGTAACAGCCTCCCTGAACAGGTGCCAGAATGTGGCGACTAGGGGCTTTTCACAGTAACTTCATTTGAAGCCTACTTGTGACAATAAGGAATTGACCTAACATCCAAAATGGAAGATTTCATTCCTGCCCACTGAGAGCACATGGAAAAACTGAACACACTTGTTCTGTGCTCTTTTGGTTCATGACATTATTTGAAGCCCTTGTTATTCATCGCTTCACCGTAACACTTTTCAAGCAACAGCTATTTCCAATCTTACATTCATGGCAATGAGTATATCAATGACATTTCAATGTTGGGTCTGGCGATTGATAGTTTTTTGTCTGTTTTTGCAAAATGTTTGAACACCCTCCTGCTGCTCCGTGCTTTTGTAAAACCCCCAAATGCATTTTATCTATGATGTGGAGATAAATGGAGGAATTGCCCAAATTAACTTCCAATGTCAACTAACCAAGACTTTTTAATCACTTTTTAAAGAATTTACAGTTTGAACTAGTCACATCTGGAGGGCTCAGTATCAGATCTTCTTTTTATGGTACATACCAATGATTCGGATGTAAATGTAAGGGGTGGGATTTTCCATTGGCTGACACCGAAGTCACAATTGGGTGGAGAATAGCTTCTGACACCAAAATTGCGGCGGGTGCCAATTTAACACCAAATCGCAATTTTCCGTCATCTGCGGTGTCAATGCGGTCCAGAACACACATACAGTAGACACCGTTTGCATGTCATTAGCGGGCCCGTCCCAGTATTCTCCAGGGTCTCCGCGATGTGCCGGCTCTGATGAATCAAGTTCCCGATGGCACGGTTCACTTGTGCTCTTAAAAGTTGTGAAACCGGCATTGTGGCTGCTGAGGGAGAGACAGGGGGTACGGAAGGTGTCCAACATTGCCATAGTTTGCTGACTGTTACCTTCTGCCAGGGCCGGGGAGAGTAGTGTGGGGTGGCCAGGAGGTGGGCAGGCTTGGAACACCATTGCCGCAGTCAGCAAGCCAGCTATGCCATGCAGCTGGGCAAGCCACTAACAGCCCACAGTGAACTTAGGATCACAGGTCGTATAGATGCCCTCTGGCCCCCAGCTGACCCATCAGCGGGATGGGCGCAGTCCAGCGCAACCAGTGCCACCTTGTTGGCTGGGATGGTGTGTGTGGGGAATGAGGTGTGTATATGCCGCTGCAGCTTATCAGCCTCCCAAGTGCCAATCACGGATCCGGTGAATCCCGCACAGTTTCTCATTGGAATCGATTGCGTTCAAGGTCTCAGAAACGGAGAATCCCGTTTGTTAGCGAGGAGGATAGCTGTAGACCGCAAGAAGATGTCAATGGACTAGTCATCTGTGTAGAAAGGTGGCAAATGGACTTCAACCCTGAGAAGCGAGGATGCATTTGGAGAGGGGGATGGGTGTTGGTAGTGGTCAAACAAGGCTACGGAATATACAGTAAATGGGAGGATGCTGAGAGCTGATTGGTAGGAGGATTAGAGGGGAGTTGAGGAAGAACCTGAAGGGGTAGTAGAGGCAGAAACCCTCAACTCATTTAAATTTTCTCTGGACATGCCTCTGAAGGGCCATAATCAGCAGGGCTACGGACAAAATGCTGGAAATTAGGATCAGGCTGGTTGTCTACTCTTTCGGCAAGCCCAGACATAATTGGCCAAATGGCCTCTTTCTGTGCCATAAACCTTCTATGATTCATCTGATGTATTCACCCTAAATACATGCACCATAAAAACAGTAGATTACACCTGTTATGATCGTTGGAATGCGGTCCAGCGATAGTCAGGAGTTGTCTTGCAACTCTGAAACACTGTCACTGCACTCAGTAAACCCTGGAGGAATTTTAGAAGCAGTAATAATTGTTAGAGGTTTGCTTTATGTTTATATCAAGGGATCAAAATCCTACGTATTTATAGAATGCCTGTACAGAGGTGTCGTTGGATGTTAAACAATTGATATCAGAATTTGAATTCCATTGAATTATATTGACATGACGAATAGGTTCATGCCATTGTAAAATTGGGCGTATACTGTGCTTCACTGCCCACGATTTTGAGGATGAAAGCCCATAGAATATCTAAAGAATGGAAACAAAAGAAACTCCAGCTCAGCAGAGTACTACTTTGAGAGAGTACCTAACTTGGGGAATTTGGTGAGTGGGGAAATACAACGCAGTGAGAGAAGAGGTGTTCCTCCAGTATTTCACAAAACAAGGAGCGGAGCAAGAGATGTGAGTTGGAGCCCCGAGAGCTATGATCCAGACATATTAATTAAGTAATCGGGTAGGTGATTGGTTAGTGATTTTTAAGTTTCTCTCTAAATTGACCCTTAGGGGTCTTGCCAGGCTGGATGGGAATAGGATTTTTCCTCTTAAGGGAGAATCTAGAACTAGGGATTACTGTTTAAAAATTAGCATCGCCTCACCTCAGTGATGAGAGAGAGGGTTGCGAGTCTTTGGAATTCTCTTTCCCAAATGGTGGTTGAGACAGAGTCTTTGAATACCTTTGAGGCAGAGGTCGATAGATTCTCGAAAAGCCAGGGGGTGAAAGGTTATCAAGGGCAGGCAAAAATGTGGGAGTTGAGGTTAAAATTAGATCAGCCATGATCTGGGGCAAAATCCTGAAACCCCCTCCCTATCCACATTGTGGCTATACCTACACCTCAGGGACTGCAGTGTTCAAGAAGACAGCACGCCACCACCTTCTCACGGGCAACTAGGGAGGGGCAATAAATGCTGGCCTAAACAGCGATACCCACAGCCCGTAAATTAATTTAACAAAAAATCAAATGGCTGTCCAGGCTCGAAGGGCCGACTGGCCTACTTCTGATCCTACTTATTTTGTTTGTAAACTAGGGCAGCAGTTTAATCTCAGACAGTAAAAGTATAAATATTGAATTTAGAACTTAATACGTTAAACTATTATAACCACAAATAATCATTGATGAAAGACTTTGATTAAATAAATAAAATAAGTCTATCCTATGACTGTCAGCAGAATATGTGAATTTGTGAATGGCGAGATTGTCCCAAGCAACGGGCCAGCAGGAAATGTCTCTATCACAAACCTCTCCTGCTTTATAGCCATTGAGCTGGAGTGCGCATTGGAGAGACACTGCCACATAAGGGAGTGGGAGTAATTTCTGGATGGTTTTATCCAAAATGCAGTCACAACCAGAGGAAAGGGAAGGTGTAGGGAGCCAAGCCTGAGGAAATTGGAAGAGGTGGAGTAGGAGCTCAGTCTCGCAGGCACTGGTCCTGTCCAACAGGTCTAAGGCATTGTAAAGTCCAGGAAAAGTACTGTGGGGAGGCTCGCCACAATGCAAACCTGGGCACAATGGCTCAGAAGGCTGCCCCTGCTGTGCAGGGGGAGAGCAAAATAAAAATGTGGTCGTAATCGGGGACTCTATAAATCAGGAAGATCAGTTGAACCCTCTGCATCCAAGAACATGAAACCTGAAGGATGTGTTGCCTATCCAGTGCCAGGTTAATGGATATCCCAGGATAACTGGAGAGGATCTTGGAAAGGGTGGGGGGAGTAAATCCAATTGCTGTTGTTGATGTTGGAACAAACAACATTGGTAGGAACAGAGCAGAGGCCTGAAAGAATGTCAAGAGTTAAGCTCGGGCCTAATAGTAGCCTCGAGTGTAATAATTTCTCTGCCGTGCAAATTGGCATCGGAGGAGATCAAGAGAGTTAACAATGGTTAAAGGGTTGGTGTGGGGAAGGGTTACTTTTCAAGTGACTGGCACCAGTTCTGGGACAGGAAGGAGCTATACTGATGGGATGGACTCCACCTGAACTGGAATGGTGCCCGTGTCCGAGCGGAAAAGGTAAATAGGGAGGTGGTAAAGGCTTTAAACTAGCAAGGTGGTGGGAAGGGATCTACGGGAAACATTAGCAGCCTAAATGGAAACAAAACAGGATAGGAGAGCAGAGGAAAGAATAAAGTAAGGGAGGACAATGATGTCTGTGTAGCAATACTTGCAATGTCCTTAATGACTCAAGGGAGCTGGAGATATTGGAGAAAAATAGACATAATAAGGAGATATGACGAAGAGAAATAAGGTCTGGCAATTAAACATTGCAGTGGTTAACATTCAGAAAGAAAATGTGGAGCATCTGCACTTAGTAGGAATGACATAATGGCAATAGAAATAAGAGGTGCGCGGACAATTAAAAAAAATAGAGTCCATATGGATAGAGATAAAAGGTCATGAAGGTCGGAACTTTCGAGAAAAATAGCATTTTTGTGAGAAAACTGGCACGGTTCACGTTGGTCCAGATGGTGCAATCTGGCCGCAATTTTCAGGCACTTCAAAACTTTGTTTTTGCCCAGGTGAAAACTGTAGTGATATGCATCACTGTATATACACAAGGGGTTAATGTAAATGCACTACAACTAAGTAACCACTAGAGGGAGCATCAGCGATGTATATATACATAGACAAACAGGAAGTCAAGGCACTCTTCACAGGAATGGCAGCTGGTGAGCAGGACACAGACAGGCAGCTCAGATGTAACATAGTATAAGTGCTGGAGAGACAACGAACTCATAGAAATAAAACACCTACTTCAACTGTAAGACTACGAGCTTTATTCAAACACAAGGAATAATACATGGTACCAGGTAACTTCAGAACGCTTACTAGAAGGTTACACAAAATGCAGACAAAGCAAGAGCGAAAACAGAAGAAAACTCGTACGTTCGCTGAGTCGATGAAACTCGTTGGAACTCCACCGCAGCTGAAAACAACCGGTAATTTAAGTCACAGATGGAAATTTTTAAACAAACGTTCGAACTGTATATCGTAGCTAATGAGTTGAGCACGGCCTCAGAAGAAATGAAAATAGCATTTCTACTAGCAGGACATGAAACTAGAGACATCTATAACTGCTTTACTTACTTGAAAGGTGAAGACAACACCAAATTAGAAGTAATAATTTAAAAAATGTGAAGATTACTGCAACACCAGTAACAATGCTGCTTTAAGACAGTCAATGCTCAGAGACCAAATTGCACAGGGAATGAGTGTTGCAAAACTCAAACAATCATCAGAATAGAAAGGTTTAATGCTGGAAATCACGATTGACAAGTGCAGATTGCAAGAAAAAAATAACTTTACATTTTTAACAAGAAAAAATGGCGAAAAATTTATTTTTCAGGGGTCTGAAGAAGTTGAAATGGCATCTGAGCACATTTTAAACTGCCCGGGGAGCAAAAGATGCAAATCTGGGTCTGCGCATGCGCAGGAAATGGCAACCGTGCTTGCGCAATTGAAACAAGATGTTTGGGGCTTAGATCGTTAGCGCATGCGCAGTTGAACAAAAAGAGCACACAGCTCGAAGAGGGATCTGCGCATGCGCAAGTTTACGAAAAAGCGCACAGTAAAGGAAAATTGATTTGCGCATGTGCAATTGATTCCTACACTTTACATCACGAGCGCCATGACGCCGGACAACTCAGACCATGCCCACTTAAAGGGGAAATGCCCAAAAATCATAAACAAGACTCTTAAAGGCACAAAACCAACAAATTTAACCTCAAGAGGCACAACAATGCCTGAACTTCTACCAGCAGTTGAACATAACTTTCACAGCACCCTGGAACAAGCTATTTGCACCACCCAAAGTGAAGGGCACAATGACAAATCCGAAACCAAAGAAGATGATTTGTTCATTGAACATAAGAACATAAGAACCAGAAGCAGGAGTAGGCCATCTGGCCCCTCGAGCCTGCTCCACCATTCAATGAGATCATGGCTGATCTTTTGTGGACTCAGCTCCACTTTCCGGCCCGAACACCATAACCCTTAATCCCTTTATTCTTCAAAAAACTATCTATCTTTATCTCAAAACATTTAATGAAGGAGCCTCTACTGCTTCACTGGGCAAGGAATTCCATAGATTCACAACCCTTTGGGTGAAGAAGTTCCTCCTAAACTCAGTCCTAAATCTACTTCCCCTTATTTTGAGGCTATGCCCCCTAGTTCTGCTTTCACCCGCCAGTGGAAACAATCTGCCCGCATTTATCCTATCTATTCCCTTCATAATTTTACACGGTTCTATAAGATCCCCCCTCATCCTTCTAAATTCCAACGAGTACAGTCCCAGTCTACTCAACCTCTCCTCGTAATCCAACCCCTTCAGCTCTGGGATTAACCTAGTGAATCTCCTCTGCACACCCTCCAGTGCCAGTACGTCCTTTCTCAAGTAAGGAGACCAAAACTGAACACAATACTCCAGGTGTGGCCTCACTAACACCTTATACAATTGCAGCATAACCCCCCTAGTCTTAAACTCCATCCCTCTAGCAATGAAGGACAAAATTCCATTTGCTTTCTTAATCACCTGTTGCACCTGTAAACCAACTTTTTGCGACTCATGCACTAACACATCCAGGTCTCTCTGCACAGCAGCATGTTTTAATATTTTATCATTTAAATAATAATCCCTTTTGCTGTTATTCCTACCAAAATGGATAACCTCACATTTGTCAACATTGTATTCCATCTGCCAGACCCTAGCCCATTCACTTTGCCTATCCAAATCCCTCTGCAGACTTCCAGTATCCTCTGCACTTTTTGCTTTACCACTTATCTTAGTGTCGTCTGCAAACTTGGACACATTGCCCTTGGTTCCCAACTCCAAATCATCTATGTAAACTGTGAACAGTTGTGGGCCCAACACTGATCCCTGAGGGACATCACTAGCTACTGATTGCCAACCAGAGAAACACCCATTAATCACCACTCTTTGCTTTCTATTAATTAACCAATCCTCTATCCATGCTACTGCTTTCCCCTTAATGCCATGCATCTTTATCTTATGCAGCAACCTTTCGTGTGGCACCTTGTCAAAGGCTTTCTGGAAATCCAGATATGCCACATCCATTGGCTCCCCGTTATCTACCGCATTGGTAATGTCCTCAAAAAATTCCACTAAATTAGTTAGGCACGACCTGCCCTTTATGAACCCATGCTGCATCTGCCCAATGGGACAATTTCCATCCAGATGCCTCGCTATTTCTTCCTTGATAATAGATTCCAGCATCTTCCCTACTACCGAAGTTAAACTCACTGGCCTATAATTACCCGCTTTCTGCCTACCTCCTTTTTTAAACAGTGGTGTCACGTTTGCTAATTTCCAATCCGCCAGAACCACCCCAGAGTCTAGTGAATTTTGGTAAATTATCACTAGTGCATTTGCAATTTCTCTCGCCATCTCTTTTAGCACTCTGGGATGCATTCCATCAGGGCCAGGAGACTTGTCTACCTTTAGCCCCATTAGCTTGCCCATCACTACCTCCTTGGTGATAACAATCCTCTCAAGGTTCTCACCTGTCATAGCCTCATTTCCACCAGTCACTGGCATGTTATTTGTGTCTTCCACTGTGAAGACCGACCCAAAAAAACTGTTCAGTTCCTCAGCCATTTCCTCATCTCCCATTATTAAATCTCCCTTCTCATCCTCTAAAGGACCAATATTTACCTTAGCCACTCTTTTTTGTTTTATATATTTGTAGAAACTTTTACTATCTTTTTATATTCTGAGCAAGTTTACTCATAATCTATCTTACTCTTCTTTATAGCTTTTTTCGTAGCTTTCTGTTGCCCCCTAAAGATTTCCCAATCCTCTAATCTCCCACTAATCTTTGCTACTTTGTATGCTTTTTCCTTCAATTTGATACTCTCCCTTAATTCGTTAGATATCCACGATCGATTTTCCCTCTTTCTACCGTCCTTCCTTTTTGTTGGTATAAACCTTTGCTGAGCACTGTGAAAAATCGCTTGGAAGGTTCTCCACTGTTCCTCAACTGTTTCACCATAAAGTCTTTGCTCCCAGTCTACCTTAGCTAGTTCTTCTCTCATCCCATTGTAATCTCCTTTGTTTAAGCACAAAACACTAGTGCTTGATTTTACCTTCTCACCCTCCATCTGTATTTTAAATTCCACCATATTGTGATTGCTCCTTCCGAGAGGATCCCTAACTATGAGATCCTGAATCAATCCTGTCTCATTACACAGGACCAGATCTAGGACCACTTGTTCCCTCGTAGGTTCCATTACATGCTGTTCTAGGAAACTATCGCGGATACATTCTATAAACTCCTCCTCAAGCTGCCTTGACCAACATGAGGAGGACTGTAAGAAATCCGAAACACAAAAATATGATTTGTTTATCGAAAAATACTGCTCCAACATGGCTGAGTTATTCGGATATGCTAATCATAGCATCAGCGACAAGGATGAAAAGCTCAACACAACTCTACTCATGGTAGATGAATCCAATACCATGATGCAATAGCAGGTCATTGATACATTGGATGACAGCAACCTGTAAAATACCCAAGAAGAAAACGATGCCACACAGCGAGTACTGAACAACTCCGTTGAGAGAACACAGATCAACTTCAGAGAGAAAACACTGCGCGACTCCACACAGAGAGTGATGAAAGACTCCACATAGAGAGCAACGCAAGCCTCCACAGAGAGCTCGTTGACAAACTCCAAAATGGAAGCAATTAAAGACTCCAGAGCGAAGTCCATGCATGAACAAGACTATGAAGGTCTATCAACCTTATCTGAGCAACCAGAAGCAGACTATGAAAGTCTACCAAGTTCACATAATCAACAAGAAGACAATGTAAGTCTACCCACTGTATGTGAGACAAGTGACGAAGAAATCACAATTCCCATACAAGGTGTGCATGATCACAGCGAGACTGACAGATCTCAGCTCATCTGTCCAAAAGAACTTGACAATCAAAGCACAACCACTCATGACTAGCGAGACCTCATCAACTGAAACCTCATCTACTCTAAACTACCCACAAGAAAATGAAATCTTGAAGATTTTGACTCCAGAAGATGAGCACCAACAAACCAAAGATGATTCAAAGGAACCAGAAATGACTCCAGAACAGGAGCACCAAGGAAGCAAAGAAGAGGAATCAAATTCACCAAAAATGACTGATGTCAGCAAGATCAATGCAACATCAGATCATTCTCACAATCTTCAAGAAGAAATGCTCAATGAAACATCAGATACCACAAAGGACACTGACACCAATAAATTTGAGAATGACTCAAATTATCCACACGGAACAGCCACTGAGCGCAACAAGAACAACAAAAACCACAAGAAGCACAACAGAAACAAAGACAACAACAGCGACAACAAAAACAACAAGCACAACAAGAACAACAAAAACTACAAGCATAACAACAAAAACTACAAAAATAACAAGAAGCCTAACAAAGACAACAGCAGCAACAACAAGCATGACAACAACAAGAACAACAATGAAAACAACAAAAACAGAAACAACAAGCACGACAACAACAACAACAAGTACTACAATGAAAATAACAAAGACAGAAACGACAGAACCAACAATAATAATAATGAAACAGTGACCTGTACAGCATGGTACAACTCTGCACATGAAGGACAATGCAACAGCACGCTCCAAAACAATGACAAGACTACGAACACACCATGGCATGACAATGCATCTCACAAAGACTTAGAATTTCGGCGGGGGCGGCGTGCGGGGGCTGCCGGTGGGTGAGTATTTGAGTTTAAAATCACTTACCTTGCAGGAGCAGCACTTGGGGCTTCGGCGGGAGTGGCGTTCAGGGGCTGCCGGTGGGTGAGTATTTGAGTTTAAAATCACTTACCTTGCAGGAGCAGCACTTGGAGTTTCGGCGGGAGCGGCGTGCAGGGGCTGCCGGTGGGTGAGTATTTGAGTTTAAAATCACTTACCTTGCAGGAGCAGCACTTGGGGTTTCGGCGGGAGTGGCATGCAGGGGCTGCCGGTAGGTGAGTATTTGAGTTTGAAACACTTACCTGGTCCCGTTTCTGTTCTTCTTTGCTGTTTTATTTTTAAACATTTTATTTTTTAAGGTGGGAACCGGAAGTTCGAACCGGAGGTTCGACCCGCGGACTTCTGGGAAGGTTCCCCCCCCACCACCAATAAATTCTGGTGGAGAGGAAACCCGAGACACTACACGTGTAGTGTCTCCCACCCGCCCTCCTCCTCTAACCTAATAATAAAACCCATTGGTGTGAGGTAAGTGCCATATTATATTATTATTATTTTTTTAAAAAAATTATTTATTAGCCAGATCTTGGTTGGAAGTTAGAGGGATAGCAGGGAAGGGAGTGCAATGTTCCTCCTGCAGGATGTTTGAGGTGAGGGATGCCGTTAGTGTCCCTGCTGATTTTACCTGCAGGAAGTGCAGCCATCTCCAGCTCCTCCAAGACCGAGTTAGGGAACTGAAGCTGGAGTTGGATGAACTTCGGATCATTCGGGAGGCAGAGGGGGTCATAGATAGCAGCTTCAGGGAATTAATTACACCAAAGATTGGAGATAGATGGGTAACTGTAAGAGGGACTGGGAAGAAGCAGTCAGTGCAGGGATCCCCTGCAGTCGTTCCCCTGAGTAACAAGTATACCGCTTTGGATACTTGTGGGGAGGGGGACTTACCAGGGGTAAGCCATGGGGTACGGGCCTCTAGCACGGAGTCTGTCCCTGTTGCTCAGAAGGGAAGGGGGGAGAGGAGCAGAGCATTAGTAATTGGGGACTTGATAGTCAGGGGCACAGATAGGAGATTTTGTGGGAGCGAGAGAGACTCACGTTTGGTATGTTGCCTCCCAGGCGCAAGGGTACGTGATGTCTCGGATCGTGTTTTCCGGGTCCTTTAGGGGGAGGGGGAGCAGCCCCAAGTCATGGTCCACATTGGCACTAATGACATAGGTAGGAAAGGGGACAAGGATGTCAGGCAGGCTTTCAGGGAGCTAGGATGGAAGCTCAGAACGAGAACAAACAGAGTTGTTATCTCTGGGTTGTTGCCCGTGCCACGTGATAATGAGATGAGGAATAGGGAGAGAGAGCAATTAAACACGTGGCTACAGGGATGGTGCAGGCGGGAGGGATTCAGATTTCTGGATAACTGGGGCTCTTTCTGGGGAAGGTGGGACCTCTACAGACAGGATGGTCTACATCTGAACCTGAGGGGCACAAATATCCTGGGGGGGAGATTTGTCAGTGCTCTTTGGGGGGGTTTAAACTAATGCAGCAGGGGCATGGGAACCTGGATTGTAGATTTAGGGTAAGGGAGAATGAGAGTATAGAGGTCAGGAGCACAGATTTGACTTCGCAGGAGGGGGCCAGTGTTCAGGGAGGTGGTTTGAAGTGTGTCTACTTCAATGCCAGGAGTATACGAAATAAGGTAGGGGAACTGGCAGCATGGGTTGGTACCTGGGACTTCGATGTTGTGGCCATTTCGGAGACATGGATAGAGCAGGGACAGGAATGGATGTTGCAGGTTCCGGGGTTTAGGTGTTTTAGTAAGCTCAGAGAAGGAGACAAAAGAGGGGGAGGTGTGGCGCTGCTAGTCAAGAGCAGTATTACGGTGACGGAGAGGATGCTAGATGGGGACTCTTCTTCCGAGGTAGTATGGGCTGAGGTTAGAAACCGGAAAGGAGAGGTCACCCTGTTGGGAGTTTTCTATAGGCCTCCAAATAGTTCTAGGGATGTAGAGGAAAGGATGGCGAAGATGATTCTGTATAAGAGCGAAAGTAACAGGGTAGTTATTATGGGAAACTTTAACTTTCCAAATATTGACTGTAAAAGATATAGTTCAAGTACATTAGATGGGTCGTTTTTTCTACAATGTGTGCAGGAGGGTTTCCTGACACAATATGTTGACAGGCCAACAAGAGGCGAGGCCACGTTGGATTTGGTTTTGGGTAATGAACCAGGCCAGGTGTTGGATTTGGAGGTAGGAGAGCACTTTGGGGACAGTGACCACAATTCGGTGACGTTTACGTTAGTGATGGAAAGGAATAAGTATACACCGCAGGGCAAGAGTTATAGCTGGGGGAAGGGCAATTGTGATGCCATTAGACATGACTTGGGGAGATAGGTTGGAGAAGTAGGCTGCAAGTGTTGGGCACACTGGATAAGTGGAGCTTGGTCAAGGAACAGCTACTGCGTGTTCTTGATAAGTACGTACCGGTCAGGCAGGGAGGAAGGCGTCGAGCGAGGGAACCGTGGTTTACCAAAGAAGTGGAATCTCTTGTTAAGAGGAAGAAGGAGGCCTATGTGAAGATGAGGTGTGAAGTTTCAGTTGGGGCGATTGATAGTTACAAGGTAGCGAGGAAGGATCTAAAGAGAGAGCTAAGACGAGCAAGGAGGGGACATGAGAAGTATTTGGCAGGTAGGATCAAGGAAAACCCAAAAGCTTTCTATAGGTATGTCAGGAATAAAAGAATGACTAGGGTAAGAGTAGGGCCAGTCAAGGACAGGGATGGGAAGTTGTGTGTGGAGTCTGAAGAGATAGGTGAGATACTAAATGAATATTTTTCATCAGTATTCACTCAGGAAAAAGATAATGTTGTGGAGGAGAATGCTGAGACCCAGGCTATTAGAATAGATGGCATTGAGGTACGTAGGGAAGAGGTGTTGGCAATTCTGGACAGGCTGAAAATAGATAAGTCCCCGGTGCCTGATGGGATTTATCCTAGGATTCTCTGGGAAGCCAGGGAAGAGATTGCTGGGCCTTTGGCTTTGATTTTTATGTCATCATTGGCTACAGGAATAGTGCCAGAGGACTGGAGGATAGCAAATGTGGTCCCTTTGTTCAAAAAGGGGAGTAGAGACAACCCCGGCAACTATAGACCGGTGAGCCTTATAATCATCTAGATAGGAATAATATGGTCAGGGATAGTCAGCATGGCTTTGTGAAGGGTAGGTCATGCCTCACAAACCTTATCGAGTTCTTTGAGAAGGTGACTGAACAGGTAGACGAGGGTAGAGCAGTTGATGTGGTGTATATGGATTTCAGTAAAGCGTTTGATAAGGTTCCCCACGGTAGGCTATTGCAGAAAATACGGAGGCTGGGGATTGAGGGTGATTTAGAGATGTGGATCAGAAATTGGCTAGCTGAAAGAAGACAGAGGGTGGTGGTTGATGGGAAATGTTCAGAATGGAGTTCAGTTACAAGTGGCGTACCACAAGGATCTGTTCTGGGGCTGTTGCTGTTTGTCATTTTTATCAATGACCTAGAGGAGGGTGCAGAAGGGTGGGTGAGTAGATTTGCAGACGACACTAAAGTCGGTGGTGTTGTCGACAGTGCGGAAGGATGTAGCAGGTTACAGAGGGACATAGATAAGCTGCAGAGCTGGGCTGAGAGGTGGCAAATGGAGTTTAATGTAGAGAAGTGTGAGGTGATTCACTTTGGAAGGAATAACAGGAATGCGGAATATTTGGCTAATGGTAAAGTTCTTGGAAGTGTGGATGAGCAGAGGGATCTAGGTGTCCATGTACATAGATCCTTGAAAGTTGCCACCCAGGTTGATAGGGTTGTGCAGAAGGCCTATGGAATGTTGGCCTTTATTGGTAGAGGGATTGAGTTCCGGAGTCATGAGGTCATGTTGCAGCTGTACAAAACTCTGGTACGGCCGCATTTGGAGTATTGCGTACAGTTCTGGTCACCGCATTATAGGAATGACATGGAAGGTTTGGAGCGGGTGCAGAGGAGATTTACCAGGATGTTGCCTGGTATGGAGGGAAAATCTTATGAGGAAAGGCTGATGGACTTGAGGTTGTTTTCATTAGAGAGAAGAAGGTTAAGAGGAGACTTAATAGAGGCATACAAAATGATCAGGGGATTAGATAGGGTGGACAGTGAGAGCCTTCTCCCGCGGATGGAAATGGCTAGCACGAGGGGACATAGCTTTAAACTGAGGGGTAATAGATATAGGACAGAGGGCAGAGGTAGGTTCTTTACGCAAAGAGTGGTGAGGCCGTGGGATGCCCTACCTGCAACAGTAGTGAACTCGCCAACATTGAGGCCATTTAAAAGTTTATTGGATAAGCATATGGATGATAATGGCATAGTGTAGATTAGATGGCTTTTGTTTCGGTGCAACATCGTGGGCCGAAGGGCCTGTACTGCGCTGTATCGTTCTATGTTCTAAATTCACATTTGCTCTGGAACAAACAAGCACAGCAGCTTTCAAGACAGATGACACACTAAATCGATACCACAAGCACAAAAAAGTCCACGTCAGTCAACATCAGTGGTTCGACCATTCGAACACCTTGTGATGATTTGTTGCTAACTTAAAAACAAGAACACTGACGACATTTGCAAAGAAATTGCAATATCAATATCACCATGTCAAAAACAGAAAAAAAAACCTCAACCGAACAAATTCATAAAGTTTGGACTCATAATTTTTTTAATTAAGATTGGACTCATAAATATTAATTGGCTCTGTGTAATCATCAATACCATCACAATTTGTACATATCATCATTTATATACCTGTTTTGTACAATTTTCTTTAACAAAGTACAGGAAATATGTAAAAAGAAAAAAAGAGAGGATGTATTGATATGCATCACTGTATACACACAAAGGGTTAATGTAAATACACTACAATTAAGGAGCCACTGGAGGGAGCATCAGAGATGTATATATACATAGACTAGCAAGAAGTAAAGGCACTTCACAGAAACGGCAGCTGGTGAGCAGGACACAGACAGGCAGCTCAGACGTAACATAGTATAAGCGCTGGAGAGTGAACTTCAACTGTAAGACTAAGAGCTTTATTCAGACACAATAAATAATACAAAAACTGCTGTGCCTGAGGCTCAAGGCATTTGATTTGTGGGCCCTGGGGTCATCTGAGCACTTCAGTCATGAGGGTGCTGCATTTAAACGGCCCCAATTCATTAGCTCTCATTCAAGCCAGGCGGATGGTGGTAAGGAAACCAGATCCTAGATTTATAGAGGGGGCCATCAGCCATTTGCTGGATACCCCCGTGGAGGAGAGGTGGGCTACAATATACCCTCGAGCAGGCAAGAGGCCCTCCAGCAAGATGATAAATCCCACCTGGAACACAGTAGCAGGTTTGATCAGTGCCTCAGCCTGACTAGGAGGACGAGTGTGCAATGCAGAAAATAGATGAATGAGCTACTACGGCCAGCCAGGGCAAGTGCTCGCTGTCTCCTACAAGGGGATGGTTTAGCTCAGTGGGCTAGACAGCTGGTTTGTGATGCAGAACAAGGCCAACAGCGCGGGTTCAATTCCCGTACCGGCTGAGAATTCTGAATTCTCCCTCTGTGTACCCGAACAGGCACCGGAATGTGGGACATGGGGTTTTTCACAGTAACTTCATTGCAGTGTTAATGTAAGCCTACTTGTGACAATAAAGATTATTAAAAAGCCTTCCGTCTCCCACCAGAATGTCACCTCAATCACACATGCTGCCACCTCACGAGGCTCTAGGACTCAAACTCCCAACAGCATCCTCAAATCCCCTCTGCCATTCCTCATCAGAACCCCTCCCTGTTTAAGTGCAGTGCCCACACATGCCAGGTATCATTAACGTCTGACCCACCAGGCATCCAGCTCACATTATCTCCATTTGTGTTACTGCAGGAGAAGCTTGCCCAAATGTGCAGCGAGAGGAAACGGATGGTGGGATGTCTGAGCTGAGGATCCTAACTCCATATGAGGAGAGAGCCATGGAGCTCACAGGGGAGGAGCTGGAGCAGGCCTGTACTGAGAGCGAGGCAAGCTGCGACAGAAAGGTGAGGAGACACCTTCATCCAGATGAGCCAACCACAAGTGAGTTCATTTTAGTCCAAACACATGGCCAGGCCATGTACTAAAACCATGTCCCTTGCCTCATAGGACCATTAACCGAAGAGCCTGTCCCATCTACCAGCAATGCTCCACCGCCCACCCTCGACACCACCTCAGAGGAGACCTCGGAGGAGGGCAAGGATGAAGCATCACAATACCATCCACCATCGCAGAGATGCACATCTCTGTGGCTGAATTTAGCAAGCAGGCTTCTGCGTTACTATCTAGTGAGCACCACAAAGTTTCTGATGCACATCAGGTAGAGGCAGAAGCTTCCCATGGATCGGACAGTCGAAGATTTGCTGGATCCCAGGACTCAGCTGTGCCCCAGGCAGGTGCTGTGACTCTGGACACATTTGTCCCTCAGCTGCTTGAGATGCAAAGGCAGAGGCAGGAATACCAGAAGGGGATGTCATTGGGTAGTGGTGAGTGAGGTGGGTAAGTCGGCCTGTGAGTAAGCGGGTAAGTGAGTAAGCGAAGGTGAGTGAGGTACGAGACTAAGTTAGAGTCATAGACTAACAACACGTATTCTCGTCGGTTGTGGCAAGGCTTAAACAACATAACGGGCTACAAAGAAAAGCTAAGTAGAATCTCTGGCAACAGAGCACCCCTCCCTGATGAATTCTATGCTTGTTTCAAGCAGAAACAAACAAATTGTTGACAATTACCCCAGCAGCCCCGGACACACCCATACCTACCACCACAGC
This sequence comes from Scyliorhinus torazame, assembly GCF_047496885.1. Classification (NCBI taxonomy): domain Eukaryota; kingdom Metazoa; phylum Chordata; class Chondrichthyes; order Carcharhiniformes; family Scyliorhinidae; genus Scyliorhinus; species Scyliorhinus torazame. Next base: position 68,109,122 of record NC_092725.1, read on the forward strand.
CTCAGAAGTCAGATGGGCCTTCTTGCGAGTGAACCCACGGAAAGCAATGGGTCCGGACACAGTCCCTGGTCATGCATTCAGATTCTGCAAGGATCGACTGGCAGGTGTATTTGCAGACATCATCAACCTCTCCCTACACCGTTCCAGGGTTCTCACCTTCGTCAAGAAGATGATTATACCGGTGCCAAAGAAGAACCAGGGGTTCCCACCTGCTTTACTGGTGCCAAAGAAGAACCAGGTAACGTGCCTCAACAACTACCATCCGGTGGGCTTGCCATCAAGAGATTGGTCATGAGATACATCTACTCCATACTCCCAGAATGCCTTGGTCCACTGCAATTCGCATACCGCCAGAACTGGTCCACAGTAGACGCCATCTCCCTGGCCCTGACTCATCCCTGGAGCATCTCAACAACAAGGACTCCTACGTCAGACTCCTATTCATTGACTACAGTGCCGTCTTCAACACCATAATCCCTGCCAAGCTCATATCAAAACTGCAAAACCTAGGACTTGACTCCTCCCCTCTGGAACTGGACCCTCGACTTTCTGACCCATAGACCACAATCGGTAAGGAGAAACATTGACATCTCCTCCATGATAATCCTCAATACTGGGGCCCCACAAGGCTGTGTACTTAGCCCCCTACTATATTTCCTATATACACGTGACTGTGTGGCAAAATTCGACTCCAACTCCACCTACAAGTTTGCTGATGACACGACTGTGGTGGCTCAGATCTCAAACAATGATGAGACAGCGTAGAGGAGAGCGATAGAGAATCTACTGGCATGGTGCAATGACAATAACCTCTCCCTCAATGTCAGAAAAACTAAGGAGCTGGCCACCGACTTCAGGAAGCATTAAAGGTGCCGAGGTGGAGATGGTTGACAGCTTCAAATTCCTACATGTACACATCACCAATAATCTTTCCTGGTCCACCTCTGTCAACGCTATGACCAAGGAAGCACAACAACGCCTATACTTCCTCAGGAAACTAAGGAAATTAGGCACTTCCACATTGACTCTAACCTATTTTTACAGATGCACTATATAAAGCATCCTAACTGGCTGCATCACAGCCTGGAATGGCAGGTGCTTGGCCCAAGACTGTAATAAACTTCAGAGAGTCGTGAACACCGCCTAGGCCATCACGCGAACTCGCCTCCCATCCATTGCATCTCTCCCGCTGCCTCAGGAAAGTGGGCAGCATAACCAAAGACCAAAACCCAGGGTTTTCTCTCTTCCTACTTCTTGCATCGCACTGGAGATACAAAAGTCTGCGAACACGCACTAACAGATTCAAGAACAGTTTCTTCCCTGCTGCTATCAGACTCCTGAATGGCCTTCTTATGGACTGAACTGATCTCTTCACACATTTTCTCTACTGTGTAGCTTTGCACTCCGTGTGCTTCACACGATGACTGTGTCTATGTATTTGCATTGTGCATTTATCGTATGTCCTATGTTTTTCATGTATGGTATAATCTGCCTGGACTGTATGCAGAACAATACTTTTCACTGTACCTCGGTACACGTGACAATAAATCTAAATCTAATCTAAGGGATAGATGGGCAAGGTGGAGTAAGTGGTTGAGGTGGGTAGAGAGGTAATTGGGTAGGGGTGCAGGTGGGTGAGTGAGGAATCGGTTTGGGGGATAATCGGGAGTTGAGATGTAGTCAGGTCTGGTCGGGTGTGGGGGTTAGTCAGTGGGGAGTCAGGTAACTGGAGATCAGGGGTTTATGGATGTAATTGGATGTGGGGTTTACAGGATGTAATTGGATGTGGTCTGTTGCGTAGCTACCCAGATGTTAGACTCAGTTTAATCTGTCTAACATTTCCTAGGTAACTATCCAGATAATTACTGCGGAACTGTCTGAAGCCTGACTCTAGCCCAATGTGGGAGAGATTCTCAGAGGGTGCCAGGGGTCAGGGGAATTCAAATTTCCCAGGTCAACCTGTCAGGTCTTCCACAAGGCCACTAAGTGCTTCTTCTGTTCATATCTTCCGTCCAATGATGCAGAGACCAAAAGAGTTTCCTTTTCCTCAAAGTGTTTATTTTGAATTCATTGCCATTGTACTTGATGGACCATTTAAGAGTCAAACACTATGGAGCTGGAGTAACATGGAGACAGGAAAGGACGGCGGATTCTAGTGAACCAGATGTGTTTTTCCAACAATTGGCATAGTTCATTCCAGATTTTTATTGGATTCAAGTTCCACCATCTGCCACAGTGGGAACCCAGATCCCTGAATTACTAATTCAATGACAACACCACTACACCATTGGGTACAGATTACTTCTGCGATTGAATGATAAAGAGCCTCAGGGTGTAACAAATAGCATCACAACCAGAAACCTTTGGGGTGTCGTCACTGTTATAAGGTAGAAAAATTGGCAAAGTGCTATTGGCAACTCGAGGCAACCCTGAGCACCCTTAATGTCCAGACCATACATTTCCTGCACTTGATCACTGAATAGCAATCAGGAGCAGGGCCCTGGCGGATTTATTTTCATTGTCAACAATTTGTTCATTGAACCAGAATAGCAGAGATTTGGAAGGCAGCCATATTAAAAGAGTGCACATTAAATATTTTAAATCTTGGGCGACATTCTCCGACCCCCGCCGGGTCGGAGACTCGCCGGGGGCTGGCGTGAATCCCGCCCCCGCCGGTTGCCAAAGTCTCCGGCACCGGATATTCGGCGGGGGCGGGAATCGCGCCGCGCCGGTTGGCGGGGCCCCCCGCTCGATTCCCCGGTCCGGATGGGCTGAAGTCCCACCGATAAATTGCCTGTCCCGCCGGCGTAAATTAAATCACCTACCTTACCGGCGGGACAAGGCGGCGCGGGCGGGCTCCGGGGTCCTGGGGGGGGGCGTGGGGCGATCTGGCCCCGGGGGGTGCCCCCACGGTGGCCTGGCCCGCGATCGGGGCCCACCGATCCGCGGGCGGGCCTGTGCCGTGGGGACACTCTTTCCCTTCCGCCTCCGCCACGGTCTCCACCATGGCGGAGGCGGAAGAGACTCCCTCCACTGCGCATGCGTGGGAAAGTGTCAGCGGCCGCTGACGCTCCCGCGCATGCGCCGCCCGGAGATGTCATTTCCGCGCCAGCTGGCGGGGCAACAAAGGCCGTTTCCGCCAGCTGGCGGGGTGGAAATTCCTCCGGCGTCGGCCTAGCCCCTCAATGTTGGGGCTCGGCCTCCAAAGATGTGGAGCATTCCGCACCTTTGGGGCGGCGCGATGCCCGTCTGATTGGCGCCGTTTTGGGCGGCAGTCGGCGGACATCGCGCCGTTTCCGGAGAATTTCACCCATGATTTTTATCCCCCCGCCGCAAAGGTTAATGAATTTGTGAGCGGATCGGCGCATTTCTGGCCCCACCCCCTTTGTGACGGGACCGTAAAATCCCACCCAGCAAATATAGTATCGAAACATGTATCGCACTTACTGACAATGTTGTAAAGGGGAGAAGCTGCATTGAATAAATATTTCGCTTAATATAGGTCCTTACAGAAATGGATGTAGCTGTAATTTCAATAACATCGATTGTTTAAGCTGTATTTGAATGATAGAGACCAACAGCAGAGTAAAATCAATGAGGTGTGTTCAGTGTTGAAGAAAAGAAGGCAAATATGTTTTAAACCTAAATGCCAGCTCATAAATAATTTTTACTGCGGAAAAGGCTCTGGCTGTGAAGTGAAATGATTTCTGCCTGGAATCTTAAGCAGCTTTGTAATGCGAGAGTGACAATAGAGGGTCCAAATGCTAGACTATGCTACAGGTGCATTCACATAATCTGTGGCTGTAACCATGATGTGTCATACTTCTGACCTTCCCCTTTGTTCCATCTGAGCCTTCCTCCTTCTTCAACAGCATAAAATCCTATTGTATTTCCACCTCGCTCAGTTCCAAAGAAGAGTTATATTGGGCTCAAAGCGTTAACTCTGTTTCTCTCTCCACAATGCTGCCTGGCTTGCTGAGTTTTTCCAGCACTTTCTATTGTTATTTCAGACCTCCAGCACCCAAAATCTTCTTTGCCTTTATTATTGTATATCAGACCTCTTCTGGCTTACGTCATGCACGGTTAGTGATCGCACTCTCACCTCTTAAATCAGCAGGTAGTGGGTTCAAGACCCACTCCAGTGACTTAAGTACAAAAATGTAGGCTGACGCTGCAGTGCAGTACTGAGGGAGTGCTGTATTGTTGCAGGTGCCATTTTCTTTTGGATGAGGTGTTGAACAGAGGCTGAACTGCCCTCTCAGCTTGTTGTGAAAATCCCATGGCACCATTTTGAATAAAAACAGGGAAATTATTTCTGTTGTCGTGGCAAGAGATCAAATAGTTGTTGGCACACTATTATGGGACCTCACTGTACACAAATTGACTTCTGCAATTCTTACATTACAATAATGATTGCACTTTGTTGTGACTATCTAGTTCATGGTTCATGTTAATACTTTTGAGAGAGTTTTTAGTTATGGGAAGATTAAATTGCAAAAGTAAAATAATTAAAATGCTGAGCTTTAGAGATTACCAAACCATCTCAAAGAATGCCTGTTCAAAGAGTGACCCATGTTTGTTTAATAAAGTCACAGTGTAAAGGTAAAGGTTTTAAATAGCAGGTGAGCTGAATTAGCTAAAGGGTTTTGGATGTGAAAACCGCAATCCTTGCAAGAAAGACAGTCCAAAGAGATGTTCTGTTTTTGGAGATCAAGCTAAATTAGCTCAAAAGCATTCAGTACACCATGAAATGTTGCAAAATCCATTTCTCTAACAAGATCAAAAAATAAGTTTAAAATTTAAGATACTTGATTTGATTTGATTTATTATTGTCACATGTATTAGTATACAGTGAAAAGTATTGTTTCTTGCATGCTGTACAAACAATGCATACCGTACATAAGCAAGGAAGGAGAGACTGCAGAATATAATACAGTTATAGCAAGGTGTAGAGAAAGGATCAACTTAATAAGAGGTTGGTCCATTCAAAGTCTGATGGCAGTAGGGAAGAAGCTGTTCTTGAGTCGGTTGGTACATGACCTCAAACTTTGGTATCTTTTCCCTGATGGAAGAAGGTGGAAGAGAGTATGTCCGGGGTGAGTGGGGTCCTTAATTATGCTGGCTGCCTTTCTGAGGCAGCGGGAATTATAGATAGAGTCAATGGATGGGAGGCTGGTTTGCGTGATTGACTGGGCTACATTCACGATCTTTTGTAGTTTCCTGCGGACTTGGGTAGAGCAGGCTCCATACCAAGCTGTGATTCAACCAGAAAGAATGCTTTCTATGGTGCATCTGTAGAAGTTGGTGAGGGTCGTAGCTGACATGCCAAATTTCCTCAGTCTTCTGAGAAGTAGAGTCGTTGGTGGGCTTTCTTAACTATAGTGTCGGCATGGGGGGACCAGGACAGGCTGTTGGTGATCTGTATACCTAAAAACTTGAAGCTCTCGACCCTTTCTACTTCGTTCCCATTGATGTAGACAGGGGCATGTTCTCCACTATGCTTCCTAAAGTCGATGATAATCTCCTTCGTTTTGTTGACATTGAGGGAGAGATTATTGTCGTCGCACCAGTTCACCAGATTCTCTATCTCATTCCTATACTCTGTCTCGTCATTGTTCGAAATCCGACCCACTACGGTGGTGTCATCAGCAAATTTGAAGATTGAGCTGGAGGACAATTTGGCCACACAGTCATAGGTGTAGAAGAAGTATAGTAGGGGGCTGAGGACACAGCCTTGTGGGGCACCGGTGTTGAGGATGATCATGGAGGAGGTGTTGTTGCCTATCTTTACTGATTGTGGTCTGTGGGTTGTGTGGCTTATTCTAAATGTCAGTTTGAGGACATCTCCGAGCAGGCACATGGTCATGGAAATGGGTGGAACTTAGGGAGGTTCGCTGGTTCCAATTTATCTGGGTGTTTGCTGAGAGAATTAGTTGCCATTTCGACCTAATATGGTTTGCAGCTCACCGAGACAAGATAATCAAAGTAAATGACAGATAGACCAGCACTCTGAGCAAATTAAAAACCAAACTTTATCATTCATCCTATGGAAGTCAGGTGAGGTGAGGCTTAATCTCAGTTTGAATTTTATGAGGGAAAAGAGGCTTGAAGGCTCCCTCATTTTAAACTAGTGGAATAATCAAAGTGGTCCTCCATGGAGTGTTGTATCAAAGAAAGCAACATACAGATTAGTTTAGGAGTACTGATAAGTAACCGAAACAAGACTGAGGTATCCAGTCAGAAGATTGTGAATGAAAGTTTTACCTTTGAGAATAGCTGGAGCTCAGGAGTATTCTCCAGGTGATAATGGTATTTGGGTATCAGAGGTATCAGAAATAAATAACTCTAAGATATCATAAAATATAAGAAAATCCTTCAGGAAAGTCAAAATTAAACCTAAGTGCATAACATATGTAGTTATGAACTACATTGTTAACTTAATAGTACACATTACGCTTTTATTTTATATACAATAAAGTTTGTTTTGTTTCAAAAACGTGAAATCTTGTAGCATGTTTTGTTTCTAAAACGCGAAATTTGTGGCATACTTTGTTTGGTTAAAACAAAGTGTTTGGACTTAGCTTTAAGTGTTAATGGTCTGTAACCCAATCATAACAACTTGAAAAGTATTTTGTTGGTTGTATATCTTGGAAACCTTGTGATTATAAATGCAAGTCTTTCTTTTTTGCAGTCTCTTTGTAGCCTTAGGTACAGCAGACAACAACATCCTCTTCTACAACCCTTCCTATTCTATCCCAATCTATAGTGCTGCCCAGCATGATTCCATTGCTACTTGTCCCCGATGTCGTCTACTTGTTCCCATCAAGTTTCAACACTAATAGCCAATCATTAGGTCAGAATATCACGGGATTTAGGCTTGACACTGGTAAATGGAGCTCCGATACAGATCAGCCATCATCCAAGTTTGAAAGATATCTTCCTTGGGATGTGAACATTGCAGGGAAAGTGTGGCTTGATTGACCACTCAGGCAATAATAAGGAGTCAACCACATTGCTGTGGGGCTCAGAGTCTCAGACTGGATAGACTGGGTAAGGCCGGCAGGTTTCCGTTCCAAGGTCATTCATGAACCAGCTGGGATTTTATGACTATATATTGGAGCTTCACCATCAATTTCATTGCTGAATTTAACAGCGGGATCTCAGCTGAATGTTGACTTGATTTATTGGCTGTCAGTCGGCCAGATTGAGAAGCAGGCTGGTTGGTGAACTCATTGGTTTGTGCTGAAAGGCCACGTCCAAGGAGGGAGGAAGAGATCAGGGGGGCGAGCGACGGTTTATGATGGCAGGGCAGGGGCTCCCTTTCGTGCATCACTGGGTCTGATTCCAGCAGGTTAACCTGTGATGCCAGGGATGCACTCCTGCTTGACCTAGCAGCTGTGTGGCTCGAAAGGCACTTAGCTGCTGGGACTGGCTGTTCTGACCTCCTCCAGCTGCCTGGCTCCCCAAACCTTGGCTCGCAAATGTTAAATATAAAATCCTGCTAAAACTTGAGACTCACAGCATCATTGACACATTTAAGCTGCTACCCTGCTTGTTGAGAACAGGGTGGTCACCCAACGGCCCCCAACTTGTGTCCATTCAAACTGGAAGGGAGAAGAAGTAGAATAACATATTCTCGCCACAAAATCTATACAGTGCAGGAGGCTATTCGGCCCATCGGGTCTGCAACGACCCACTGGAAGAGCACTCTACCTAGACCCGCTCCACTGCCCTATCCTGGTAACCTTGTGTTTTGATCATGGCCAATCCACCCAACCTGCACTTCTTTCGACTGTGGGAGAAAACCAGAACACCCGGAGGAAACCAACGCAGACACGGGGAGAAAGTGCAAACTCCACGCAATCACCCTTGGCCAGAACTGAACCCGGGTCCCCGGCGCTGTGAGGCTGCAGTGCTAACCACTGTGCCAGCGTGCCACCTCACACTCTATGAGCATAGTGCCTCTTTTGTTACAAAACAGCATATTATCTGACAGACTATAAACATTATCACACAAGGACCCAGGTTCGATTCTAATCTGTGTAGATTCTACATCTTCTCTTCGTGCCAGTGTGGGTTTCCTCTGGGGGGCTCCGGTTTCCTCCCACAGTCCAAAATGTGCAGGTGAGGTGGATTGGCCATGCTAAATTGCCTCTGAGTGTCCAAAGATGTGCAGGTTAACTGGGGTTGCGGGGATATGGCGTGAAGTGGGTCTCAGTAGGGCCCTCTTTCAGAGAGTTGGTGCAGACACAACCGGCCGAATGGCCTCCTTCTGCACAGTAAGGATTCTATGATTCTACAAATCTAAGATCCATTCATCTGATTTACATGAAGATTTTATTAAGGGTCTTTTACTTCATATTGAGGGAGGGGCTGAAATGATAGTTAATGTGCAACGGTAAACTTGTTATTTGTAAGCAGCGTTGTGACTTGTTCCAGAAATTATAATCTCTTGCTTTTTCCATAAAGCTGCAGTGACTTGTATTCAAGCACACTCAATAATTTACCATGCAAAATCTAAATCTCCTCAGATGCTCATTTATTCATATGTATAAAATATCGATTTATTCAAGACCATTGGCAAAACACATTGCAAAGATATGCGACCGATAACCGATACCTTCTAATAACAGCTGCTTGTGTCCGTAAAATGACATTCAGTCTCATTTGAATTTGGCTGATTTAAAACTCTTAAATATTATTGTATTTGATGTCACTCAAACTAACCCATAGAGATTAAAATAATAACACGCACTGATACAGAAACTTTATCAAGATGCTTCACAGGAACCTTTCGCAAGGTTAATAAATCAGAAGGTTTGAAAAACACAGTCATTCTGTTAACAGATCCCACATCAACATATTAACAGCAACGCAATCGCTTCTCGGCCTTTTGGCTAAGATGGACGTAAGGTCAGGTGTAATGCTTGGATCTGGTATGTCTCTCTTGTGGGGACCATGAATTGGATTCAATTTGGAGCAGGCAAGGAGCTGGATTAGGGCTTTGCCCTGTCCACACTCTGAGCTCTGGTTTTGTAACTCTGATAAAGCAATTTAAAAAAAATGTAACGACAACACAGACAAAAATACTTTTTTTGTACACCCTTTGCTGTGACGGGTCTTTTATTAATTAATTAATCAAAAGGGACAAGGTGGTGTAGCGATTGTGGGAGCACTCTAGAAATCACAGAGTTGCAGCTACTGGTCAAAAGCAGATGGACCCACACATCTGGAATTTTGAAATGAAGGGAGGAGAATGAGTCTGTTTATAATGGAACAAATGCTAAATATCAGAATTTTGCTACAGAAACTAAAATAACATATGTTCAGGAATAAAAATCAAACTGGAAGAAAATGGGGCAGTGTGATCCTGGCCCTGGGTCACTGTCCGTGTGGAGTTTGCACATTCTCCCCGTGTCTGTGTGGGTCTCACCCCCACAACCCAAAGATGTGCAGGGTAGGTGAATTGGCCACGCTAAATTGCCCCTTAATTGGGAAAAAAAAGACTTGGGTATTCTAAATTGATTTTTTAAAAATAAAATTAAAAAATGTAGCACCCTTTCATTTTGCATTGAAAAGTGATACATTATTTATGGATCACAGTTAACCTCATCCTCATCCAGCCGCGGGGGAAGTAAATCTCATTCAATGTTAATTCTGAAAAGATGGAAATCAGTGCTCCAGTCACTGCAAAGGAAAATATAATATTCTCAGGATTAATGTGATGCTCTGATTAAATTACACATTCATGATTATACTGTAGAATTCATCTCCACTGCTTCACCAAGCTCAATAGGCTTAAAGAAAGTTGTTCCTTTTTAAAAAAATGCACAATGAAGTAACCAAACTGGAGAAAATATACTGGCCAAGATCTTGCAGTTTCTGGATTGTTGGGAACCTGTGGAGATCATGGCGTGCTGACCTCCTCTGGGAATTGCCCAAGAGGTTGCAGCTTCCCACTGGGTCATTCCCCTGCTTCCCCATGACCCTCTGCGTATATCTCTGAGTGAGAGTTGGAGACTTCAGACAGCTCTATGGTACTCACCTGGGTAGTTACCCGGGAAATATTAGACAGATTAAAACCTAGTCCAACATAGGGTAACTAAAAAAAGAACGACCCCCCAATCATTCACACTGATCCCCTCCTATGGAAATTCTCACAAATGCCCAACTATTCCCCAATGACCTCTGCTTGATCTCCCCCCGCTCTCCCATTGTAAGGAGTTGTGAGTGCCCCTTTAAGAGTCTCGCTTAAGTCGGAAGCGTATTCTGGATGTAACAGAAAACAATTGTATTGAATATTAAATAATGATGATAATAATATGACAGTTATTATTGATAATGTATAATTAAAAAGTAAAAAAGAAGAAAGATTATTTTGTTGAAAGGAAAACACTTTCTGTATATCAGAAGAAGAGAAGAAATACATATTTTCTTTGAAACACAAATGATAACCCAAGTTTAAACTGTTCCATGACACCCCCCACTTCCCGACAAATTCATACATAGGTGGGGTGGGCGCTACAATTAGTCACTCCATTCCTGGCCCTCCCTCCCATCTTCCAGGGAACAATTATTCCACTATGACTGCAGCACCGGAATCCCAAAGTAATGTCCCATTTAAGCTGAATTTCTGGCTCCATTCCAGACTCTCAAAGCTCACTACTGTCTTCCCCAAAACAACCGGTTCTTCCCAAAGGGACTACAAACCAAAACAGCGATATCCAGGTTTTTAGAGTCATAGATGTTTACAGCATGGAAACAGGCTCTTCATCCCAGCTTGTCCATGCCGCCCAGTTTCTGTCACTGAGCCAGTTCCACTTGCCCACATTTTGCCCATATCCGTCTATACCCACCCTGCCCATGTAACTGTCTAACTGCTTTCTAAAGGACAACATGGTACCCGCCTCTACCACTGCCTCTGGCAGCCCGTTGTGTGAAGAAATTTCTCCTCTGGTCTCTTTTATATCTCTCCCCTTGTGGTAGTCACCACTGATGTATATATTGTGTATATAGGATGCTGATATAGGTGCTTTACGGTAAGGCCCCTGTACTACAGGTACGGGGGTAGATCCCTGCCTGCTGGCTCCGCCCAGTAGGCGGAGTATAAATATGTGTGCTCCCAGCACAGCAGCCATTTCATCAGCTGCTGTAGGAGGCCACACATCTCAGTGTAATAAAGTCTCGATTACATCCTGCTCTCGTCTTTGTGTAATTGATCGTGCATCAATTTATTACACTGGGTTTTTCAGAAGATGGATCTCCGCATCAAGCCAGATCGCCTGCAGCTGCATCCGCAATCAGACAACACCAAAAAGGACTTTGAACATTGGCTAGCCTGTTTTGAAGCGTACATCGGGTCTGTGCCAGACGAAATTTCAGAAGCACAGAAGCTCCAGATCCTTTACACGTGGCTGAGCTCCAACGTCTTTCCACTTGTCCAGGAGGCGCCGACCTACACAGAGGCCATGGCGCTACTGAAGGAAAACTACGCTCAGTGGACTAACACACTCTACGCCAGGCACCTCCTCTCCACGCGCCGTCAACTTCCCGGTGAGTCGGTGGAAGATTTCTGGCGCGCCCTGCTCCCCCTAGTTAGAGACTGTGACTGTCAGGTCGTTTCGGCCACGGAACACACAAATTTGCTAATGGGAGCCGCATTTGTTACGGCCATAGAGTCTGACTACATCCGCCAGCTCCTCTGAGAGGGGGCCACGCTCGACCTCGCGGCGACCAAAAAACTAGCACTTTCACTTACGGTCGGGTCACACATCATTCAGGCCTATGCCCCCGACCGACCCCCCCCCCCCCCGCGCATAGTGGACTCCGCAGATAGCCGTCCCATCATGGACCCCATCAGGCGACCACCCTCAGCCAATCCCGCGCCTGTACCGTGCGGCAGCGAACCAACCCCGGGGGGCCCAAATGCTACTTCTGTGGGCAGTCAAAACACCCCCGACAGCACTGCCCTCTGCAAGGCCTGTGGCAAGTGTTTTGCTGCAGTGTGCCAGGCCCACTCATTTGCCACTATTGTCCCGGCACCCACCACGTGCAGCCAATGGGCGCCGCCATCTTCCCCTCCTAGGACCACGTGCGGCCAGTAGGCGCCACCATCTTGCTCGACTCGCAACACGTGCAGCCCGTGGCCGCCGCCATCTTGTTCCTCCCAGGACCAATGGACGATGCCATCTTGCTTTCCCCACAACACGTGCGGCCTGTGGGCACCGCCATCTTACCCGACTCAGGACCCATGCCCGTCGGGCACCTCATCCTGCCGCTCATTGCCTGCAACCGCCAACGACTAGCCATGTCTCGCCTCGGTCACGATTGATCAGTCTCGACCACACAACTTCGCGACTGCTTCAACTAAAGTGAAGGTCAACGGGCATGAGATCTCCTGCCTGCTGGACTCCAGGAGCATTGAGAGCTTCATTCACCCCGATACGGTAAGGCGCTGCTCCCTCGCGGTACACCCTGCTAACCAGAGAATCTCCCTGGCCTCCGGGTCCCACTCCGTGACGCTCCGGAGATACTGCATCGCCACTCTCACTGTCCAGGGCGTAGAGTTCAGCGGCTTCCGCCTCTACGTCCTCCCCAACCTCTGCGCTGCCTTGCTACTCGGCCTGGACTTCCAGTGCAACCTCCAGAGCCTAACCCTGAAATTTGGTGGGCCCCAACCACCCCTTACTGTTTGCGGCCTCGCGACCCTTGACGTTGACCCACGTTCCCTTTTTGCAAACCTAACCCCGGATTGCAAACCCGTCGTCACCAGGAGCAGACGGTCCAGTGCCCAGGACAAGACCTTCATCAGGTCTGAAGTCCAGCGGCTGCTTCGGGAAGGCATCATCGAGGCCAGCAACAGCCCCTGGAGAGCCCAAGTGGTAGTGCTCAAAACTGGGGAGAAAAACAGGATGGTCGTTGACTACAGCCAGACCATCGATTGGTACACGCAGCTCGACGCGTACCCCCTCCCACGCATATCTGATATGGTCAATCAGATTGCACAGTACCGGGTCTTCTCGACAGTAGACCTGAAATCTGCCTACCACCAGCTCCCCATCCGCAAGGCGGACCGCCCATACACTGTGTTCGAGGCAGACGGCCGCCTTTACCACACTCTGAGGGTTCCCTTCGGCATCACTAACGGGGTCTCGGTCTTCCAACGGGAGTTGGACCGGTACAAGCTGCGGGCCACTTTACCGTACCTGAACAATGTCACCATCTGCAGCCACGATCAGCAGGATCATGACGCCAACCTTGCCAAATATCTCCACACCGCCACTCTCCTCAACCTCACGTATAACAAGGAGAAGTCCGTGTTCAGCACGAACCACTTCGTCATCCTCGGCTATGTGGTCTAGAATGGAGTTCTGGGGCCCGATTCTGATCGCATGCGCCCCCTCATGGAACTCCCCGTCCCCCACTGCCCCAAAGCCCCCAAACATTGCCTGGGGTTCTTTTCGTATTACGCCCAGTGGGTCCCAAACTATGCGGACAAGGCCCGCCCACTCATTTAATTCACTGTTTTTCCTCTGACGGCCGAGGCTCACTAGGCCTTTAACCGTATCAAGGCCGACATCGACAAGGCCGCTCCCCTTCCAAGTTGAGAGCGATGCATCAGGCGTCACTCTGGCCTCCACCCTCAATGAGGCAGGCAGGCCCATGGCATTCTTTTCCCGCACCTTCCATGCCTCCGAAATTCAGCACTCCTCCATCGAAAAAGAGGCCCAAGCCATCGTTGAAGCTGTGCGGCATTGGAGGCATTACTTGGTCAGCAGGAGATTCACTCTCCTCACTGACCAACAGTCATTTGCCTTCATGTTTAATAACACACAGCAGGGCAAGATCAAGAAGGATAAAATCTTGAGGTGGAGGATCGAGCTCTCCATCTACATCTACGAGGTTTTGTATCGCCCCGGTAAGCTCAACGAGCCCACCCAATGCCCTATTCCGAGGTACATGTGCCAACGCACAAGTGGACCGACTCTGGACCCTGCACGACAACCTCTGTCACACGCTTTTACCATTTCATCAAGGCCCGCAACCTGCCCTACTCCATCAAGGAAGTCAGGGCGATAACCAGAGACTGCCAGGTCTGCGCGGAGTGTAAACCACACTTCTACCGGCCAGACCGTGCGCGCCTGGTGAAGGCCTACCACCCCTTTGAACGCCACAGCATGGACTTCAAAGGGCTCCTCCCCTCCACCAACCGCAACACGTCCTTTCTCAGTGTGGTCGATGAATATTCCCGATTCCCCTTCGCCGTCCCATGCCCCGACATGACGTCTGCCACCATCAGTAAAGCTCTCAACACCATCTTCGCTCTGTTCGGCTTCCGTGCTTACGTCCACAGTGACCGGGGATCCTCATTCATGAGCGATGAGCTGCGCCAGTACCGGCTCAACAGGGGCATTGCCTCGAGCAGGACGACCAGCTACAACCCCAGGGAAAACGGGCAGGTGGAGAGGGAGAATGGGACGGTCTGGAGGACCGTCCAGCTGGCCCTGCGGTCCAGAAGTCTCCCGGCTTCCCGCTGACAGGAGATCCTCCCCGACGCAATTCACTCCATTCGGTCGCTCCTGTGCACCGCGACTAATGAAACCCTCCACGAACGTCTCTTTGCCTTCCCCAGGAAGTCCACCTCCGGGGTTTTGCTCCCAACCTGGCTGGCAGCTCCAGGACCCGTTCTCCTCCGTAGACACATTCGACTCCACAAGGCAGATCCGTTGGTTGAGAGGGTACAGCTACTTCATGCTAACCCTACGTAGCGTACCCCGACGGCCGCCAAGACACAGTCTCCCTCAGGGACCTGGCACCAGCTGGTTCCACACACACACCCCCTCCGACCCGGCGCCCCCCCCCCTCCCCCCTGCACCCCACCGCAGCACCCGCTCCTGGCCAATCCGTCCTCCCCTTGCTCACACCCGGGGATGAAGAGGATTTCGACACGCTCCCGGAGTCACCGAAGACCAAGCCGCCACCGGAGTCACCACCAGCACTGCGGCGCTCTCAACAACAGATCAAGGCACCGGACCGCCTGAATTTGTCATATTATCTGTACTTTTAAAACTCAACTTTCTGTATATAGTTCTCCACCACCCCCGCCCAGTAGGCAGAGTATAAATATGTGTGCTCCATTTTGTCAGCTGCTGTAGGAGGCCACACATCTCAGTGTAATAAAACCTCGATTACATCCTGCTCTCGTCTTTGTGTAATTGATCGTGCATCACCCCTCTCACCTTAAACCTATGCCCTCTAGTTCTAGACTCCTCTACCTTTGGGAAAAGATGTTGACTATCTACCTTAGCTATGCTCCTCATTATTTTATAGATGTCTATAAGATCACCCCTAAGCCTCCTGTGCTCCAGGGGGAAAAATTCCAGCCTCTCCTTATAACTCAGACCATGAAGCTCTGGTAGCATCCTTGTAAATCTCTTCTGCAGTCTTTCTAGTTGAACAATATCCTTCCTATAATAGGGTGACCAGAACTGAACACAGTATTCCATGTGTGGTCTTACCAATGTCTCCGGATGGTGTCTTCTCATCCTCAGGTGTTATGACCATCAATTAAACTTCACCCTCTGATACTTCAGGTGATCGCACCAGCTACGATTACTCAGCAACCCTGTCCATAGTCCAAGGATCGCAGATTGTAGCAGAACAGTACCTCACTATCACAACTAACAAAAATCTTATTTTCGTATTCTAATTAAATCACAATAGCCGGGTTAAGGTCAATGTCTACCAAGTGAGAAAATACAAAATGACTTTAAATATTCAAAATCAAAGCAGAGCAAAATAAAATGCAAAATACCAAATTGCAAAAATTAGTGACGACAAACTTCAGGTTTAGACCACCGACACCCCACCAAACCAACCCAACAACCCCCACGATCAGACCACATATTCCAATCTGACCCGGCTACCCCTTGACTCAACTCCATCCCTGGCCCTCTGGGAGCCAAACCTGACTACACCTGACCAGATTACCTCCCCCCCCCCCCCCCCCCCCCCCCCCATCCCCCCACCCCCGGATCACTGACTACTGAGTATCTCCAACCTGCCTATCCCTCTCAACACAAAATAACTCTCCCCCCCCCCCCCACCCCCCCAAACTACCTACCCACTCACCCACCTACCCAACCCACTTACCGACTTCCCTCACTCACTCTACCCATTCACTCAGCCTTTCACCTATTCACTAACATGCATATTGGACATTTAAATTTACCATTATCGTTAAGACAGCTAATGTGGTTAAAATGGAGGGGGGGAGGAACTGTCTTCCCATGACTATATTGCAATCCAATTTGGTTCTCTGAGAAATACTGTGCTCTATGTTTCTGAGAAGGCTGGGCTTGGAAGACTGGCAAGAAATGTGAAGCACTGTCGGGACGGGGGGGGACGGGGGGGGGGGGGGGGGGGGGGGGGGGAGTTTGAGTGAAGTCCCAATCCAATGATGATTGCCACTCCTGAGAAAGATCTGGGCCATTGTATCAGCTTCTGCTGCAATAAGGGGGGGCACCATTTGGAGAATTAAGATTTTGTAATGCACATATGGAAGGTGTTGGAGTCACTGGTCAGACTGCAATATTAAAACCCATTTCTCTAAACACTACACAGATTAGACTTTGCGCACTGCCTTCCTGGTAGATAGTCAGTCAAAGCTCGCCTGTAGTTCCTTCCTCTTTTCCAACTTCGCTGGGTCCCCATCTTCTGCATAACTCCTATCTACCTCCAGCATATCATCTATTACCCTCTCCCACTCCAACCTCTCCTCTTTGTTCACCCTATCCTTAAACGAGGTCACCTCACCCCTCACCACCACCATTAGAACCTCCCAGACAACCGCCTTCGACACTTCACCCGTGCAGTTGAAACCTACATATTCCTCAATTACTTTTTCAATTTTGTCACAGAACCCTCGGTCCACCAACAGTCCCACATCTAATTTCCACCCTGGCCGAGCAGAAGGTGTTTGAATTAATTTTAAAAGACTATATGGTGGTGTGTTTTCCCAATTTCACGTTTTTTTGTGAATCAATTTTACTAATAATCCACAGCAAATTTGAGTTAGGATTAACTCCTAAGATTAGTTTATTTTTCATTCAAAATCCATGAAAGGAGTGTTTTCCACTTCCTACTCTGCACACTCACAGAGTAAAGGGGGAATAGAAGAAAGGAGTTTTACAATACAAGGACCACAGCAAAATGAATATGAGTTCATGTGAGTTCCAGAGTCAAATTTCAGAGTCCAATCAGGAAATCTTTCATGTCGGTGTTCACGTTCAGCTGGGGAATTGTGGTATTCACTTTTTGGTTAATGCTGATTCTGTGAGATGAAATGGGTACACAGAGATTGAGTCGATTCTGTAAGCAATGGTACAAAATCTCCCAGCAAAGCCTCGCAGGATAGGCAAGTTGTTGAGCCTGGATTAGCCTGCTTCTTAGTTCACCAGTTCAACATTAAAACAGTCTGACTGTGTAGCCCAAAGCTGTAATGTTAAAACTGTCTAAAAGGCCACAGGATTGGGTCATGTGGCATGGCCTATTAATAGTTAATTGAACAATTAGTTACTGGACTCCTGACCAAGATTCCATTGTTCCTCCTTTGAAGCGAGGTGAATTGGTTATTAGCATCTCTTCTGTTACAACGAGTTTTGATCTCTCTCTTTTGTGGTAGTTCAGGATGTGGAAGCCAGATTGCTTGTACTTCCTCTGCTTTTATTGATTTCAAAAGATTTGTACATGAAGTGTTAAATCACAGAAGCTGAAAAAAGAATTATTTTGTCCTTGCAACTGCTGAGGATAGCACCCAGACAGAGGACCAACCCTGTGACTTAGAGCAGCCATTTTAATTTCCTTTGTTCAGCAGAGAAAATCCAGTTTAAAACAATCACCATGGGGATAAAGTTTTGAATATACAGTGTTGGGCTTATTTCTGTGTCATCAGAACTCAACATTATGCTTTGATAAATGCACAGTAAATGACATGCTTATACATCCATTTTAGAAATGGTTCAATTCCCATTACAACCCATAGTCAAAGTTTTGTTCAGAATTTTAAAAAATGGCTTTACCTATGCTTTCTTCGCACTTTTGAATTTAACGCATTCATAGATATGAAGGTTGCTGGTAAGATGCTTCCAGTCTGTGTGCAGAAGGCATTCGCTGTGCTGTTGGGTGGAGAGCTCCGGAATTTTAGCACAACAATATTGAAGAAAATTGATATATTTGAAAGTCACGATGAGGTGTGACTTGGAAAAAACTTGAAACGAGTGTTTTTCCCATGCGCATGCTGTTATTGTTCTGTGCAGCAGAGGCCATGCATTTGGTGAAGTTGGCAAAACCTTGGTGAAATTCTGCCATGCATCTTGTAGGTGGTAAACTCTTTAAGCATGGTGCGCCAATGGTGGAGGGAGCAATTGTAGAAGGACGGGATGCCAATCATGCAGGCTGCTTTGACCTAGATAGTGTCAAGCTTCTTTAGTGTTGTTGAGTGGCACTCATCCAGGCAAGTCAAGAATATTTTATCTCTTTACTCGTGACATTCCCTTACAGAAGTGAGTCATTCACCACAGAATATCCAGCCTCTGATCTGCTTTTGTAAATATAGTAATAATACGGTTGGTCCAGTTAAGTTTCTGGTCAATGGAAACAACCAATAAAACTCCCTGACACCAGCCTATCTCAGTTGTTGATGGTGGGGAATTCAATGATGATAATCCCATTGAAAGTCAATGGAAGATAATCAAATTGTTTTGTAGGTGGTGGTCATTGCCTATATTGTGTCTCAAATATGATATGCCACGTAGCAGCCCAAACCATCTGTGTATGAGAATGGAAAGCTTCAGTATCAAAGGAGTCATGAATAATAGTGAACAATGTGCAATCATAGATACATAGAAGATAGGAGCAGGACGAGGCCTTTTGGCACTTCGAGCCTGCTCCACCATTTATCACAATCATAGCTGATCATCCACCTCAATAGCCTAATCCTGCTTTCACCCCATAGCTTTTGATCCCATTCTCCCCAAGTGCTATATCTAGCTGCCTTTTGAATATATTCAATGTTTTAGCATCAACTACTTCCTGTGGTAATGAATTCCACAGTCTCACCACTCTTTTGGTGAAGAAATGTCTCCTCATCTCTGTCTGAAATGGTTTACCCTGAATCCCTAGACTATGACCCCTGGTTCTGGACACACCCAACATTGGGAACATCTTCCCTGCATCCACCCCGTCTAGTCCTGTTACAATGTTATAAGTCTCTATGAGATCCCCCCACTTTCGTCTGAACTCCAACGAGATGAAACCTAACCTAATCAATCTCCTCATATGACAGTCCTGCCATCTCTTAAATTTCTCCTTTCACCTTAAATTTTTGTCCCCTTGTAATGGTTTGTTCCACTCGGGGAGAAAGTCTCTGACTGTCTACTCTATCTATTCCCCTGATCATCTTATAAACCTCTATCAAGTCGCCCCTCATCCTTCTCCGTTCTAATGAGAAAAGGCCTAGCACCCTCAACCTTTCCTCGTAAGACCTACTCTCCATTCCAGGCAACATCCTGGTAAATCTTCTTTGCACCTTTTCCAAAGCTTCCACATCCTTCCTAAAATGAGGTGACCAGAACTGTACACAGTACTCCAAATGTGGCCTTACCAAAATTTTGTACAGCTGCATCATCACCTCACGGCTCTTAAATTCAATCCCTCTGCGAGCACACCATAGGCCTTCTTCACAGCTCTATCCACTTGAGTGGCAACTTTCAAAGATGTATGAACAGAGAGCCCAAGATCTCTCTGCTCCTCCACATTGCCAAGAACTCTACCGTTAACCCTGTATTCCGCATTCATATTTGTCCTTCCAAAATGGACAACCTCACACTTTTCAGGGTTAAACTCCATCTGCCACTTCTCAGCCCAGCTCTGCATCCTATCTATGTCTCTTTGCAGCCGACAACAGCCCTCCTTACTATCCACAACTCCACCAATCTTCGTATCGTCTGCAAATTTACTGACCCACCCTTCAACTCCCTCATCCAAGTCATTAATGAAAATCACAAACAGCAGAGGACCCAGAACTGATCCCTGCGGTACGCCACTGGTAACTGGGATCCAGGCTGCATATTTGCCATCCACCACCACTCTCTGACTTCTATCGGTTAGCCAGTTCGTTATCCAACTGGCCAAATTTCCCACTATCCCATGCCTCCTTACTTTCTGCAAAAGCCTACCATGGGGAACCTTACCAAATGCCTTACTAAAATCCATGTACACTACATCCACTGCTTTAACCTTCATCCACATGCTTGGTCACCTCCTCAAAGAATTCAATAAGATTTGTAAGGCAAGACCTACCCCTCACAAATCCGTGCTGACTATCCCTAATCAAGCAGTGTCTTTCCAGATGCTCAGAAATCCTATCCTTCAGTACCCTTTCCATTACTTTGCCTACCACCGAAGTAAGACTAACCGGCCTGTAATTCCCAGGGTTATCCCTAGTCCCTTTTTTGAACAGGGGCACGACATTCGCCACTCTCCAATCCCCTGGTACCACCCCTGTTGACAGTGAGGACGAAAAGATCATTGCCAACGGCTCTGCAATTTAATCTCTTGCTTCCCATAGAATCCTTGGATATATCCCGTCAGGCCCGGGGGACTTGTCTATCCTCAAGTTTTTCAAAATGCCCAACACATCTTCCTTCCGAACAAGTATTTCCTCGAGCTTACCAGTCTGTTTCACACTGTCCTCTCCAACAATATCGCCCCTCTCATTTGTAAATACAGAAGAAAAGTACTCGTTCAAGACCTCTCCTATCTCTTCAGACTCAATACACAATCTCCCGCTACTGTCTTTGATCGGACCTACCCTCGCTCTAGTCATTCTCATATTTCTCACATGTGTGTAAAAGGCCTTGGGGTTTTCCTTGATCCTACCCGCCAAAGATTGTTCATGCCCTCTCTTAGCTCTCCTAATCCCTTTCTTCAGTTCCCTCCTGGCTATCTTGTATCCCTCCAATGCCCTGTCTGAACCTTGTTTCCTCAGCCTTACATAAGTCTCCTTTTTCCTCTTAACAAGACATTCAACCTCTCTTGTCAACCATGGTTCCCTCACTCGACCATCTCTTCCCTGCCTGACAGGGACATACATATCAAGGACACGTAGTACCTGTTCCTTGAACAAGTTCCACATTTCACTTGTGTCCTTCCCTGACAGCCTATGTTCCCAACTTATGCACTTCAATTCTTGTCTGACAACATCGTATTTACCCTTCCCCCAATTGTAAACCTTGCCCTGTTGCACGCACCTATCCCTCTCCATTACTAAAGTGAAAGTCACAGAATTGTGGTCACTATCTCCAAAATGCTCCCCCACTAACAAATCTATCACTTGCCCTGGTTCATTACCAAGTACTAAATCCAATATTGCCCCTCCTCTGGTCGGACAATCTACATACTGTGTTAGAAAAGCTTCCTGGACACACTGCACAAACACCACCCCATCCAAACTATTTGATCTAAAGAGTTTCCACTCAATATTTGGGAAGTTAAAGTCACCCATGACTACTACCCTGTGACTTCTGCACCTTTCCAAAATCTGTTTCCCAATCTGTTCCTCCACACCTCTGCTACTATTGGGGGGCCTATAGAAAACTCCTAACAAGGTGACTGCTCCTTTCCTATTTCTGACTTCAACCCATACTACCTCATTAGGGTGATACTCCTCGAACTGCCTTTCTGCAGCTGTTATACTATCTCTAATTAACAATGCCACCCCCCTCACCTCTTTTACCACCCTCCCTAATCTTATTGAAACATCTATAACCAGGGACCTCCAACAACCATTTCTGCCCCTCTTCTATCCAGGTTTCCGTGATGGCCACCACATCGTAGTCCCAAGTACCGATCTATGCCTTAAGTTCACCCACCTTATTCCTGATGCTTCTTGCATTGAAGTATACACACTTCTACCCATCTCCGTGCCTGCAAGTACTCTCCTTTGTCAGTGTTCCCTTCCCCACTGCCTCATTACACACTTTGGCGTCCTGAATATCGGCTACCTTAGTTGCTGGACTACAAATCCGGTTCCCATTCCCCTGCCAAATTAGTTTAAACCCTCCCGAAGAGTACTAGAAAACCTCCCTCCCAGGATATTGGTGCCCCTCTGGTTCAGATGCAACCCGACCTGCTTGTACAGGTTCCACCTTCCCCAGAATGCGCTCCAATTATCCAAATACCTGAAGCCCTCCCTCCTACACCATTCCTGCAGCCACGTGTTCAACTGCACTCTCTCCCTATTCCTAGCCTCGCTATCACGTGGCACCGGCAACAAACCAGAGATGACAACTCTGTCTGTCCTGGCTTTTAACTTCCAGCCTAACTCCCTAAACTTGTTTATTACCTCCTTACCCCTTTTCCTACCTATGTCGTTGGTACCAATGTGCACCACGACTTCTGGCTGCTCCCCCTCCCCCTTAAGGATCCTGAAGACACGATCCGAGACATCCCTGATACTGGCACCCGGGAGGCAACATACCTTCCGGGAGTCTCGCTCGCGACCACAGAATCTCCTATCTATTCCCCTAACCATTGAATCTCCTACAACTATTGCTTTTCTATTCTCCCCCCTTCCCTTCTGAGCCCCAGAGCCAGACTCAGTGCCAGAGACCTGGCCGCTAGGGCCTTCCCCCGGTAGGTCATCCCCCCCAACAGCATCAAAACGGTATACTTGTTTTGAAGGGGAACGGCCACGAGGGATCCCTGCACTGTCTGCCTGTTTGGTTTTTTCCCCCTGACTGTAACCCAGCTATTCTTGTCCTGTACCTTGGGTGTGGTTACCCCCCTGTAACTCTTCTCAATCACCCCCTCTGCCTCCCGGATGATCCAAAGTTCATCTATCTTCAGCTCCAGTTCCCTAACACGGTCTTTGAGGAGCTGAAGTTGGGTGCACTTCCCACAGGTATAGTCAGCGGGGACACCGGGGGTATCCCTCACCACCCACATCCTACAGGAGGAGCATGCAACTGGCCTAGCCTCCATCCCCTCTTACCTGACAGAATATAGCTGCCCTGTGGACTAACTAGATCTCCGCCCTCCGACTCTGCTCCCAGTCAGCTACACTTTCTGTAAACTCCTGGCTCTCTTCTCACTCTTTGCAGAAATGTCGGAAACAAAATGAAAGGAGCACCTTACTCCCTCCTCACCTAACTCCCTCGGTCACCAAACTCTTGAAATAGACCTGTCATTGCTTCTCTTATAAGAAGCATAGAAGAAGCAAGTTGACTGCAAACTTAATGAGAAGCAACCTCAATGTTCTATTTGACTCCAAGCTGAGCTTTGACCCACTGACCTCTACATTGTTGATAAATAGTTCATAAATTTCTTACTGAGAATTCTTCAGTGTTCGTATTCATTTATCATAGAATTCCTACAGGGCAGAGGGCGGCCATCGGTCCATTGAGTCTATACCAACCCTCTGAAAGAGCACTCTACCTAGGCTCATTCCCCGCTCGATCCCGAGAACCCTATAACCAGTAGCGGACAATTTTGAATGGCCAATCCACCTAACCTGTGGGAGGAAACTGTGAGAGGACTTGGGGAGAATGTGCAAAATCCACACGGACAGTCACCCGAGTTTGGAATCAAACCCGGATCCCTGGCGCTGTGAGGCAGAAGCATAACCACTGTGCCACCCTGCCACCCAATTTATAATTAGTTGTAGTCAACTGTTATAAGTAAAGGTCATTTGGAACGCATGTAGTGGTAGCAAGTGGAATGGTTAGCTCCTTCAGAGCTTTTCCCCAGCATGAACAAGTATCAAAAACAACATGGTTTGAAACACGATGGGTATTTTAATAAAGGTACGGGGAGTCCGAGGTGAGCTGCAGAGACATTTATTAACGCAACATTATATACATGAGACCCAGCTACAGCTTACCGGTCTTCTCGTCACTTTCACACTTGCTGACCTTAGAGCTAGTAAGCTACCCCTACCTCCAAAGGGGTCAAGAGCTTGCACTCTCAATGAGTACAGGGAAATAATCATCCTCAATTTGATGTGTCACGTGCAGGTTATTTCAGGTACATAGTTTTGAAGCTGATGTCATGTGGCATAATCACCCATGTTGCCAGGTTAATATGTAGCAGAGCAATGCTAGTATGGAATCTCCATCCATGAGGGCAAAAAACCTCCACAAATCACTGTCCAATTAAAGTCAACAATTCCTAATCCTAAATTGAATTTCATTTCCTAACTCTAATGAGGCCCAGTATACTTGGATCATGGGCGGAAATCTCCGCTTTTGGGACTACCATCGTGCCGTCGTGAAAACTGTACACCAGGAAAACTGGCGTCAAAAGCCACAGATTCACCGTCTTGCAGGGGGCTAGCAGGCATCTGTCGTAGAGCCCGTGGCTCTAGCCGCCGATATAGCTTCCTGCACTTCCGGTTCAGAGGCCGTGTCACGCTCCAAGGCGGACTCAGCCCCCGGACCTGGACGGGCAAAGTAGTGCACTGCATCGGCCACTCATGCATTCCGGACTGCCCGCATACACGGCCCCCAGTCCTGAATGAAGCCCCCCTTGTCCTTCGATCAGCCCTCCCCCGGCTGTGGTGGCGAGGATCCCGGACGGTGGGACCATGAGAGGTCCACGCATTCGGGAATTCGGCCAGTCGGGGATGGAGAACCGCGGGCGGCAGTGGATAATCTGCGAGTACGCGGATTTTCGGGGAGCAGAGTATTGAAGAACCGGCGCTGCTCCTGATTTTGTGCGGCAAAATGGATTCTCCGCCCCGTCGCCGAACGCGATTTCAGCGTCGGGATGCAGAGAATCCCGCCTCATATATCTATTGTTGTGACCACTGATACATACCTAAGAGGACAAGACACTTAATGAAGTACAAAGAAAGGGGTGTCTGTACATTGCGATGTCTGGAGGCATCAATCGCAGGCCTTGACCCAAACCGATGCACAAAGGGCATCAGCATGCACTCTCTGTTGGCCTGGCAGTAGTACCAAAACCCATCGGCAAAAAATGTTGCAATTGTATATGTTCATGCGTGGAACCCATCACCCTGAGAATGAACATTTTCATCTACCCATGGCGCCCATCGGCCCTCCCTAGCTCTGTAATCGACAAACACAGAAGTCTTGGATCTCTGTGCTTATCTAATTCTGCCTTCTTGCACATGCCAATTTCCATTGCTCCACTATTGGCACTCACAGCAAGCTCTGGAATTCCCTCACTATTCCTATTACCTCCTTCACTTGCCTTAAGATACACACACACCCCACACCCCCACCCCAAACAGCCCTGTGGATTTACCGACACCACATTGACTGCAGCCATCATCTTCTCAAGGGCAATTAGGAATTAGCAATAAATGCTGACCTAGCCAGCAAAGCCCAATTCCCTTGAAGAGATAAATATATATACATACTTTAACCAAGCTTTTGTCCACCGTCCCAATATCTCCTTCTGAGGCTCAATGTCAAATGTTATTTCACAACATTACTATAAAGCACATTGGAACATTTTACTCTGTAAAATACACGTCATCATCTCCTGTCAGGCTACAGCTATACATGTCTTGAAAAGTACTGGGGTGTTGCTTGGAGGAGGACTTCCTGTCCCTCCTGTTATATCTCCTGGAATACAGCAAAGCTGATCTGGGAGAGCTCTCTGACAGGATGTGAGTTAAACTGGAGCTGGCGTGTTCAGAACAGGTTAAAAAGAATCTAATATTTGAAGGAGACCTGAAGAACAAATTGCAGAGATGTGGATGTCAGTCGGTCATTCTATTGATTATTTCCCAAGCCAAAGTCTGGCACTGAGCAACATTAACATGGATAAACTCATTTTCAAATCAGCAGGAAGGTTAAATATCATTAAGCAAATTTAGATGAGGTGATAAAGGCAATTGGGAGCAGAAAAGTCTCAAGTTGCAACAGGGCAGAGTAAATGCGTACATCGTAGAAAATCGGGAGCAAAGTAGGAATCTAAATCTGCATGAAACTAATAAAAATAAAGTGGAAATAATAAAAATCTTTGTCTTTTTTTTCTTGACAAATGGAACTGCCTATTAATTGCTTACCATTGAGGACAACATATTAATTATTGTTGGTGAACAAGTGAATTTTATTCTCATTTAGAATTCAATAAAATAATTTTACATAAAAAGCCGGTGTGTTCTACCCCAAATGGACTCAGATCTACAAACATTGGGGCATTAAAATTGAAAATGGTTGAAAATAAATGAAGATTTTTTCCTTCCTAAAATTTTATTAATTGAGGAAAGGAATCCCCCAACTGGGATTTGCGTGGATATGAAGCAACATGGGTAGCTGTTCAAACTTTCAGAACAAGATGGTGAACATTCAGAAGTCCCAGTATCTTTCCGCACGTTAGATATCAGGCTTCGGCACTGAGTCATTCCCAAATAGGAAAAGTATCAGCTTTGATGGGATCCAACACAGCTCAGTATATAAGTCTTATTTAGACCTTGTTTTAAGGCTTATGAGAATCCAACGTTAATAATGTTAGCGACATTTTAAATACTGAAGCCTACATAAGCCCCACCTCCACACTCTGCCTTGCAATCTGGGTCTAACTACTTGTCCAATTGTGACACTGTGAGCTGCTGAAAATAGTCGATAAACCTGTGGACTAAAATCATGGAACTTACTGAAGTCATATTTTGTCTTTGGTACAAACCTGATTGTACAACAATTTAATTAACAAAAGAAATACTTGCCTTATTATAGCAGAATTGCAGCAGTGCTTTTGACATGTAGACACCTGTTGTAATGTAAGCCCAGCAGCCAATGTGTGTACAGGAACAGCAGCCAAATAATCGATTATTCGGTTTTTTGTGATGTTAATTGAGGGATAAATATTGTCCATTTTGCTCAAAGCTTTCTGCAACTGGCAGGCACCAAACAATATTGCAGTAACTGCTTCATTGATTTGCGTTATTGATGCACTATCAATTACCACAAAGACGAGAGTAGTGGAATAATCGAGGCTTTATTGAGCAAAGATGTTGTGCCTCCTGTAGCTGCTACCAGAATGGCTGCAGCACCGGTGAGCATGCACATTTATAGGCCGCCTACTGGGCGGAGCCAGCAGGCAGGGATTTACCCATGTACCTCTAGTATATGTCTTACTGTAATACATATAATACAGCTAGTGGTGACTACCACATGCACCCCCTGTTAAAAAAAGAGTCCGGCAGGGCTGGTGGAAATTTTTTTTACTAGTTCAGTCTGTCGGGGGCCATGACCCTCCTCTGTAATCGCCTCAGTCCTGGTGGTGATGTGGGCGCCGACTTGGTCACCTGTGAATCCGGGAGCGTGCTTCCTCGTCTTCGTCACCCCTAAGTGGAACAAGTGGGAGGACGGAACCTCCTGGGGCGGGGCTGCGGTGAGGTTCGCTGGGGGGAGGGGGAGTGGCGCAGGGGTGAATGAGGCAACCGGAGGGGGTGGTGGGGGGGGTGTCGGGTCGGGGGCCGTGGGTGGGGATCCAGCGGGTGCCAGGTCCCGGAGGGAGACTGTGTCCTGGCGCCCGTCGGGGTGCGCCACATAGGCGTACTGCGGGTTCGCGTGTAGGACGTGGACCCTTTCGACCAAAGGGTCCGCACATGCTTGCGAAGGAGTACAGGTCCAGGAACTGTAAGCCATGTTGGGAGCGAGACCCCGGAGGTGGACTTCCTGGGGAAGGCAAAGAGACGTTCATGGGGGGTTTAATTAGTCGCGGTGCACAGGAGCGACCGGATGGAGTGGAGCACGTCGGGGAGGACCTCCTGCCAGCAGGAGACCGGGAGACCCCGCCCTCAGGGAACTGTATATAAGGTTACGTTCAGTGGGGAGCATGCAGTGAGCACACTTCTCGGCAGCTGTCTGGTTCTCTGGTAATTAAAGCCTTTGAATTATCAATCTTCTCCCCTGCGTCGTAATTGAGGGTATCTCAATTTAATTACCAGACTATATCAAGATGGACAGCGGGCTAAAGCCGGAGAAGCTCAATTTGGACGCTCGGTCGCCGGAGGCCACTGAAATGTTTAAATATTGGCTCCGGTGTTTTGAGGGATATCTGAATTCCTCAGAGACTTTTTGCGAGTCCGTTTCAACCGAGGACTCTGACTGCCCGCAACTAGGAGCGATCACGCTCGATCAATCTCGGCCGAAGCACCTGCGAAACTCAATGATGCAGGTTCAAATCAACGACCACGACACCCCCTGCCTTTTTGACTCCGGGAGCACGGAGAGTTTTATCCACCCAGACACGGTAAGACGCTGTTCCCTATGCACCTCCCGCCTCCCAAAGTATCGCACTCGCATCTGGGTCTCATTCGGTCCAAATCACGGGGTATTGTGTCGCGAACCTCGCTATTCAAGGCACCAAATACGCCCGTTTTAAACTTTATGTCCTCCCTCACCTCTGTGCCCTCCTGCTGCTCGGTCTGGCCTTTCAGTGCAGCCACCAAAGCCTGACACTGAAGTTCGGCGGGCCCCTGCCCCCGCTCACGGTATGTAGCCTGGCGACACTCAAAGTTGCACCACCCCCCCCTCTTCGCGAACCTCACTCCCGCCAGTAAGCCCGTCGCCACCAGGAGTCAGCGGTACAGTTCCCAAGACAGGACTATTATCAAGTCAGAGGTTCAGCGGCTACTAAAAGAAGGCGTCATAGAGGCTAGCAACACCCCTTGGAGAGCACAAGTATTGGTAGTCCGCTCCGGAGAAAAATAACGCATGGTGGTGGACTATAGTCAGACCATAAACTGCTTTACGCAAATCGATGCGTACCCACTTCCCCACATAGCAGAAATGGTGAACCAAATCGCCCAGTCTTGGGTATTCTCCACGGTCGACCTAAAATCTGCCTATCATCTACTCCCTACTCGCCCAGAGGACCGCCCCTATACGGCCTTCAAAGCAGCCGGTCGGCTCTTCCACTTCCTCAGGGTCCCCTTTGGTGTCACAAACGGAGTCTCCATTTTCCAAAGGGCGATGGATCAAATGGTGGACCAGTACGGCTTACGGGCTACATACCCGTACTTGGACAAGGTCACCATCTGTGGCCATGACCAGTAGGACCACGACGCAAACCTGAGGAAGTTCCTCCAGACCGCCCGGGCCCTCAATCAGACATACAATAAAGAGAAATGCATGTTCCACACAACCCAGCTAGCCATCCTCGGCTACGTCATGGAAAACGGGGTCCTCGGCCCAGACCCCGACCGCATGCGCCCCCTTAAGGAACTTCCCCTCCCCCATAGCCTCAAGGCACTCAAACGGTGCCTGGGGCTCTTTTCCTATTAGACCCAGTGGGTTCCCAGATATGTGGACAAAGCCCAACCACTCATTAAGACCACGGTTTTTCCCCTGATGGCTGAGGCTCAGTCGGCCTCCAGTCATATCAAGGTCGATATCATCAGGGCCGCTATGCATGCGGTGGACGAAACCATTCCCTTCCAGGTAGAAAGCAACGCATCAGACATCGCCCTGGCTGCTACCCTCAACCAGGCGGGTAGACCAGTAGCATTCTTCTCCCGAACCCTCACCGCCTCGGAAATTCGACACTCTGCAGTCGAGAAGGAGGCACAAGCCATAGTGGAGGCCGTGCGGCACTGGAGGCACTACCTAGCCGGTAGGAGGTTTGCCCTCATCACCTACCAACGGACAATCGCCTTTATGTTCGATAACGCACAACGGGGCAAAATAAAGAATGATAAAATTCTGATGTGGAGTATCTAACTCCCCACCTACATGTACGGTATTACATATCGTCCAGGGAAGCTGGATGCCCTGCCCCGCGGCACGTGTGCTAACGTGCAAAAAGACCGCCTGAGGGCCATCCACGATGACCTCTGCCACCCGGGGGTCACCCGGCTTGCCCATTTCATCAAGTCCCGCAACCTACCTTACTCCACCGAGGAGGTCAAGGCCATGACCAAGGCTTGCCAGATCTGCACGGAGTGCAAACCGCACTTCTACAGACCAGACAGGGCCCGCCTGGTAAAGACCTCTGGGCCCGTTGAGCGACTAAGCGTGGACTTCAAAGGGTGCTTCCTGTCCACCAACCGCAACATTTATTTCTTCACTGTCATCGTTGAATTCTCCCGCTTCCCCTTCGCTGTCCCCTGCCCCGATATGACCTTGGCCTCCGTAATCAAGGCACTGCACAGCATCTTCACGCTGTCCGGTTTCCCCGCTTATATCCACAGCGACCGGGGTCCATCGTTCATGAGCGATGAGCTGCTTCGATATCTGCTCAACAAGGGCATCGCCTCGAGCAGAACGACCAGCTATAACCCGCGGGGAAACGGGCAGGTGGAGAGGGAGAACGTTACAGTTTGGCTGTTCTTCTAGCCCTACGGTCAAGAAGTCTCCCAATCGCCCGCTGGCAGGAGGTCCTACCCGATGCCCCACACTCCATTAGGTCGCTCCTCTGTACAGCCACGAACGAGACCCCTCACAACCTTTTGTTTGTCTTCCCCAGGAAGTCCACCTCTGGGATCTCACTTCCACGTTGGCTGACAACTCCGGGACCAGTTCCTCTCCGGAGGCACGTGAGGAGCCATAAGACAGATCCGCTAGTCGAGAGGGTCCAACTACTGCACACAAACCCTCAATACGCCTACGTCGAGCACCCCGACGGCCGGCAGGACACCGTTTCCCTGCGAGACCTGGCACCCGCTGGCTCGCCCACCGACGCCCCCCTTCTACCGACGCTCCCCTCCCCGCACCGGCTGTCGACTCCAACAGTGGTCCCCCCCCCCCCCCCATAGCGCCCCTCCACTCCCCCAGCCGGCGCTGGCACCAATCACCCTAGTCACCCCGGATACTCCCCCTGCTCCAACGCGGGCAAAGGCTCAGACAACCGTGTTCCCGGATATACCACCACCGAAGACGACCGTATCCACCGCACCACCAGCGGAGCTGAGAAGGTCGACACGGACAAATAAACCACCCAAAAGAATGAACATGTAATTCTACTTCACCCCCAACGGACTATGCGTTTTTTTAAAACAGGGGGTGAATGTGATGAATGATATCTGTATACACATGTACCTTTAATGCGTAGGCCCCTTTAAGACCGGGTTTGGAACCCTGGGGGACTTCGCCTCTGGCTCTGCCCCCAGGGAACTCGGCTTGAGCAGGATTTTGTATTGGTATGGGAGCGAGCCCATTCCGTTGAACACGCTGTGGTACTGCGTGATGATGTCATCTATGTCGGCTTGCAAGTTTCCATCGGGCGAGGCCGTCGCCGATGATGATGACATGGTGTGGACGCGTTGAACAATCTTCAGGAGCTTGCAGGCACGAGCACCGAGCAGAGATGCTCTGTCAGGCCCGACAATTTCAAACCGCAGCGTCGCCTTGATCGCCTTATTGGATACCCCCAGTT
This sequence comes from Scyliorhinus torazame, assembly GCF_047496885.1. Classification (NCBI taxonomy): domain Eukaryota; kingdom Metazoa; phylum Chordata; class Chondrichthyes; order Carcharhiniformes; family Scyliorhinidae; genus Scyliorhinus; species Scyliorhinus torazame. The sequence continues at coordinate 68,140,535 of NC_092725.1, forward strand.
GACACGAGCCACTGGCAGCTATGGTGTTGCCATTGTAGTCAAGGAGCTGGCAGGCCAGTGGAAGAATGCTTGGTTTGGCGCGGATGGTGTCGAGGTCGGATTTCGAGATGAGGTTCGCCAAAGCGCCGGTGTCCAGTTTGAACCGGATGCGGGCCTTGTTCACTGTGAGGACAGCACACCACTCATTGTCGGGATCCACACTGAGGATCGAGAGGCATTGCGTAGGTGTGGTGGAAGGCAGCGCATGTGTAGTTATGATGCCCACCTGGTATGGGGACTTGAGGCACTCAGCATCAGGGTCCGTTGGGCTGTCGGGATCGTAATCTGGCATGCCTTGTTATATTGAGCAGACACTTCTGCCCCGCAGCTGGGATCGCTGGCCGCTGAGCGGTGGAGCAGATCTGCAAAGGGCTGCGTAGTGGCCAAGCTTGCCACACTGTAGACACCGGGGTCCTTTTGCCGGACATTGCCGCTTTAAGTGGACGGAGCCACAATTCGGACACTTCATGACGCCGACGTCAGCGCGTTCCGTGGGCCATCGCGCATGCGCAGTGCGGTCGGTCGATGTACGCACCTGCGCAGTCGGGTTGTTGGGCTCGTCGTCCACTCGGTCGTGGCGCGCTTGCACAGGGACCCGGGAAAAGCACGTGAAACGGCCACTCTCCTCGATGCTCAGGTCCTGCATTTGTGCAATGGCCTGCACCACTTCCGCCTCGTGGGAGGCCAGCTTTGCAGTTTCTGCCGCCCTGATGTGGCAGTAATGATTCTTAGCCTGCTCATGGACAACGCACGTCTCGATAACGACAGAGAGGGTCAACTGTTTGATTTTCAGGAGCTGCTGCCGAAGGGAATCAGAATGGACCTTGAAAACAATCTGATCCCGGATCATGGAATTAGCCGTCGAGTCTTAGTTACATGGCTGCGCTAGGATGCGGAGATGGGTGACGAAGGACTGAAAAGGTTCATCCTTACCCTGAAGCCTCTGCTGGAAAACATACCGTTCAAAGCTCTCATTCACCTCAATGTCGCAGTGGCTGTCAAACTTCAGCAGGACTGTTTTGAATTTTGTTTTGGCTTCGCCGTCAGCGAACGTAAGGGAGTTGTAGATGTGGATGGCACGGTCCCCGCGGTGGAGAGAAATAGCGCGGTCTTCCTGGCATCCGATGCTGCTTCGAGGTCGGAGGCATCGATGTACCAGAGAAACTTTTGCTTGAAGATTTTCCAATTTGCGCCGAGGTTGCTGGAGATGCGGAGCTGCAGAGGAGGCTGGATGTTTTCCATTTCACCAGATGGCTGCTTGCTGGTCAGTGCTGATTCACTCGAGGTAGGTCCGTCAATTTTCAGTATCACTCCATGTGGTAGGCAGGTCGGTTCGTTGTGGACTGCACTTGATGCAGCGATGCGAGAAACAGACCTCTAACACTGTAGAAGATCCAACACGGTTTTATTGAACGTTAAAACTAACATACATATTTAACTGTAGGTCGACACTATACTGAACTGACTGGAGACCTTGTAGTAGCCCGACTAGACTTACTAGCTACCACATGGTGTTTGCACTTGCTAGCTCGTGAACACTGACTGTCTCAGTGGCTGGGTCCAGAGAGAGCGGGAAACCTAGTGCCCTCTAGCTTTATAGTGGTGGTGTCCTGTCTGGTGATTGGCTGCACTGTGCTGTGTGCTTACTGGTCATCCTGTGTGTCAATCACTGCCTGTGTGCACTTCATTATATACATGCGTGGATATTATGACAAATTGAGCCTGCTGGATGTGGTTTTCCAAGTTGGGGGTGGAACAGACTATTTTTAGGGCACCTTTTCTAGCCCTTTCCCTATGCGAGGTGGGCAGAGTGGATCCTGAAGAGGCCGCTCAGTCCTGAATAAAGCTGCCGAAACACTCTTCTGTTCCTATTCCAAGAGCGAGACAACTGAATTAAACTCCACTGCCTGCCTGCCAGTCTGAAGCTGGGGAATTCCAGATCTCACGGTACTGTCCCAGTCTCCTCTTGACGATCGCCGCATGGCTTGTCTGCATGGGGGTGGGCTGGTTTCTTCTAGGTAGGCGCCTGGTGCAGGTCATCTTTTAACGTGGGTATGCCATTGCACATCTGCAGAAACAAGGCCCAATAACAAGGGAACCTTCATCCATCATGGCTGCAGCCTTCATCCATCATGGCAGCTGTTGATATCATAAGAGTATCTGAACCACATCTGCAGGCTGCCGAAGCACCGCTCGAACACACCCCTGGTCACTGCATGGGTGTCAATGTAGCCAGTCTCGGCGTTGGTCTGTGGCCTCCGGATAGACTTCATCAGCCACAACCGCAGTGGACAACCCCTGTTGCACTTGAGCAAATCCCGCCAGACGAGGGGTGAGGGGGCGTCTCAAACATGGCAGGAATCGTCAAGTGTGCCAGGATGAAGGCGCATGCACACTTTCCAGGTATCAGGCACAGACGTGCATGATACACATCTGATGGTCACATATCAGCTGCACGTTTATTGAGTGGAACCCCTTTCGGTTTGTGTAGAGCAGCCTGTCATCTTCAGTTGCTCGTCGGGAGACATGCATCCCGTCGATCACCCCCTGGATTCAGGGCATGTCGACGATGGTGGCGAACCCCACTGCCATGAAAGGTGAAAGGCCGTTCCCCCATGCCTAGTCAGGTCCAACAGGCAACATGGTTCCCCAATTTGTCACTGCAGTCTTCCCCCCACCCATGTTCCCCCCTCCACCTCAATCCCCGCACCCCTGGCCCCGTCACTGCCCAGCACCTTTGGGACTCTGGCCCTGGCACCCATCCCTGCTGCCAGGGGTACCATTGGCTGGCACTGTCCTTGCCAGTGGTATGCTCCATGAACCCTGCCTGGCACCCCCTAGGGACTACTGAGGGTGTTGCCCTTGAGCGGACCGTGTGATGCCCCACTAGCAGATGCCAGCCGGTTGGTTGGTGGGGGTGATATGGCGGAGGGTGGGATGTGGGTGGGATGGAGGGTGGGGACTGGGATGCAAGGGTTGGGTGCTGGGGACTCCCGTTTTGCCGGTGACACTCTGCTCAACCAGGGGCCAACATTGGTGGTCAGTGGGGTGCCACAGCAATAGCGGCCATTGCCTCGACTCCACCCCAATCCCATGGGTGGTCACCCCGGCCCCATGGCCTGTCCCTCCTTACCCCTCCCCCTGAACCTCCGCCAGCCCTGCAGCTCACTGTCGTGCCTCTCCAAGTCCTACCTCCTCTCTCTTGCTCATCGACCATGATGCCGGCTTCACAATTTTTAAAAGCACAAGTCAACCTTGCCATTAGGCATTCGGCCCATTCGAGGCGGAGAATCGTGGAACTCCCAGAGAATACCGGATGGGGCTGCTAATGATTTGCATTGGCGCCACTGTCGGGTTGATGGAGAATTGCGATTTTCCGTTAAATTGGCGCCCATCATGATTTCGGTCCAGAACCAATTTTTTTGCCCAATCGTGTTTCCTGATTTTGGCGTTGCCGACAGAGAATCCCACCCAATATCTTTAAATGTAGCTTATGCTTCCATGAGGCAGAGAAGGAGAATCGTTTTGTTTCTGTTCTTCCAGCATTTCATTTCAACAACATTGCAAACAACTTTAATAATAACGGGGACCAAACTATGTACAGGTTAGGCTATGGTGTTACAGGGGTAGGGTGGGGTCGAATGGGGGGTGTAAATGGATAGCTCATTCGAAGGGTAGGTGCAGACTTAATAGGCCAAGTGGCCTCCTCCTGCACGGTCGGGATTCTATGAACAAGAATATTCTGCAGAAACATAGCTGCACTATATTATTGCCAAATACTAGAGTTATTGACATACTTTCACAAAAACAAAGCGATTACAATTTAACGTTGCATTATTTGTGCAAATTTATAAAAGGTTAAATATTTCGTACATGTTCAATATAACATTAAAATTTGTTATTACAAAATCATAGCTCTTTAAATTCAAATACATTGTGAGCTATTCCAAAAAGGTTTCATGCTTTGTAATGTGCATCCTAATTTCATAGAAAAGGTAATGTTCTGGAACAAATGTGGGCATGCACATGTTATATGCATCTTAATCACTTCAGAAATTATCTAAGAGACACTTTGTAGAGTGTGAAATGAAGTGCTTATGTTCAGAAAACAAAGGTAGTTATAAGAAAATTAGATTTGTATTGGTAAACATTAGAAATAAGGTATAGTTTTAAGTGTGTTTAATTTACTGTTTTTGTAACTGGATGGGTAAAACCCATAGTTAGATTCATGCTGGACAATGGTGTTTGTATGTGTGAGGGCTGGTTAAGGTCCAACTTTGTTCCTATTGTGCTTAGGGAGGGCTACGGCCTGAAGAATAAATGAAAGGTTATGGGTGTTGCTTAGCAATTGGGGCCACATAAGGTAGAGAAGTTTCTAAGTTTTAGTTTAGTTAATTTGATGCAGTTAGAGATAGGTAGTGATAGAGATAGCAGCTCTCACAGTTCTGGTAGAAGCATTGAATTGGAAGGCTGGAGAGGAAACATTGCTCTCAGATTTGCTGGAAGGAAAGCCAAACCATAGAACATAGAACATACATACAGTGCAGAAGGAGGCCATTCGGCCCATCGAGTCTGCACTGACCCACTTAAGCCCTCATTTCCACCCTATCCCCGTAACCCAATAACCCCTCCTAACCTTTTTTGGTCACTAAGGGCAATTTATCATGACCAATCCACCTAACCTGCACGTCTTTGGACTGTGGGAGGAAACCGGAGCACCCGGAGGAAAGCCACGAAGACATGGGGAGAACGTGCAGACTCCGCACAGACAGTGACCCAGCGGGGAATCGAACCTGGGACCCTGGCGCTGTGACGCCACAGTGCTATCCACTTGTGCTACCGGGCTGCCCACTTGTGCTACCATGGAGTAATGGTTAAGGAAATAAGTGCAGCGATCTGTAGCTAGTTAGAGAAATGAGGAGAAATGCCCAAGATGTCTGGAATTAAGTGAACAGAGACCAAGGTATTGTTCAGAAGAATTCAAGAAAGAGTAAAAAGAGTGTTCTAAATTAAAGAGGCAGTTGTAGTAACCAGATTTAAAGTGGGCAGCTGTCTTCAAAGGTAAACCAAATAAATGCCTGTTGCGATTTTAATACAGTCTGGGAATCGGGAGTTAAAGCAATTGTGAGCAGTTTGCACAGCAGTCAAGACAACAAAACCCTAAAGTGGCTGGTGCAAAATCCTGGATTGGAATCACTGTTAATAGTGAGGCGGAAGCTTTGTTTAAAAGTGTCATTTAGAAACCTGGGGTCTGGATTTCGGAATGCAAACCACTAATGGAAAACATTATTATGAGAAAAGATTTCAACGTGTGTTTTTGGAGTGGAGTTTGGAAACTCTCATGGGACAGTCATCTGAGTTCATTCATTCACACACCCTAACTTGGATTCAGAGTGGAATGCATGTATTTGAGCAAAATTATCTTGCTGTAAAGGGGCTTTTTGTGTTAATGTGACCATTGCAGCTTATGATGTATTTTGTAATCCATGTTAATCTTTAAATCTGTGTATATTTGCTAAGCTAAGGGAGGAATGAAGGAGAATTGTATTATAATCCGATTCTTCCATGTTTAATAAATGGTTTTTTCTTGTTGTTGAAACTAATTAGCCGCCCTGTGATTCTGTTCCTCAACATCTAAGGGAAAAAAAAATTATGAGGCGGGATTCTCTGTCAGCCGACACCGAAATTGGGAAAGGCGATTGGGTGGAGAATAGCTTCTTACACCAAAATCGCGGCAGCCGCGGTTCTCAGTCACCTCGAAAATGGCGTCAATGCGTTTCACTCCACACATACAGTAGGCACCATTTGCATATCATTAGCGGGCTGAACCCGGTACTCTCCAGGGCCTCCACGATTCTCCGCCCTCCGATGGGCCGAGTTCCCGACGGCACTGTTCATTTGTGCTTTTAAAAATCGTGAAACCGGCATGGAGGCTGCTGAGGGAGAAAGAGGGGGTACAGAAGATGTCCAACACCGCCATAGTGTGCTGGTAGTAGTGCCGCTGGCCGGGGGGCCTCTGCCAGGGCCGGGGGGAGTATTGTGGCGGGGGTTGGCCAGGAGGTTGGCTGTTGGGTCAGAGTGGGCGGACACGGAACTCCATTGCCGCAGCCGGCAAGGCGACCGTGCAGCTGCGCACACAGGTAACAGCATTTTGAACCTAATGCCGTGGGTCGTACAGGTGCCCCCGCCCTCCCCCCCCCCACCCCCAGGGTGCCCCTCCGGGTGCTCTCTGGACCCAGCCTGTATAGGCACGCCCCAGCACAACCAGTGCCATCTTTTAGGCTGGGATAAGTGTGTGTAGGGAGTGTAATGTGTATTTGCGGCTGCAGCTTGTTAGCCTCCCAAGTATCGATCACAGACCCAGCGAATCCCACACCGTTTTTCAGTGAAATCGAGTATGTTCCACGCGGCACCGTTACCAGCCCCTCAACGGTAGCAAAATTGGTCCAGGTGTGGCGCCGGTTTTTCTGTCGTAAAAGTCCACGTATTCTCCATTGGCATCAACACTTAGGGCGGGATTCTCTGACCCCCCGCCGGGTCGGAGAATCGCCGGGGGCGTGGCGTGAATCCCGCCCCTGCCGTCTGCCGAATTCTCCGGCGCCGGGGTTTTGACGGGTTGGGAATCGCGCCGCGCCGGTCGGCGGCCGCTGGCAGCGGCCCCCCCCGGCGATTCTCTGGCCCACGATGGGCCGGTCCCACCGGCGTAAATTAGATTAGGTCCGTACCGGCGGGAACTGGCGGCGCGGGCGGCCTCTGGGATTCTCGGGGGGGGGGGCGCGGGGGATCTGGCCCTGGGAGGTGCCCCACGGTGGTCTGGCCCACGATCGGGGCCCACCAATCCGTGGGCGGGCCTGTGCCATGGGGGCACTCTATTCTTCCGCACCGGTGGCTGTAGCGGTCCGCCATGGCCGGTGCGGAGACGAAGCCCTCTGCGCATGTGCGGGGATGACACTAGCACACGCTGGCCCTCTCGCACATGCGGCAACTCACACCAGCCGGCGGAGGCCCTTTGGCGCCGGTTGGCATGGCGCCAAGCCCCTTTCCCGCCGGCCGGCGCAGTGCAAACCACTCCGGTGCCGGCCTAACCCCTGAAGGTGCGGAGGATTCCGCACCTTTGGGCCGTCCCGACGCTGGAGTGGTTCATGCCACTCCTTCGCGCCGGAGTTGCCCGCCCGGCCGATTACGGCAGAATCCCGCCCCATGTCTCAGAAACGGAGAATCCCGCCCATTGTGTTTTGAGCCAGGGTCCCATTCTGGGATCTTCCCATCCAATTATAACATCAACTGGGGTCATAACACTTGTCTGGAATAGACATAAACTAGAATAATCCTCGTCAGCCAAATATATGACAGGACCTTACCTAACTTCCACCGATTTTGAGACATTTTTCATGAATGTTGTAAGTATACGAAGTTCGAAATTTTGGTTTACAAGACCTCATTAATCACTTTGTAGTATTGCCTGAGGAATCACAGAGGGAGCATCCCGCAGAAGTTGTGAAAAATGTTGGCTAACAGGTATTCATTGTCTCGACTGTCAGTCTGAAAGCTGCTCTTTTGTGGGATGGGTTTGATCAGGTAGATTAGGTTCTGCTGTGTACTGAAAAGGTCAAATGTGCAGCCCCAGTGACAATTCCTGTGGGGCTTGCTAAAAAAGTAGCTGTAGGGGCTGAAGGGCACAAGTAGAGAGAGCGCAACGATTCTAAGCTTTCCATTACCATCCTAATTTGTTTCAATGTTGATAAAGTGCTGTTGTAAAATTGTCATTCAGGGAAGAGAAATGACCTGTCAATAGTAACATCAGCCCCACAAATGACAAGCCCGGACACTTGTGACTTGTAAGCCACTGTGATTTGACATTTATTGTCACTGCTAGTTTTTAAGTCTGGTTACAGCCCTGCTTACTCATATTGCATGACATGATGATTAAATGCCCAAATTAGAATGAATGTTGTGCCAGTGACATTGTGCAATCACTGGGAGGCCTGTAATACACTCATGCACCAATTATGATCAGGTTCTGGATGCCTTTCCCCGAAGGGAATTGACAAAATGAATGCGTCATTGCCCATTTTGATATCTTTTTATTCAAGGGACATTGTTAGGATGGGATTTAAAATAATCCAACAACACAGAGCTGATACATGTGAATAATATATTTTTGTTTTTCTTCATCGGTGCAGAATTAATATGGAAGATTGTGAAAATAACACAAATTTTCCGAGAAGCATAATCTTTGCTGACGTCAGTGAAAGGAGGACATTATTTGGGATTTTACTTATTCAAATCTTTCCATTGCTGTAAAACAAAATAATGGGTAATTTGCCTGTTTTTGCATCTCACTCTACCTCCATTTCCATTAGCTACATTATCACCAGTTTAAGGTGTGCACATCCCAAATATCAGTTTGAATTTTAATAAACGTAATTACGACACCCTGGACCAGATCACGGTCAATTCCAGCCCCACTTGACCGAAAGGCACAAGAAGGTTGAAATTAACTTTTATTTTAAAATACCTCAGGTCTTTGGCTGCCCAATAATTACAGTCACCAGGATTGTAAATTTGAACACAATTAGCTTTTTATTATTATAAGTAACTATAATTCAATAGGCAACAAATGCAATGGTTAACTACTATCCAGTCTCGAACCACCCCTTCTTTAACTCGTCCCATCCTCGACACACACACATACAGACAGCCAAACACAGAGGAGGAAGAGGGGTGTAAAATAATGGTGTAAGTAAAACAATAAGAGTCTTTGTTTCAGATGCACGTCTTCCAGTTAGTTTCTTCTTCAGTCTAGGCTTTCAGATAGATGTTATCTTTTCTTTCAGCTTGGAATGGTTTTCATTGTAAACTCACAGAAATACCAGGCAGCCAGCATTTGAGAGAGGGAAAGAGAGATATAGATAGATCGAGATAGAGATAGAGAGCTTCTTCTTACAGGGTCTTGAAGCTTCTGCCTTCAGACAGTAGGCAGCAGAGTAGAAAGAGAGTGCTTCCACCTTGAGGGTCCAGTGGCTTCTCCTGGGTTCTCTCCAAATAAAACACCACCTGACAGGAACCAATCGCTGTTGTTTGCTGGGGGGAGTTCTATCCCTGGCCAATCCATTGGCTACCGGCGAACCAATCCAAATGAACCCCTCTAATCTCTTTGGTGCCATAAAGTCAAAATGGCTACATCACTTGCTCACTGCACTTGGGAGTAATCAGTTGGATGTGAAATACTGAGAGATTTTTCTCACCAACTTAACAAGGTGGTGTATAAATTAACATCGTACTAATTGAAAAAGAGCAACTAATTTCATCCGCTCAACCAACTGTTGCTAAGTACTAAGGTGAGATAACACTATGAACGAAGTGCAGAAATAATTGCATTCATGAAATAATCACCCAGTCATTTGTTCTTATTAATTTATATAAAACCTTCCTCATCTTGGGTGACCAGACATCACAAGAACAGATCTTACCAGCACACAGTATGAGAGACCTCCAGCATCACCGTCTCCTAATCTCTCAATGGCTTTGTAATCAAAAATGTCTGTGGCGTTCTCGTCCAAGGCAGTTAAGGATTTGAATTTTCTGAACTCCTTTGAGTTCAGAGGTGTTTTCTCTTATGTATTAACTTGCTCTGCACATATTAAAAACATATAAAATCCTGATGGGACTGGACAGGCTCATGTGGGAAGAATGTTCCCGATATTGGGGATGTCCAGAACTCGGGGTCAGAGCCTCTGAATAAGGGGTAAGCCAGGAAGAACGTTTTCTCTCAGAGACTTGTGAACTTGTGGAATTCTCTACTACAAAAGACTGTTGGGGCCAGTTCATTGGATATATTCAAGAGAGAGCTGGACATGGTCCTTGCGGCTAAAGGGATCACGGGGCACGGAGAGAAAATGGGAGTGGTATACTGAATTTGCAGGATCAGCCGTGATCATAATAAATGGTGGTGCAGGCTTGAAGGGCCGAATGGCCACTCCTGCACCTATTTTCTATGTTTCTATGTATGGGAGTCATCTTGTGTGGGTGTATTGAAGACACACATGTGTCTAACCTACAGGCTATCTTGTATATCAAGAACTGACCAAGCATCACAGTGAAACTGTTTTGAAAGGGTTTGCTGTGTAATGCCCTTTTACGATTTCAGTATTGGAACAGTGTTGGTTGTGAATTGTGGAATGCTGTGCTGTGCAAGGACATAAATGCTAAACAGTAGCATGCAGCTTCAACCCCTAACCTTCTGATAATTTCATTTGCAAGCCCTTTGAATGTCAATAGCACTAATTCAAAATTTCTGGTCAGTGGACTTGAGCTCCCATTGTGCGGGGACTTGTCTGGAATAGAAAATGTTTTCAAATCGCAAATTCCTGACTAAATTGGAATTGTGTTAAAAGTTGGTGATTTCCCCCACAACCACGATTCTGCCAGAATCATGGGCATGCAGAAATTTCCACCTGAAATCGCAAATTAGGAGAATTTGGGACATTTATTTATATTTGTGTCTTCTTTTGTTTTTGCACAGGACCATTCAAAATGCTTGACGCGTTTTTCTCCATGTCCTGTTCAACTGACTCCAAAAACACCTGATCCAACCATTTATTTCATTCCTATTTGTGGGAACCTCCCATGTCTAAATTGGCTGTCACATTTCCTATATTACAACAGTGACTACCCGTTAAATGTACTTGATTGGCTGTAGAGTGTTTTGTGATGTCATGGACAGGATTCTCCATTGATGGTATCCTCCACTTCGCCGGCAGCGCACTCGCGCCAGGGGATTTCCCGACGGCGTAGGGGTGCCCGTGATCGGAAACCCCGTTGGCCGGCTGGCGGGACAAGCGATTTCGCTGCCAACGGGGGCACGCTGCACCAGAAAACGGGTGCAGCGGGATGGAGAATCCCACCCCATGGGTTTGTGAAAAGCACCATATAAATAGAAGTTCTCAGTTTTAATGTTCTGACTTTTCATCCTATGTTTTTCCTTATATTTAGATACCGTACTTTGTACTGTTGCCAATCTAGTTGTGCTTGTGTTAAAATGCATCTTTGAAAGCTTTTTCCATTTGAGGTATTCAGCTGATAAATGATTGACAATTGATGTGCAGGTTGGGTGGATTAGCTATGCTAAATTGCCCCCTAGTGTGCAAAGGTTAGGTGGGGTTGCGGGGATGAGACGGAGGGGTGGACATAGGTGGGGTGTTCTTTCAGAGAGTTGTTAGATACTCGATGGGCCGAATGGCCTCCTCCTGCACTGTAGGGATTCCATGATTCATGACCATCAAATCACATATTTCTCTGCAATAAAGTTTCTATAATTCTATGACCTACGATTCAGAAGTATAAATTTAAAGATGGAACAGGTCTATTTAGCCGATCACACTTGTACTAGTTCTCTGCTTGGTGACCTCACAGCAAAAGAGCATCCGTACATTTGTTTTGAGCAGGAAGGCAGTTGTGTCTCCCGCAAAGAAACCCGTATCTAACTTATGTCAAAGGATAAGTGATATCGATGGTGCTCCAGATGACCTTCCCCCACTGATCCTTCCAAATTTGCATAGGGACCATCTATGGTGTCTGGCAGTTTGCTTCCCACTGGTGTCTTAAACAGGTAAGTGATGCATTGTGAGCCAGGGAAATACATTAATCTCATTCATCGCTGAATAACAACAGCAGAAGAACACGGCTGCCTGATTTCATTGTGCTGCTGGATTTTAAAATGCAGCTTCATATGTGACAATCATGAAACAGGTACTGTTGGTAGTTTCAAAATCAACAGTTTTACTATGATGACCAATTTGTAGTCTGAATCAATGTTACTTAGCAGATAAACTAACATGACCAGAAGCCATTATGAACTAACTTGCTAACGAGTATGATTATCCACCAAAGAAACACTATGTTTCTGGGTTCTGTGGATTCTTCCCTGGCTGTTAGCTAGGTCCTAGAGCAGCATCGTCGATTGCATGCTTGGCAGGTGTTTCCGGGAGATGGAATCGGCCCTTGGATTCTGGATCGCTGGTATTCCTTTCTCAGGTTCCTTTTCATGGCTTCCCCTTGCAATCGTGTGTCCTTGAAGCATTGTGTATCTTCACTTAGGAGGTTCCCAAGTAGATATTTTTTGAAGAATGATCTCAGGTGTTGACATTGATGTCACATTTCTTGAAGCAAGCCTTCAAGGTGTCTTTAAAGCAGTTCCTTAGTCCTCCTCGTGTTTGGAAGCCTTTCTTGAGCTGGGCAAAGACGATTTGCTTTGGCAGTCAGGACTCTGACATCCTAAGCACATGGGCGGCCCAGCGTAGTTAGTTTTGGAAGATCGTGACCTTGATGCTGGTGCTTTTGGCTCCTTCAAGAATGCTCATGTTAATATGCCTGTCCTCCCAGCTGATGCGCAGAATCCATCTCAGACAGCGTTGATGGTACCGCTCCAGTGCCTGGAGGTGGCATGTGTATGTAGTCCAAATTTGTAAGCCATACAGAAGAGTTAAAAGGACGGCCACCATGTACACAAGGATCTTGCTGTCAGCACGGATGTCATGGTCGTCAAACACTCTCATCCTTAGGTGTCTGAAGAAGGCGCTCACGGATTGGATATGATGTTGAATCTGCGCATCAATGTCTGCCTTAGAGAGGTGGCTCCTCAGGTATGGGAAATATTCCACGTTTGGGAGGGTTGCTATGTTGATCTTGATAGATGGAGAGACTGGATCTTGCCCTGGGGCAGGTTGAGAGATGATTGAGTCTTCATGAGGTTGAGGCGGAGACTGATGCTTCCATGCAGGTGTCAAGCATGGCTTGGAGATTTTCTTCAGAGAGAGTGGAGATGGCGATGTAATTTGCATACTGAAGTTCCACGGGTGATGTCAGTGTGATTTATTTTCTTGGATTTCAACCGGTTGAGGGTGAAAAGTGTTCTGTCCATCCAGTAGACACTGGCAAGCTTGCTCTTCACAAGAAAAGATGGTGGCAATGAAGATGGAGTAAAGGGGGGAGGGCGATGACACTTTCCTGCTTGACACCAGTCTTGACCTCGAAGGTTTCTGCGCTATCTCCATCGCCAACATCTTGTTGTGGAGGATTAGGAGGATGTTGATGAATTTCTATGAATGGCCAGCCTTTGGCAGGGTCTTCCAGGGCACAACCCGACTGCCTGAGTCAAAAACGTTGGTCAGATCGATGAAGGTCATGTAGATGATGATGCTCCTGTCATTTCTCTTGAAGTCGCCGTGCAGTGAAAATTGTATCCGCTGTTCCACGGTTTGGTCAGAAGCCACACTGGCTTTCTGTAAGGATTTGTTCAGAGACTGGGAGAAGGCGGCTTGCGAGGATTCGGATGAATATCATCCTGGCAATGGAGAGGAGGGAGATCCCTTGGTAGTTCTCACAGTCTGCTTTGTCTCCTTTCTTCAAGATGGCCACGATGGCGGCATCCCTGAGGTTGGCAGGCATTTCTCCTCTGCCCCAGATTTTCAGCCACAGCTGATGGAGATGACGGGAGATTTCTTCTCCTCCAAGTTTGAAAACCTCCACTGAGCCCCCTTCCACTCCTGCAGCTTTTCTATTCATAATAATAGTTTTTATTATCGTCACAAGTAGGCTTACATTAACACTGCAATGAAGTTACTGTAAAAAGCCCCTAGTCGCCACAGTCTTGCACCTTTTCGGGAGAATTCAGGGAGAATTCTGAGGGAGAATTCAGAATGTCCAATTCAGCTAACAAACATGTCTTTTGGAACTTTGTGGGAGGAAACCGGAGCGTCCGGAGGAGACCCACGTGCCATGATATCCATATTAACATATCATGGTGCAATCACACACACACACTGATGGACAGGTAGATGGACCAACCAACACACACAAAACATCACAGCCAATCACCAGTGAGAGCACACGCACTATAAAACAGGGAACACCATAGTTCCCGCTCATTCTACAAGGAGGTAGCTCAGAGCACAGATCTCACAGCGTGCCACTCAGACATACACCATGTGCTGAGTGCCTCACAAATATAGTGCTAAGTGCTGGGTCCACAGGTTAGCTGGTGAAGTACGAACCACAGCCAGAAGTTAATAGTTATTATTGTACAGAATATTAAAACAGATTTGTACCATCCACAACCATGTTGGTTCGTTTGTGTATCGGAACACCCAACACGACATGATACCAGGACTGGAAACTCCCCAGCGACTGTGAGACCTACCTGCACCTCTTCAGAGATCCGCCATCCTGCGCCATGGACATCATCAGCCCGCTGCAGCTGCTCCAAATTGCTGGAAATCTCAGCGTCAACTGGAAGCTGTTTAAACAGCGCTTCCAGCTCTTCCTAGAAGCCACAGACAGGGAGAATGCATCGGACACCAGGAAGATCGCCCTCCTCCTCTCCATGGCGGGGCAACACGCCATCCACATCTACAACTCCCTGGCATTCGCGGAAGGCGAGGACAAGACGAAGTACAAGACGGTCCTTCTGAAATTTGAGGAACACTTTAGCGTGGAAGTTAATGAGAGCTTCAAGAGATACCTCTTCCAGCAGCGCCTGCAGGGTAAGAATGAGCCTTTTCAATCTTATTTGACACACCTCCGTATCCACGCGCAGTCCTGCGGCTATGAGGCCGCCTCCGACTCCATGATTCGGGATCAGATAGTTTTTGGGGTCACCTCGGACACCCTACGCCAGCAGCTCCTCAAAATAAAGCGCCTCACCCTAGCCACCGCCATTGAAACCTGCGTCCTCCACGAAAACAGTACTCTCAATTCCAGGCGGCCAAATCGGCACGGCAGGGGTCCTACGAGGCCGAGCGGGTCCAGTCGATCGAGTTCCTCCCGGCCTGCAGCCCGGACGAGGCCACTATTTTGCGCGCTTTTCGAGGCCTCCCGCGCCTGTACACGCCAAAGAGGGGACGTCAACGCAGAGGGACGTGATGCGCAGGCACGCTCTATGCAGGACCGCACCGCAACGAACGCCATGACATCACGACGTGCGGCAACTGTGGATCCGTACACTTAAAGCGGCAATGTCCAGCCAAAATGCGACAATGCCTCCGCTGTGGCAGGATGGGCCACTACGCTGCCTGCTGTCGATCAGCTCAACCTGCCAACTCTCCGCAATTCCGCCAGCCTCGCAGGGACCTGCGGGCCATTCAGCCCCCATACACCGAGTCCTACCCTGACGACGTGCAGACCGGTGATACCGACGACCGGGAACCCTTCTGCGTTGCGGTAATAGACAGGAACCGGATGTCCCCAAGTAGGACCCACCAGCCAATGCCAGTGCACAGCATTAATCCGGGCGATTAATGGTGTGCCACCCTAACGGTCAACCCGAATTCGTCGCCCACTTAAGAGACTGAATTTATGAGCCTGTTTGCACATTGGACTCACTGACTTGTTGTGCAATAATGTTAACGTGTTTCTTTCTTGTCGTTCCAGGAGTTCTCTTTCGATATTTGATGATTGCACTTGTTTTGTTTGTGGTACAACCTTGTTGCTCTGTTGCACCTGACACCTTCCTCTGTATATAGTTTAGCCTCATGTACATGTTGTAAATATTGCACACACATACTCAGATGCACTCAGTACACACCAATATTTATTACCATGTTGGCACATATCTTTGTGAAAAGGGGGGATGTCATGATATCCATATTAACATGAAAATGAAATGAAAATCGCTTATTGTCACAAGTAGGTTTCAATTGAAGTTACTGTGAAAAGCCCCTAGTCGCCACATTCCGGCGCCTGTTCGGGGAGGCTGGTACGGGAATTGAACCATGCTGCTGGCCTGCTTGGTCTGCTTTAAAAGCCAGCAATTTAGCCCAGTGTGCTAAACCAGCCCCTTACTCTGCATATCATGGTGCAATCACACACACACACTGATGGACAGGTAGATGGACCAACCAACAGACACACAACATCACAGCCAATCACCAGTGAGAGCACACATACTATAAAACAGGGAACACCACAGTTCCCGCTCATTCTACCAGGAGATAGTTCAGAGCACAGAGCTCACAGCGTGCCACTCAGACATACACCATGTGCTGAGTGCCTCACTAAGATAGTGCTAGGGCTGGGTCCACAGGATAGCTGGTGAAGTACGAACCACAGCCAGAAGTTAATAGTTATTATTGTACAGAATAATAAAACAGAGTTGTACCATCCACAACCGTGTTGGTTCGTTTGTGTATCGGAACACCCAACATGACACCACGTAGACACAGGGAGAACGTTCAGACTCTGTAGTGACCCAAGCCGGAATCAAACCCAGGTCCCTGGTTCGGTGAAGCAATAGTGCTAACCACTATACTAACGTGCCGCATGTGTTTAATGGTGGCTTCGACTTCATACCCGTTTGGTCCGCGTTCAAGATCATCTTTGATGGGGAGTTGGGTAATTTCCTCAAACACGTTCTCATCTATGATTTTATCACAGTTTGAAGTTTTCTCTCCATTGCAGGCCAATGTTTTATCTGTCTCTCAAGAGGGTACCAGCCTTACTCTGCATTGGTTTGAGGCCTATGGCATTGGGTCCATTTCTTTCCTTGGTGGCACTGAAGAAGCCTCGGGTGTCTTGCTTGTTAGCGAAGAGTTGCAGCTTCTGGGCTTCCTCAGTCCACCATTGGTTCTGGATTTCCCTCTTCCTTCTTTGTACCTCTGCCTTGGTTGATAAATGAGCTCTCCTCTTTGCCATGCAGGTTATTCTGTTTTGCCAGGCTCAGAGAGCTTTTATCTTTTGACAATGAGGTCTTGGTTGGTGTCGTCGTTCTCGTGGAACCAGTCTTTGTGTTTCCTGCTCTTGTCGCTGGTGGTTTCGTCACAGCTTGCGATGATGGCTGACTTCAGCTCATTTCAGTTGTCCTCCGCTCTATTAAAATGGTCACTTTGGAGATTTAGCAGAAGACATTGTTGGACGTTCACCAGCGTGGTTGGTTCTTGAAGCTGTTCAATGTTGATCTTCTTTCTGAGCTGTTTCTTCACCTTCCACTGCTTCTTCTGGAGTTCGACTGACATCGGTCTGTCCAGCAGCCATCTGCCCTACTCATCATTTTGGTGATGAGGGCATCCTTTAGGCCTCAGTAACGGACAATGACAAAGTCGATCATGTGCCAATACTTTGATTGTGAATGTCTCCAGGAAGTTCTGAACTTGTCTTTTTGGTGGAATCGTGTGTTACTGATGACAAGCTAGTGTTCCATGCATTTGGCGAGCAGGAGAATCCCGTTGGAGTTCCAATTCCCAACTCCTTCCTTTCCGGTGGTTCCTTTCCAGATTTGGGAGCTCTTTCCAACCCTAGGGTCGAAGTCCCCTAGGTATTGATCTTAGCTTCATTAGAAATGTTGGAGAGTATGATGCCCAGCCTTCTTTCAACTCATCATTGGCAACAAGGGTTGGGGTGTAGTCATTCATGACCAGTGCCTGCTGGTCCTTGGCAAAGGATGGAGGGTCAGGAGACACTCTTTGATGCCGATAGGGAGCTCTGAAAGTCAGTTATCAAGTTTGTTCTTGATAGCAAAACCAATTCCATGCTAATTCACGGGTTTTCCTCTGCTGAAGAAGGTGTAACCACCGCCATCTTCCCTCAGCTGCCCTTTGCCTGCTGTCCGGGTCTGTTGCAGGACAACAACATTGATGCTGAAGTGCCTGCGTTCAAGGGCAGTTATACGTTCCAGTCAATTGTTTTGATCATTATCCATGAGGTTTCGGACATTCCAGATTCTGAAATTCAGTTTTGTTTTCATTTTCTGACCACAGATAGATGAGCCGACTGAATGTAGTTTTCCAGCCAGGTTGGGGATGCAACAGACTATTTTTAGGGCACCTTTTCCATCCCTTTCTCCATGTGAGGCGAGCAGAGTGGATCCTGAAGAGGGCTGCTCAGTCAGGAAGAAAACTGCCGTTCTTCTGTCCCTATTCCAAGAGCGAGACGACACAATCAAACTCCACCACCTTTATTCCACTCCAAAGCTAAGGACTTGCAGATCTCACGATTCTGTTCCCGTCACCTCTTACCGATCATCGCAGGGCTTGCCTGTGTGGGGGATGTGCTGGTTTCCTCTAGGTAGACGCATCGTGCGGGACATTTTTTAACAGTGCCGGTTGCACATCAGCAGATATGGTCCTTGACAGAGGATAATTCTAGTGGCAAGGAAACCTTGATGACAGGGATCTCCCGACTGCTGCAGCCTTCATCCGCCATCACAGGCATCGACACCATACGGGCATCTTCCGCCTGATCTGCCATTGAGGACTTGTTTTGGATTGCGCTTTGTCTAGTTCCTCTCCTTCGACCTTACTGTCATGGATGATATTGCCAGGAGCTTAAGACTCCCAATAGCCTTGCTCTCAAGATCAACGGAACGTTCAAACCTCTCCACCACGGCAAGGTAGCATTCCAAGGAAAGGTTTTCTTACCCTGCATGTACACTTGATGTCAAACGACCTTTATGTACTTGCTTTCAGTGCAGAATCATGGAGAACTTCTTCCATTTGCTAGCTTAGTAAGCAAGACAAGAGGACTGTGAAGATTGTTTTGTTACAAGGAAGAGACAGCCTGAGACACAAATAGGTAGTGTATCTACTGGCCAGGATCTCACATTTGAATCTTCTGGAGAGAGCTGCTCAAGAGAGTCCAGGACAGAGCAGTGCTAGTGTTAGCTCTCTGTACAAAGCTCCAGGACCTCTGGTGAACAGCCTTCAAAGAAGAAACTTCAATCGGAACAAAGTTTTGCTACTGTAAATGAGGATGCAAATCCCATGTGCATTATATAAAGGGAGGTACTGGTGAATGAGAGAAGTTTCAGATTTTGAAATATAAGTGGTGAGTGAAATATTCATTTTGAGGTTGAGATCCCAGAGTCAGTTATTAACTTACACTTGATTCCAAATAAAAGGACTAAGCTGCTGTATCTGACCTGTGATAAACATTGAAAACACAACAAAAGTCCATGAGGCTGTCAGCAATCAGGAGTAGCATCTCCCAGGAGTATCCAATGCTGAGTAAAATAAGCATTTTGTTGCTTTTGCCCTTCATGACGACCTACATATGCAATTGAATTTTCCATTCTCACAAAGATGAAGACGGCACAAAGGAACTGGCTGAAATCTGCACCTGATATGCACATTGCCCTCTCCGCCTGTAAACCTGACTGGAGTGAGATCATGAGAACCAAGCGAACGTGGCGTGTGTCACAAAGGGTGGCCGGCATTGGTCACGATGGACGGTCGGCGTGGATCCTGAAAGTCGGCCGATTCGCAAAAGTGGATCCCGAGAAAAAAAGGTTGAAAACACTGCCCTATTCAGTCTGCCCCAATTACAAATAGGCAAATATTGGTTTGACACTTAGGCTAACTGAAAGTAAGATATATAGCTTAAAAGAAGGCATTGTCTTAAGTTACGATAACGTATCTAATTATCGAAAACCAATGCAGTTAACTCCAATCTCATTATTGACATTATAGACCAATTACCTATTTCCAACAACTTGGCTAAGGTAGGCTTACAACATCTTTTAAGTACAAAATAAAGGACTTGGGGCAGCACGGTGGTGCAGTCGTTAGCACTGCTCCCTCACAATGCCGAGGACCTGGGTTTGAATCCGGCCCCGGGTCACTGTCCATGTGGAGTTTGCACATTCTCCCTTTGTCTGCTAGGGTCTCACCCCACAACCCAAAGATGTGCAGAGAATTGGCCACGCTAAATTGCCCCTTAATTGGAAAAATTACAAAAGTAAATAAATAAAATATAAGACTCGAGAAGCCATTTTTTGTTAAGATGCTACCCATGTTTTGGGATTAGCACTTCTGCTCTTCGGCCTGGTCAACTACGGAAAGTTGTGAGAAGTCTATTTAATTAAAAACGTTAAGCTCTTACTGTTAATCACTGTTAATTGAAACTTTGTTTTTTATCTTTTAACTTGTTACCTTTCTACCTTCTAATGGTTAATAATTCTTTTGAATTTACAATTTAAAGTGTTCATTCTTGCCAAATGGTTAAGTTTTGTCGAGCCTGATTTGATTTACATTTGGGGATTTATTGGAACAACCTGCACACCATAATTTGACTTAGACTACCTGATCCTACTCCAACACCATAGCAATATAGGAATATAGGAATTAGGAGCAGAAGTAGGCAATTCAGCCTTCGGGCATGTTCTGTCATTCAATCAGATCATGGCTGATATGAAAAAAAAAATGAAAATCACTTATTGTTACAAGTAGGCTTTAAATGAAGTTACTGTGAAAAGCCCCTAGTCACCAGTTCCGGCGCCTGTTCGGGGAGGCTGGTACGGGAATCGAACCGTGCTGCTGGCTTGCCTTGGTCTGCTTTAAAAGCCAGCTCTTTAGCCCTGTGCTAAACCAGCCCCCAATCGTACTGGTCTCAAATCCACCTTCCACCTATTGCCCATTCTCCTTTAACCCATTTTTATTCAAAAATATATCTATCTCTTTCTTTAAACCATTTAATGATTCAGAATCCACTGCACTATAGGGAAGCGAGTTCCACAAATTCACTACCCTCTGCAGGAAGTAGTTCCTCCTCATCTCAGTTTTAAATCTACCGCCTCTCCACCTATATCCGTCACCTCTCGTTCTAGATTGCCCAAAAGGGGAACATTTGGTCTATGTTTACTTTATTAATCCTATTTACTATTTCAAGTACCTCGATCAGATCCCCTCTCAGCTTTCTAAACTCCAGCGAATATGAGTCCAAATTGATGAATCTCTCCTCGTATGTCAACCCTTTCATCCCCGGAATTAATCTGGTGAACCTCCTCTGAACTGCCACCACATCCTTCCTCAAATAAGGAGACCAAAACTGGACACAATACTCCAAATGTGGTCTCGCCAACACCACAATTGCTACTTCACTCCTCTACTTTTATACTCCAGTCCTTTTGCAATAAACATGAACATTCCATTTGCCTTTTTAACTACGTGCTGTACCACTATTTCTTTCTCCCCACTTTTATACTATTATTTCACCATGCTACCTCCTTAACCTCACCACCTGCATCCTTTGGCATGTGTCCAGCAGACCATGTTTCTCAGGTTGGCTCTGAATCTTCCATGTGTAGAGTGTCAGTTTCTCTTGTCTCTCATAATTGGTATTACCTTTGTGAATCTTTCATGCTCACTCTTCAAACCTTTGACATATTTTTTAATGTAGGACATCCTTGTCTAGACACAAAAAGAATAAAAGTTCCAAAATGCCTACTCTTAGCACACATGGAGAGAGTCTGTTTGGAAAATTGGGCTCTCCCAGCCTGTGATTGTCTCTTGTTGAAATTAATGTTTGTTTAATAGAGAACTGGAAATACACAATTTTACATTTGGAGCTTCTTGTGCATGCCAGAAGCAGGGTATTGGTAGGTCCATCTCTAAACAATGATTTGCGATTGTATCTTCTCTTTTCATATTCAAAAATAATACCATTAGCAAATGGTGCTAATTTGCTCCGTGGACTCATCCAGCTAGTTTTCAACATTCTTCATACATTGTACCATCCAGTTTCATTTTTTAGAATTTGTAGAGTTGCCACAAAAAGGAAACATGTTGGAAAATGACCTGGAATTGCTCTGTTTAAAAGATGATCATTAACTGTGATTTCAGAGAATGTAATGCCTCTATTACCCTTCTCATAGTTCAGAAAACTGAGAGTGAATATTTGAGTAACTTGAGGAAGCCAGTGGTAGTGCAACAAGGATTTATTGAACTATGTACAATACTTTGTCCAAGGTAGTAACTCTCTCCCAATCCAGTCCCTGTTGGGACAACCAACAAGTGCGGGTTCTACTTGGGCCGGCTATTATGTGTAGTTTTTAATGAGTTCCTGTTGGGTGGCCTCCACCCCTATCTGGGAAGCTCATACTCCACGGGTCCAACAGGGAGATCGACAATGGTTTCCCCGTGGTCCTTGTGGGAAGTTGTTTCAGTCCATGGTTAAGAAATGAGACTTGATTTATTTGTTCAGTGTATGCAATGCAGAAATCCATCCATTACAAATCTCTTCCCATGCCTTGTGGTGGACTCAGGCTGTTTCTGTAGCTAGCAATTTCCGGCACAGGTCACTAGTCAGTCTCCAGGGGCTTATAGCTTGAGGAGCCTCATTCCCCTTTGTGGCTGACAAGGAGCCACTCCCACTCCTCGCACCAACAATTGCATGTTGGAAGGATTTGCAGCTGGTACTCAACCTGTTTGTCTGCATTATGAACGCACCTTCCTTGGCCATCATGGCCTGGGGAGGGACTCCAACCCCCGGCCTCTGGCTCAGAACAGGGACGCTACCCACTGCGCCTTAATGCCTCCTTGTAATGCTAAAAACAATAGTTTAAATGTTCTTTTCCTTGCTATACAGGAGGTTGATGTCTGTTGCTGGTGTGAAATCATAGTTATTAACTGGAAGTAAACATAGGTTTTTATTATTTTTGCTGCCATTTCCGTTCATGTATTTAAAGTTAAATATTCTTCAGTTATTTCTCCTTCATTTGTCAGAGCTCTTGGATGTTCAGCCTGGCTGCTATTTTATGTGTACAATCACCAGAATGGATTTATATTTCATGTGTACCGTCCTCCCTGTAATGTCCTCAGCTCATTCCTGATATTATTACCATCTAATTAATGTAAATGGTATCATGGAAGTCTTGCCTGACACCGAAGCACTTGCAATGCAGCCAAAGGTCATGTGGACACATTTACCACAATAAATAGCTCTGTAGCTTATTTGGAGCTCACAAGAATTTAGAGAAACCATACGTTTGTTAACTAAATCCTAATGCATATGTCATATTTACTATATTTCTTCGCAGGAAAACTTCAGTTGCCGTGGCTTAATTTCCTCCTAAGCTGTGTGGCTTTTGATTGGTGAATGCAATTATCATTGTTGTCAGCCTTCCATTAGAAAATATCCTGAAAATTGCAACAAGGAAAAATAAATACCGAGGGCTGAATTTTCCAGTCCTTCCCACCGGTGGGATCTTCCGGCCCCATCGATGGCTGCAGGTTCCCTGGTGGCGCGGTCAGCGAACATCGCAATTCGGCATCGATGTCGGTGGGGCCAAAGTATCAACGGCCAATAGCGAGCCGGCCCTGCTGCCGGCAAACACGCCACAGTGGGTGTTGGAAAATGCCACGCTAAGTGTACTATAATTTTTATCATGAAAGGATTGACAAAGCAGTATAGCAGAGAAACAGGCCTCGACAGGTCTGTTCCGGTTATGTTCCACACGAGTATTTCCCCAGCTTACTGCATTCCACCCTAATTGCAGATTCATCTATTCCTTTCTCTCTCATGTATTTATCCAGGTTCCTCTTAATTATCTGTTGCTAACTTTGCCTTAGTTTAATTGCTCTGTTTTATCACCTTTGCTCTTGAGTCACCAGGTATCTTTATGATACCGTCACGTGGTTCAAGTCTGAGTAATGATCAATAATCCAATATACCGATTAGTAAGATTTAAATCAAAGCACATTTATTACACACAGTAATCACTACTCATGCATAAATTCTACGTCTAAGCTACTTTCCTACAACTAACAGGCCTATACTTAACTTGGAACTGGCCCACCAGGTCAGGGAAACAAATGGCCTTTCGTTCGGGTTCTGAGCCTGCAGGATTCAAAGTTGGTACAGATTGATAGCTAGGAGTGCCTATCTCGTAGCGAGCATTGAAGTAAGACTTACAGGTTCGGTCAGCTGTTGAAGAGTGACGAGAGCTGGAAGAGCTGGAAGCGAGCCGAAGAAGAAGAGCTGCAAGCGGTGGAAGAGAGAGCGCCTTGAACTTGGGGCTCAATTCTTATAGTCCCCAGGGGCTTCCCGCCTTTCGGGGCGGATCCTGTACCTGGTCCCAAGTGATTGGTTCGATTTTCTCCAATGCTGGAGCAGTTCCCTGATCGATGGGCGGTCTTGAGGTGGTCGTTCACCTCCTTTTGTGTAGGCTTCTGCTAGCGCCGAAGAGTCTGGTTTTGCTTTGTGTGTCTAAATGTTGCTTATTGTTCCCGGGGATTGCTCATTAGTATGCAGATGGCTGGTGTTTTGTTATGCTGATGGTTGCTGGTATCGATCTTGTCTGGCCTTTTCAGAGGTAAATACATAGCTAACCTGCAGCTGCTCATTTTTGTCCTGTTGGCTGACTTTCCCATCAGCCTTTGCCGTTCGCCATTTTGAATCGGGAGTTGGCCATTTTAAGTGGCTACATATCTTGATGCTGCTTTTTTCAGCAACACCATTTAGCAGCAAGTTCTACATTCTAAGCACTCTCTGCAAAGAAGCTGACCTGATTCCCTGATTGGATTATTTGATTTTTGAAGTTAAATTTGTGTGACACCTTCATAAGCTCAGGACAATCAAAGTGGCTCGCATCCAAACAGGTATTTCTTTAGATGAGGCCCTGCTGTAAGACAGAGAAGCACGGCAGTCAACTTATGCACAGGAAGGCCCCACAAAAAGCAATGAGATGGGGACTTTATGTGTTAATGGTGACTATAGGTGATTCTTGATTCCTTTTTGTCATTTGTTTATGTTGTTTATTGTTAGGTGTAAATGTGGGAGGAAATGTGAAAAAAGAGGAGAATAAAAATATTTTTTTCAAAAAGCAATGAGATAATTGATCAAAAACTCAGATTGATATTTACAAACCACCTCTTTGACTTAACTCTTGGTCATTCCCCTTAGTAACTCCTTGGGCTGGATTCTCGGCACGGGGAGTGGGGAATGGTCGTCAACCCAGAAATCCGGACCGGCGCCGCCCCCATTCGAGAATCACGTGGGCACGAACTATGTGGCACGGGTAGGGGGCATTGACAGAGGCCCCTCCCCCCTGCGCTTCTCCGCGCGCAACTGGCCCAGTCCCAACAGCGTGGTTCTAACCACCAATCGGCCGTCAGCAACCTCGGGTGATGGATGCGGACTCAGTCCACGGCCGCCCTGGTGGGGGGGGGGGGGCAGGGGGATTATTCACCGGGAGGGGTCTCATGGTCGGCCAGGCAAGCGATCCGACGGCACCGATCCGCAGGTGCGTGCGATCTCGGGGGGACCTACCTCTTGCATCACGGACCGCGGTGCGAGTCCGCCATGTCGCACGGGGCAGATGTCGCATGCCGCCACCATGCGCATGCGCGGACTCCCGACCGGAAGTGCCGGGCACCGTGTCCGCAGCAAGAGTTGCGAGAACCACTCCGGGGCCCTGCCAGCCCCTGCAGTTAGGTGAATCACTCAAGATCTTCTTCAGGGAAGTCCAGAGTGAAACACCAGTGCTTTTACGCTGCTGTGGGGACATAGCCCCATTATTGGAGAATCCAACCCCTTAGATTTAGCATCCATTTTTTGGTTGATTATTCCTCTTTGAAGTCATGTGGGATGTTTTTTCTATGTTGGATTTTTTTTTAAACTAAATTTAGTGTACCCAATTTATTTTTTCCAATTAAGGGATAATTTAGCATGGCCAATCCACCTACTCTGCACATCTTTGGGAGCGAAAACCACGCAAACACGGGGAGAATGTGCAAACTCCACACAGACAGTGACCCAGAGCCATTATCGAACCTGTGACCTCGGCGCTGTGAGGCACCAATGCTAACCACTGCGCCACCGTGCTGCCCAAATGCAATTTGTTGTTTAGAAATTTATAGGCATGTACATTTTATAAATTAATAATCATATAATTAGTTAGTAGGTCAAGGACCTTCTGAAACTTCTGAGAATTGCAGCTTAAACGGTATTCCCAAGTGTTATAACCTGCCTGCTTACCATTGGCTGGGGACTAATGACAATCCCACAATCCTGTGGGAGTATGAGCTTCCCCAATGAGGGGGGCGGAGAAATCATTAGCAGAGTCCCTGTATAAATAAAGCTGGCCAGTTTGGAACCAGGAGGAAGGAGTAAGCAACAAGTGAGGTTGCTGTTGTTGTGTATATATATGTTATTGTAAATAAATGTTATTTCTTTGTATCCTTGAAACTCGTGCTGGATTCTTCATGGCCCTCACAAAACTGGCGACGAGGGTTAAAGTGAATAGCTGTCTACACTGCTGAAGCCACCTCCCTGGATTTTTGTTGGATACAGGTTGGAAGTTGTTTTCCATTATACCATGCCTCTGTATGGACGTTTGGATGTTTTTGATGCTGCGCTGGAAAGCTGGAACCAGTATGCACAACGGATGCGTTACTATTTCCAGGCAAACAATATCACCGAAAACGAGCTCCAGGTGGTCATATTGCTCACTGCCTGCGGGGCGCATACGTTTGGGGTGATTAGGAGCCTTACGTACCCAGCTGCGCCGGACATCAAAACGTTTGATGAACTTGTGAATTTAGTGGGGCAGCATTTTAACCCCCAACCCCGTCCACGATAGTCCAACGTTATCGGTTTAATACCGCTGAGAGGACCCCAGGAGAATCCCTTGCCGACTTTCTATCCAGGCTACGCAGGATTGCGGAGTACTGTGACTATGGTGTGACCTTGTCAGAAATGTTACGCGACCGTTTAGTTTGCGGTATTAACAATGCGGCCACCCAGAGAACGTTGTTAGCTGAGCCAACATTGACTTTTCAACAGGCCATTCAAATAGTATTGTCCCGAGAGAGCACAGAACGCAGAGTGCAGGAGATACAGGGAATGGAAGTGCATGCCTTGGGGCGCAACCCCTTCCATCCGAAAACGTCCCCCGCACTCCTGCGGTACCTTGGGTGAGACGACGTCTGGATCGACGCCAGTGGCCATCGGACATTCCTCCCCGAAGAGAGCCTTCTCCAGAACCAATGAATGAGGAGCCATGTCCGTGTCAGACTTGTAGACACCGACCCCAAAGAACAAAACAAAGAACAAAGAAATGTACAGCACAGGAACAGGCCCTTCGGCCCTCCAAGCCCGTGCCGACCATACTGCCCGACTAAACTACAATCTTCTACACTTCCTGGGTCCGTATCCTTCTATTCCCATCCTATTCATATATTTGTCAAGATGCCCCTTAAATGTCCCTATCGTCCCTGCCTCCACTACCTCCTCCGGTAGTGAGTTCCAGGCACCCACTACCCTCTGCGTAAAAAACTTGCCTCGTACATCTACTCTAAACTTTGCCCCTCTCACCTTAAACCTATGCCCCCTAGTAATTGACCCCTCTACCCTGGGGAAAAGCCTCTGACTATCCACTCTGTCTATGCCCCTCATAATTTTGTATACCTCTATCAGGTCGCCCCTCAACCTCCTTCGTTCCAGTGAGAACAAACCGAGTTTATTCAATCGCTCCTCATAGCTTATGCCCTCCATACCAGGCAACATTCTGGTAAATCTCTTCTGCACCCTCTCTAAAGCCTCCACATCCTTCTGGTAGTGTGGCGACCAGAATTGAACACTATACTCCAAGTGTGGCCTAACTAAGGTTCTATACAGCTGCAACATGACTTGCCAATTCTTATACTCAATGCCCCGGCCAATGAAGGCAAGCATGCCGTATGCCTTCTTGACTACCTTCTCCACCTGTGTAGCCCCTTTCAGTGATCTGTGGACCTGTACTCCTAGATCTCTTTGACTTTCAATACTCTTGAGGGTTCTACCATTCACTGTATATTCCCTACCTGCATTAGCCCTTCCAAAATGCATTACCTCACATTTGTCCAGGTTAAACTCCATCTGCCATCTCTCCGCCCAAGTCTCCAGACAATCTAAATCCTGCTGTATCCTCAGACAGTCCTCATCGCTATCCGCAATTCCACCAACCTTTGTGTCGTCTGCAAACTTACTAATCAGACCAGTTACATTTTCCTCCAAATCATTTATATATACTACAAAGAGCAAAGGTCCCAGCACTGATCCCTGTGGAACACCACTGGTCACAGCCCTCCAATTAGAAAAGCATCCCTCCATTGCTACCCTCTGCCTTCTATGGCCTAGCCAGTTCTGTATCCACCTTGCCAGTTCACCCCTGATCCCGTGTGACTTCACCTTTTGTACCAGTCTACCATGAGGGACCTTGTCAAAGGCCTTACTGAAGTCCATATAGACAACATCTACTGCCCTACCTGCATCAATCATCTTAGTGACCTCCTCGAAAAACTCTATCAAGTTTTTCGCGGACGCCGGTCCTGGGGGTGCCAGAGGCACCGTTGTTCCGACCGAAACTAGGACGAGCCCAGGGGCCATACCTTCCATGTGGATGAACCTGCGGCGACTACTCCTGAGAACGTGGAGACGGAGGACGACTGCCTGCAGCTGCATTGTGTGGCAGCTCCCCGTGTGGCCCCCATTAAGGTGACAGTACGGGTCAATGGTCACCCGCTTGAGATGGAGTTGGACACTGGCGCAGCGGTCTCCGTGTTCGCCCAGAGGACATTCGACCGCATCAAGCAGGGTATACAGACCCTTATATTAACCGACACATAGGCCAGGTTGGCCACCTACACGGGGGAACCATTGAACATTGCAGGAACTACGATGACTCCTGTTGTTTATGGATGCCAGGAGGGGCGTTTCCCACTTATCGTGGTGCGCGGCCATGGGCACAGCCTGTTGGGTCAGGACTGGTGGCAGTGGCAGCACATCCTCCAAACAGTTTCCGGAGGGTTGACTGAGGTGCTAGGACAATACACAGATGTATTCCAGCCTGGTTTGGGGAAAATAAAAGGGGCCGTAGCCCATATCCAAGTCGAACCAGGAGCCATGCCGCGCTATTTCCGGGCCCGCCCGTGCCTTACGCCTTGCTCGGGAAGGTAGAAGGGGAGCTCACTCGTTTGGAAACTTTGGGTATTATCAGGCCCGTCCGGTTAGCTGACTGGGCAGCACCAATTGTACCTGTAATGAAGCCAGATGCCACAGTTCACTTGTGCGGCGACTATAAACTTACAGTGAATACGGCTTCCCGACTTGATCGATATCCAATGCCTCGCATAGAGGATCTCTATGCAAAGCTTGCAGGTGGACTCTCGTTCACAAAATTAGATATGAGTCACGCCTACCTACAGTTGGAGCCGGACCCTGCCTTCCGACCATATGTAATGAATAATACACATCAGGGCCTGTATGAATATACACGTTTGCCCTTTGGAGTATCCTCTGCCTGCGCTTTTTTTCAACGCGTTATGGAAGGCATTTTGAGAGGTTTACCGCGTGTCGCTGTCTACTTGGATGACGTTGTGATCACAGGGACGTCGGAGCAGGAACATTTGGAAAATCTGGAGGCTGTTCGTAGATGCTTTTCGGAGGTTGGAGTCTGTTTACGTCACACAAAGTGCGTCTTTCAGGCGAAGGAAGTAGTCTACCTGGGTTATCGGGTGGACCGCGAAGGTTTGCACCCCGTCGCAGAGAAGGTGTGCGCGATTCAACAGGCCCCCGTCCCAACACTTCGCATCTTCGTTCTTTTCTCGGCCTCGTAAACTATTACGGGAAGTTCCTCCCCAATCTGGCAACTACGCTGGCCCCGTTGTATCTTCTGCGAAAGAAAAATCACACCTGGGTTTGGGGTCAGCCGCAAGAAACCGCTTTCTGGCAGGTAAAACAACAATTGTCGTCGTCTGGGTTACTAACCCACTATGATCCTGGAAAGCCATTGCTCGTCACATGTGATGCATCCCCGTATGGTATTGGGACCGTCCTGTCCCACAAGATGGAGAACGGGGCCGAGCAGCCGATAGCTTTCGCCTCCCGCACATTGACTGCAGCGGAAAAAGAGTACGTGCAGATCGAGAAGGAGGGCCTGGCAGTGGCCTTTGCGGTGAAATGTTTCCACCAGTACGTGTATGGCCGCCATTTCACTATCGTGACTGATCATAAGCCTCTGCTGGGACTTTTCAGAGAGGATAAGCCAATACCGCCCATTGCTTCTGCATGGATCCAGCGCTGGGCTTTGTTGCTTGCTGCATACGAGTATTCTCTGGAGCAGAAACCAGGAACGCAGATAACGAATGCCGACGCACTGAGCCGATTGCCCTTATCGACCGGCCCCATGTCGACCCCCACGACCGGTGAGGTGGTTGCAACCCTACATTTTATGGACACCTTGCCTGTCACGGCATCACAGATCCATGAGTGGACTCAGACGGAGCCAGTCTTGTCAAAGGTTCGACACATAGTCCTGTATGGTGGGCAGCATAGACAGCTCCCAGGCGAGTTGCGGGCATTTTCCTGCAAGCTGTCAGAATTCAGCGTGGAAGACGGCATCCTCTTGTGGGGAACGCGTGTGATTGTCCCGGAAAAAGGACAGGAGCTAATACTAAGAGACTTGCACAATGGGCATCCAGGTGTGACCAAAATGAAAATGTTGGCCCGGAGCTTTGTTTAATAGCCAGGCCTCGTCGCCGACATTGAGAAGGTGGCCCAAAACTGCTCCATTTGTCAGGAGCATCAGAAGCTTCTGCCGGCCACGCCCCTACATCACTGGGAATGGCCAGGGCGGCCTTGGGCACGCTTGCATGCGGATTTCGCCGGCCCTTTTCAAGGATCCATGTTCCTTTTATTAATCGACGCCCAGTCTAAATGGCTAGAGTTGCATAAGATGCTAGGCACAACTTCCTGCGCAACAATTGAGAAGATCCGTTTATCGTTTAGTACACATGGCCTCCCCGAGGTGCTGGTCCCGGATAACGGCACTCCATTCACCAGTGAGGAGTTTGCGAGGTTCATGAAGATGAACGGCATACGCCATATCCGCACCGCCACATACCACCCGGCTTCAAATGGGTTGGCGGAGCGCGCAGTGCAGACATTCAAACGAGGCCTAAAGAAGCAGTCTTCCGGGTCAATGGACACGAGACTGGCTCGCTTTTTGTTTTCGTATAGGACCACCCCCCATGCGGTGACTCGGGTAGCTCCCGCAGAACTCCTAATGAGCCGGAGACTTCGCACCCACCTTAGTATGGTTTTCCCGGACATTGGCGCAAATGTACGCCGCACACAAGAACAGCAGGGACAGGGTTTTTTCGGCATCGGCCGATTTGGCAGTTTGCGCCCGGTGACCCAGTGTTCGTTCGCAATTTTGCTGGTGGTGCCCAGTGGGTCCCTTTCGCCAAACGGGCCCTATATCTTACCAGGTGCAAGCCCAGGGTCGTCTCCAGCGCAAACATGTAGACCACGTTCGGTCCGGAAGACTATCCCTTCCAAAGATTCCCTGCCCCCGGAGCTCATTTCTACAGCCGCAGAGACCAGAGACAATGGAAAATAGTCCTCACAATCTTCTTCTGGTGCCTCACTCAAAGCCTGCGCAGGTCGTTACAGAACCGGGCGGAGATAGAGACGCAGAGATGACAGAGGCAGCAGACTCGGATTCCGAGATGGAGACACAGGATGCATCAGAGGGGGAATCCTCGGGCCCACGGGCCGTGGATGTACAACCGTTACGCCGTTCATCACGGAAGCGCCAGTCTCCGTCTCGTTACACGCCGCCCGATCCAGCGCCTCGTGCAAATAGTGTCCGGCCTGCGGCAAAACGAGTCCAACACCCTCCTTCGCCAGACTCTTCGTTGGATTCCTTGGACTTTGGGGGGGAGGGATGTTATAACCTGCCTGCTTACCATTGGCTGGGGACTAATGACAATCCCACAATCCTGTGGGAGTATGAGTTTCCCCAATGAGGGGGGGGGAGAACCAAGGAAATTTGTGTAGAACTGAATAACGCCGGTTTTACAAGGAAACAGGGATAGGCACAAATATCTATGATTAGCTGTTCTGCTTCTAAGGTATGCCTGCCAAACCCCTCTCTTGCTCGCTTTCAGAGCTCTGCCTGCCTTAAAAAGAAAACATTTTATTGATGTAAGTTTCAAAGTTTCAAATAAGTTTGATCATTTTACTCATTTGCTTTGCATTCTTTCTCACTGAAACTCACACCATATTTAATTGACCAGCTTTCAGTTTTGATGAAAACCATGTTTCTCGGACTCCCATTTCCACTACTCCTCAGTGTTCAGAAGGTCTCAGTCTCGGATCAATTGTTAGTCAATCACTTTCTCCTGTGCTTCACAGCGACTGACTTCAAGTCAGCATTCGCCTCATGATGAAACAAACTTTCTTCTATAAAAAGCTTAACTGTGATCAACTTATCTGTAAATCGGGAATAGATTTTCAGTTTGAGCTCCCCAACGATCTGTTGAAAGGATCCTTAATGCATCTTAGTTCCGCGTGTCTGCATGGGTTTCCTCCGGGTGAACATACATAGAACATTTGGTGCAAAAGGAAGCCATTCGGCCCATCAAGTCTGTACCAACCCACTTAAGCCATCACTTCTACCCTATCCCAATACCCCATCTAACCTTTTTTTTTGACACGAAGGACAATTTATCGTGGCCAATCCACCGAACCTACATGTCTTTGGACTTGTGGGAGGAAACCGGAGCACCCGGAGGAAACACCCGCAGACACAGGGAGAACGTGCAGACTCCGCACAGACAGTGACCCAGCAGGGAATCGAACCTGCATCAAGGTAATTAAAAGGAACTGGGACCCTGGTGCTGTGAAGCCACAGTGCTAGCCAGTGTGCTACCGTGCTGCCCACCGGATGCTTCGGTTTCCTCCCACAAGTCCCGAAAGATGTGCTGTTAGGTGAATTGGACATTCTGAATTCTCCCTCCGTGTACCCGAACAGGCGCCGGAATATGGCGACTAGGGGCTTTTCACAGCAACTTCATTACAGTGTTAATTTATGCCTACTTGTGACAATAAAGATTATTATTATTATTAGTTTACTTACATAAAAAGAACATGTCGCAAATATGATTTCTTTGACCATGAATATTTTGAAAACAGTCTGTTTATATAATTAGTCTCAGTGTTTACCTCAAATTCCCTTGAACTCTGGGCTATCTGTTTTCGAATCCTTGGAGTAGTTTTTTCAATAGTTATTTTCCAAAACAACCCTTCCAGATTACAGTTAATTGTTCCATCTCCTGTTTTCTACACTAGCCATGAAACCTATACTTTAATTACGTGGTCAATATCTTGCTCAGTCACTCATTTCTTTGTCAAGACATTCCCTTCCTTTCCTGTTTATCTTGGAAAGTTTATTGTTCTAAAATGCAAGGTCATTTGATTATTAATCCTTCCCTCTTCAATCTGCTCCACACAATGCAACTGGAGCACCATCCTCGGTGGACCTACCTTTTCTCTATCTGAAAAATGAAAGCTTTTTTCTTCTCACTGATTAATTATCGATTAACATTAATCTTTGCAAATGAAGCAGAGGTTATGCCTGCCTGAGATCGATGTAACAACTGAACGCCGCCCCCAGGCGGCCGGTCTATATACCGTCTGGGGGGGGGGGGCGGAGCCCACCAGGGTTCCAGTACACTATATGGAAAAGGGATCATATTACAATACTCTACAGACAACTTATTCTGGTGCATGCATTCACCACATTCACCGCCTGTTAAACAAATGAAGTCAGGGCAGCATGGTGGCGCAGTGGTTAGCACAGCTGTCTCACGGCGCCGAGGTCCCAGGTTCGGTCCCGGCTCTGGATCACTGTCCGTGTGGAGTTTGCGCATTCTCCTCGTGTTGCGTGGGTTTTGCCCCCACAACCCAAAGATGTGCAGGCTAGGTGGATTGGCCATTCTAAATTGCCCCTTAATTGGAAAAAATGAATTGGGTACTCTAAATTTATTTATTTTTTTAATTACATTTTTTTTTTAAAAATGAAGTCCTGTGGGGGTGAAGTGGGGTCATCAAATGTTCAGTCTGTCTGGAGGCCGGACTGTTCTATTGGACCTCCTCAGCCCTGGTGGTGCGGCGGGTGCTGCCGACGTGGTGGTGACTCCGGGAGTGTGTTGTCTGGAGCTTCGGTCCGGCGTGTCGGCGACGGTTGAGGAGTGGGGGTAGGCAGGGGGTGGTGGTTAGCGGTAAGGGGGAGGTGGATGGCGGCAGCGTGGGCTCGGGACAGTACAGGAGCCCCGGGGGGCGTAAAGGGTTGGGGGTGTGGTGGTAGGCGGGGAAGGGGGGGTGGGGGGGGGGCTTTGGCATAGGATCCAGCAGTGGCCTGGTCCCGTAGGGAGACCGTATCTTGCCGTCCGTCTTGGTGTGCAACGTAGGTGTATCGGAGGTTGGCGTGCAGCAGCTGGACCCTCTCGACCAGGGGGTCGGTCTTATGGCTCCTCGTATGCTTCCGGAGAAGGACAGGTCCCGGAGTTGTCAGCCAGGATGGAAGCGAGACCCCGGAGATGAACTTCCTCGGGAAGACAAACAAACGGTCGTGAGGGGTCTCGTTCATGGCTGTGCAGAAGAGCGATATAATGGAGTGGAGCACGTCGGGGAGGACCTCCTGCCAGTGGGGAATTGGGAGACTTTAGACGAAGGGCAAGAAGGACGGCCTTACACACTGTCGCATTCTCCCTCTCCACCTGCCCGTTTCCCTGCGGGTTGTAGCTCGTAGTCCTGCTCGAGGCAATGCCCTTACTGAGCAGGTGCTGACGCAGCTCATCGCTCTTGAACGAGATGCCCCGGTCACTGTGGATGTATGCAGGGAAACTGAACAGGGTGAAGATGTGCAGTGCCTTTATCAAGGTGGCCGAGGTCATGTCGGGACATGGGATAGCGAAGGGGAAGCGGGAGTATTCGTCGATGACGGTCAGGAAGTATATATTACGGTTTGTGGAAGGGAGGGACCCTTTGAAGTCGATGCCGAGGCGCTCAAAGGGCCGGGAGGCCCGGTGGGCCTTGTCTGGCCGGTAGAAGTGCGGCTTGCACTCCGCACAGACTTGGCAGTCCCTGGTCATGGTCCTGACCTCCTCGGTTGAGTCGGGCAGTTTGCGGGCTTTAATAAAGTGGATAAGCCGAGTGACCCCCAGGTGACAGAGGTCATTGTGGATAGCCCGAAGTCGGTCGTCTTGCACGCTGGCGCATGTGCCGCGGGACAGGGTATCTGGGGACTCGTTGAGCTCCCCAGGACGATACTTAATATCGTACGTATAGGTGGAGAGTTCGATTTTCCACCTCAAGATTTTGACGTTTTGTATTTTGACTCGTTGTGCGTTGTCGAACATAAAGGCAACCGACCGTTGGTCAGTGACGAGGGTGAACCTCCTACCGGCTAGGTAGTGCCTCCAGTGCCGCACAGCTTCCACAATGGCTTGCGCTTCCTTCTCGACAGAGGAGTGTCGAATCTCGGAGGCGTGGAGGGTTCTAGAAAAGAAGGCTACTGGCCTGCCCACCTGGTTGAGGGTGGCGGCCAGGGCGACGTTTGACGCATCGCTCTCTACCTGGAAGGGGATGGACTCGTCCACTGCGTGCATCGCGGCTTTGGCAATATCGGCCTTGATGTGGCTGAAGGCCGAGCGGGCCTCAGCCGTCAGGGGGAAGTTGGTGGCTTTGATAAGTGGGCGGGCTTTGTCCGCATAGTTGGGGACCCACAGGGCGTAGTAAGAAAAGAGCCCCAGGCAGCGTTTGAGGGCCTTGAGGCTGTGGGGAAAGGGAAGTTCTATGAGGGGGCGCATGCGGTCAGAGTCGGGCCCCAGGACTCCGTTTTCCACGACATAGCCGAGGGTGGCTAGCCGGGTTGTGTGGAAAACGCACTTCTCTTTGTTATATGTGAAGTTGAGGGATTGGACGGTCTGGAGGAACCTCTGGAGTTTGGCGTCATGATCCTTCTGATCATGGCCGCAGATGGTAACATTGTCCAAGTATGGGTATGTAGCCCGCAACCCGTACTGGTCCACCATTCGGTCCATCGTTCTCTGAAAAACCGAGACCCCATTAGTGATGCCGAAGGGGACCCTGAGGAAGTGGAAGGGTCGGCCGGCTGCTTCGAAAGCAATGTAGTGGTGCTCTTCTGGGTGCATTGGGAGCTGGTGGTAGGCAGACTTCAGATAGACCGTGGAGAACACCCGG
Source organism: Scyliorhinus torazame (assembly GCF_047496885.1). Taxonomy (NCBI): domain Eukaryota; kingdom Metazoa; phylum Chordata; class Chondrichthyes; order Carcharhiniformes; family Scyliorhinidae; genus Scyliorhinus; species Scyliorhinus torazame. The sequence goes on from NC_092725.1 coordinate 68,176,370, forward strand.
TACTGTGCGATCTGGTTGACCATCTCCGCTATGCGGGGGAGGGGGTACACATCAAGTTGCGTGAACCGGTTTATGGTCTGACTGTAGTCCACAACCATCCGATTCTTTTCCCCGGTCCTGACAACCACCACTTGTGCTCTCCAGGGGCTGTTGCTGGCCTCGATGACCCCCTCCCTCAAGAGTCGCTGGACCTCCGACTTGATGAAAGCCATGTCTTGCAAACTGTACCGCCTGCTCCTGGTGGCGACTGGCTTACAGTCGGGGGTGAGGTTCCCAAAAAGTGAAGGGGGGGCGACCTTTAGGGTCGCGAGGCTACATACAGTGAGGGGGGTAGGGGTCCGCCGAACTTTAGCGTCAGGCTTCGGTGACTGCATTGGAAGTCGAGTCCAAGCAGTAGGGGTGCGCAGGGGTGAGGGAGGACATACAGTTTAAAATGGGCGTACTCAGTGCCTTGCATCGCGAGGTTCGCGACACAGTACCCCCGGATCTGTACTGAATGGGATCCGGAGGCGAGGGAGATTGTCTGGGACGCGGGGTAGATGTGGAGGGAGCAGCGCCTTACCGTGTCGGGGTGGACAAAGCTCTCTGTGCTCCCGGAGTCGAAAAGACAGGGGGTCTCGTGCCCATTGACCCGGACGGCCATCATCGAGTTCTCAGGTGTTTTGGCCACGACAGGTCGAGGGTGACTGCACCGAGCTGCGTGTCGTCTGCGTGGTCGGAGGTATCGGGGTCGTAAGATGGTGGCCCCCACGGGTTGTCTGTGTCGGGCTGGGACGGAGACGGCGACCAAGATGGCCGCCCCCAATCGGTCGCACGTGTCGATTGGTCCTGAAGATGGCGGCCCCCAAGAGCTGCACGAGGCGGATGACACATCTGAAGGGGGCGGTGCCGGCAGGCACGCAGCCACATTGTGGGGTCTGCGGGCCTGTGAGTCCGTGGGTCGGGCCTGGTACGATTTCAATTTCGGGGCTTTGGATCGGGCCAGACAGACTCTGGCGAAATGTCCCTTTTTGCCGCAGTATGTCGTGGTGCGGGCTGGGCAACGCTGCCGGGGGAGTTGGCCCGGACCACAGAATTGGCAAGGCGGTCCCCCGGGTGGAACGGGCAGCCGCGCGGCACAGGCCTGGGATGTAGTTGGGTCTGGTGGAGGCCGAGACTGTGGTGCCCACAAGGTGTTCGCTGGGAACGGGCTGAGGCTCTGATAGGCCACCTCTAATGAGGAGGCTAGCTTTACCGTGTCCTGTAGGTCAGTGGCCCCGTTTTCCAGCAGTTGCTGCCGGATGTAGTTAGACCGGACCCCAGCCACGTAGGTGTCCTGGATCATCAGCTTCATGTGCTCGTCAGCCTTCACATCCTTGTAGTTGCAGTTGCAGGCAAGTAGAGTCAGGTTCTCCAGGTACTCGTCCAGCGATTCCCCGGCGCATTGTCGGTGGGTAGTGAGGAGGTGCCGCGTGAACACTTCGTTCACGGGCTTCACAAACTGTCTCTTTAGAATCGCAACTGCCGCGTCGTACATGGCTGCGTCCAGAATCGTACCCGAGATTCGGTGGCTCACCCGGGCGTGGAGAAGGCGCAGCGTGAGGGCATCGGAGGGAGGCGTTGCAGAGGAGTCGAGGTAGGCCTCAAAACAGCGGAGACAGTGGGAGAAGAGTTCCTTAGCTTCTGCTGTTCGTGCGTCGAGTTCCAATTTATTAGGCTTCAGGGTGGCTTCCACATTGATGTCTTTGTGTAATAAATTGATGTACCATTAATCCATTGTTAGACGATGGGAGCGAGCGAACATAGGCTTTATTACACAAGAACTTGCCTGCCTGAGATCGCTGTAACAACTGAGCGCCGCCCCCAGGTGGCAGGTCGATATACCGTCCGGGGGGTGGGGGGGGGGTGGGGGGGGGGAGACCTACATGGAAAAGGGAGGGATCATATTACAATACTCGACAGACAACTTATCCTGGTGAATACATTCACCACATGTTCTACATTGAAATCTATATCACTGGTACATTGACCAGGTAGAAGGTGACAGACCTATTTAATTTGTGTCGCTGCAACATTGGAAGGGGAGCAGCAGAAAGAGGCAAATGCGATGTCATGGCCAAAGTTTTCACCCCTCTGCTGGCACTATCGTAGTGTTTGTTTTATGCTGGCTTTTATATTCCGCTGGGTCAAAATGCTGGAAATGGATCTCTAACAGCACTGTGGGTGGAGTGCAGCGGTTCAAGAAGACGGCTCACCACACTTTCTCGAGGGCAATGGAATGTGCGATAAATGTTGACCGAGCCAGGACACATCCCTTGAACAAATAAAGAAAAGGGTAAATGTAGGAAAACAAGGACATTTCCCATCAGAGACATTGGCATATACATTTCAAAGTGGTCTCTGCATGCTCAATTGGATGCAGGAAATTTGCAACTTAAAAAAAACCAAAAGCAACATATTCCATTGCATTGTGATAAAGTGGCTTGGACATTAAACAGTGCTCTCATTGGTGGTGAGCTTGGAGGTGGGAAGGGGTTTTTATTAGGCAGGATGGTGCGTACTCCCGTCCCCGCATCCACCAGAATTAAGTTTTGGGTTGGAATGCCTTCCCACCCTGATGCCAATCGAGGTCCATCTGTGGGCAATTAATGGCCGCTTAAGGGTCTCATTCTGCCACCACAGGGATTAACCCAGCTGCAAGCAGGCTTGTCACCTCGGGGGGATGGGTACCCCCAGCAAAGGCAATCAGTGCCTGATCGAGGGACTGGGCATCAAGCAAGCACCTCCTCAATCACAAATTCCCCCCAACCATGCTAGACACCACCTTCGAAAGATGGAGACGAGACGGGGGCACACTGCCTTTTACGTCGGGCACAGACTGGCGACACTGGACGAACTGACGAAGAAGTGGAGACTACCGAAAGTACAGGAAATGAGGCACCTGCAAATAAAACACTTCCTACAAAAGGAGACAATAGGGTACCCGGGGCCCCAGAAATCACACTATTAGCGGGCCTGATAGACACAAGCAGCAATGAAGGGGGACTATGCGGGAAAATATACGGACAGTTACTGGACAGAGCTCAGACACCACTGGACGAGACCAGATGGAAATGGGAGGACAAACTGGAGACAGAGGTGGGGTGGGGACTCTGAAGCGAAGCACTGAGCAGGGCCAACTCCACCTCCTCCTGCGCAAGGCTCAACCTAATGCAACTCAAAGTGGTGCACAGAGCGCACCTGACCAGAACCCGAATGAGCAGGTTCTTCCCGGAGGTGGAGGACAAATGTGAGCGGTGCTAGAGGGGCCCGGCCAACCACACCCACATGTTTTGGGCCTGCCCCAAGCTTGCTGGGTTCTGGACAGCCTTCTCCGAGGCAATGTCCAAGGTTGTGAGGGTGAGGGTGAAGCCATGCCCGATAGTGGCAATCTTCGGGGTATCGGAGCAGTCAGAGTTACACATGGGGAAGAGGGCCGACGTCCTTGCTTTCGCTTCCCTAATCGCACGCCGGAGAATCCTGCTCGGCTGGCGATCGGCAGCACCACCCACAGCTACGGACTGGCTCGCTGACCTCTCGGAATTTCTCCACCTGGAGAAAATTAAGTACGCCACCCGGGGGTCAGAGGAAGGTTTCCTAGATACCTGGGGGCAGTTCGACGGCCTTTCCCAAAACCTGTTCGAGGCCAGCAACGAGGAGTGAGATAGGAAAACAGGAGAGAGGGGAAGAAAAAGAGGAAAGGAAAGGGGAAAACAAAGATAAAGGGGGAACCAAAGGAATGCGTAACCCGGGGGGGAGGGGGAGAAATAGGAAAGGTTGGAAAGTCACAAAAAGGGAACGACGTGGGAACCCACAACCCCGATCACAAAGCAAACACAGACAAAGTTGACGGGGTGGGGGGAGGAAAAGGGAGGGGGGAAGAGAAAAGAGGAGGACACAAGGGAGGAGGAGTGGGGGCAGGGGTGGGGGGTGGGGGGTGCGGAAGGGACCACAGGCCGAGCCAGAGGGCAGCGAAATGTACATAAAGGGAAGTAAGGGAAGGACAGGATAAACCTTTCTGTACAATAAAATAAATTAACGCAGTAAAAAATATATATAACTGTTTATAAATGTGCAAAATGTCAATAAAAAGATTTTTTTTAAAAGCAGGCACCTCCTGTCCTTCTTTCTGAATCACTGACCCACCCTCCCTGTTACCCCCACCCTTCCGAAATAAGGTTTTCTTAATTTGCAAAGAGCAATGTTAATCAATAATGAATCAGTGAGGAATAAATTCTTTTTTTCCCCACTTAAGGCTGCTAATGATCAATTGATCCAACAATTAATGACGTTATACATCTTCTCAACCTCCAAATAATTCATAGGAATCAAGAGACGTCTCATGAATGGAAAATTGTATCCCAATTGTCCTGTAGTTAATTCTGAAGCATTTTATCATCCTGTATATACATAGATTCAAAGAATTGATACAACACAGAAGGGAAGCCATTTGGCCCATCCTGTCTGCACTGGCTGTCTCAGTGAAAACCACCTAGTTCCATCCCCCTGCTTTCTCCCCGTAACCCTGCACTTTCTTCCTTTTCAGATAACTATCTAATTTTCCTCTTTGAATGCCTCAACTGAACCTGCCTCCATCATATTTCAGGCAGTGTATTGCACATTATAACCGCTCGCTACATGAAAAAGATTTTCCTCATGTCACCATTGCTTCATTTACCAAATCCCTTAGATCTTTTACCCTCTCGTTCTTGATCCTTTCACGAGTGGAAACAGTTTTCCTCAGTCTATTGCACATGTAGTTTGCAAATTAATAAGTTCAAGAGTTTATCTTCATCAAATGTAACATATTAGGGTTTTGTTTTGTATTTGAGTTCTTTCTGTAGAATCCCCTAATTTAAGTATTCCCACTCCCTCGATTTGCTTTTCACTTTATTGCAAATATACAATCTTAATAGAAATTAGTTTTGTCACCTAAATCAGTGTTTTTCAAACTTTTTTTCTGGGGACACATTTTTACCAACTGGCCAACCATCGAGACCCAACCTAGCTGACCTTCGCGACCCACGCCGGCCGGCCTTCGCGACCCACGTCAGCCTACCTTCGCAATCCATGCTGGCCAACCTTTGCGATCCATGCCGACCAACCTTCGCGATCCATGCTGGCCAATCTTCGTGACCCACGTCGGCCGACCTTCGCGGCCCGTGCTGAAAGACCTTCGCGGCCCACCATTTTCTCTCACCTTGTTTGCTGCTGACAAAATGGAGGAAATAGTTTTGGGTCCCTTTGGCCCTCGCACATGCTCCTCCAATGGAACATGTTGGATGAAGGTGAATCCTTCCGGTGTCGGAAACTATGGAGTCTCCATCTGTCTAAAGTTAAGCTCCACAGCACAATTGTGGCACAGAACATGCGGAAATAAGGCTCTGTCAGTGAGACTGTCTTTTCCCAATCTGAAATGCAACACCCAGATCCTGACCATTCTTGGAGTAAGAGAATTCCACTTCATCAGAATCAAAGTTGAGAAAACAACCAATCACATCATTCTCCCCGAACTTTTGCAGCCGGCTTTTAACAATGCCGACTGCAGTGGCCGTCAAAAAGGCTGCGAGCGTATAAAAGAAATGCGGCTCATTACTCTGCCACTAACAGTACACCACATGAACGTCTTTTTGCCTTCCCCAGGAAGCCCGATGAGCGGGCACGCACGCGTAGTGCGGCCGCATTTTTAAAATATGTTCGTGGACATTTTGAAGGCCGCTTGCAGCCGGCATAATTAAAAGCCGGCTGCTACGGCTGTTGCGCACGAATTTGCGCAATTGGGAGCGCCGCGAAGGACGGCTCCGCGACCTTCCCGACACCCGCCCGTGACATGTCGCGCCCCCGACTTTGAAAATGCCTGAAAATATTCTGTTCTATTTTTCATATTTTGAGAGAATTGAACTGAATCACAATCAAGGTGGCCTGAGATTGTTCTGGAATGGCCAACATTATGAAATGAGCCTGGCGATGCCACAGTTAAAGATACACCCCATTCTGATTAACATGTTTAGAAGCAGAATCTCATGTTCTGCTCATTACTTCATACTTTCTGAACCTTCTTCCTGTCACAAGAGGCTTCAAAAGATGACCAGGAGTCACAATCTCAAGTTAGCCAGAGAACTAGGTTAGATGTGAGGAGATATTTATTTTCCCAGAGACCACCTGTAACAGACTGCTGACTTGTTCCCTGATTGTTGGTTTGTTGAATTCCTTCAAGTGGGGATGGGGACTGTTTATAGTTGAGATGCGGCACGATCAATTTGACTGGAGACGAAGTTGAATCCAAACTGAGGCTTTATTAGTATCAGATGTGTGGCCTCCCACAGCAGCTGGCGAAATGGCTGTGAGCTGGAGGCCACGCATATTTATAACCTGCCTCCTGGGCAGAGCTAGCATGCAGGGGCCACAGGTGAACCTGTAGTGCAGGTTCTACCATACAACCTCTCATATCAGAACACAGTGGTTTACCGCATGAGAAAAGAGAACAACTCATACAAAATGTAGCAAATTAGTAATTGAAATTCAAATGAATGCCAGGCTTGTCTCCTTGAATAAATTTGATCACATCGGGGTAGAGATAAAATTCTGAGTTTTTTTTCCTCCTGGTATTTGATTTGATTTCCCCCTCTCAGTCGATTACATATGGTAGGGCTCGGGGCACATGCATTGGGACCGCAAGACTGAAGCAACCTGTGTCCAGCAAGTCCTGGTCAATATCCAGGTTTGGCCTGACAAGTGGCATGTAACATTTTTGCCACAGACGTGCCAAGCAATGACCAACTCCAACAAGACAGAATCTAACTGACACCCCTCGACATTCAATGGCATTACCATCGCTGAACTCCACTATCAAGATCCTGGTGGTTACCATTGAAGAGAAACTGAACTGGACTAGCCATATAAATACTGCGGTGATAAGAGCAGCTCAGAGGATGGTAATTCTGCATTGAGTAACTCACCTTCTGACTCCCAAAACCTGTCCACCATCCACAAAGCACAAGTCAGGAGTGTGATGGAATACTCTCCACTTGCCTGGGTGAGTGCAGCTCCAAAAACACTCAAGAAGCTTAATACCATCCAGCACAAAGCAGCCTGCTTCAGTGACATCTTTCCACCACCTTCAATATTCACTCCCTCCATCACTGCTGTGCAGTGGCAGCAGTGTGCCCCATCTACAAGATGCACTGCAGGAACTCACCAAGGCTACTCCACCAGCACCTTCCAAACCCACAATCTCCACCACGTAGAAGGACAAGTACAGCCAATGCATGGGAACACATCACCCGCAGGTTCACTTACAAGCCGCACACACCAGCCTCTCTTGGAAACTTATCACCGTTGCTTCATTGTCGCTGGGTCAAAACCTTGAGACTGCATCCCTAACAGCATTGTGGGTGTACCTACACCACATGGACTGCAGCGGTTCAAGAAGGCAGCTCACCACCACCTTCTCGAGGACAATTGGGGGGGGGCAATAAATGCTGGCCTAACCAGCAACGTCCACATCCCAAAGGTTTCTCATTTAAAAGATGAGAACCTGTGAAGCATGTAATAGTCAGCCAAGAAATAGTTCTCTTGGGAAAAAACAGGTGTTTTTAGTGGATAAGTTGAAGCAGACAATCTGTTGCACAATCTGTTCTAAGTCTTGTCCAATAATTCATTAATCTTTCACAACCAAAATATTTTAACATGTTGTACAGCCACAGACCCGCAAGAGTTCTCAATGATTTCATTTGGAAAAAATAATATTAAAAATAGTGCTTAACCTAAAACTAAACCATTGAGTTCTGTTGGACTTTGTAAGCTTCCAAAACTAGATTAAGGTCAGAATGTCACATCTCCCAGCCAATGGGTATTTAGGCGTGGGTGGGGGGAGTGTGATATTGAAGGATTCTCACCTACCCCGACCTTGCAGCAATTTTATGCTGGGGCGGGCAAGGCCTCAATGGGCCACCCGCCCAGGCCCCAGTTCAGTCCTTTAACTGGCCAACTATTGGCCAGTTAAGGGTTGTTTCCTCCCTGCCTCAATTTTTAGGATGGTGAGAGGATTTATCTGGCTTGGGGAATCCCGAAAATGAACGTGCTTAGATCACAGGTGGCATATTGGGGAATACATGTGGTACCTACATCAGAAGCACCCTTCCGACTTTGGGTATCTTCCCCCTCAGGTCCATTGGCCACTGGACCTGCCTCCTCCCTGGTATCTCCTCCGAAACCCCCAAGCGCCCACTTTTCGTGACCCTAGGCCTGCTTTGCTCACCTTGGAACCCCTAAAACTTATCTTGCCATCCGGTCCAGGAACTTGGACTCTGGGATGTTGAAGCACTTCCTCTTCTGTCCATTGCAGCTCCTTTCACTACTGGGACTAGAGAGCTGCCGGCCAATCAGATTGGCCAGGTGTTCTCTACGGCAGGGTTTCCTCCTGAGTGAGGGGCACAAGTTACACCTGCAGCCAATTCACGCTCATTGGATAGATTGTAGGGAACTCTTCGAATGGTGGAAAAGGGAACTCCGCCATCCAAAATATTCAGGGCTATGTGTTTGACCTTGCATGGTGACAACTACCACTGCATCACTGGTACATGAAGAGATTTGTTGTATTCAGCATTTTGTAATTGAGCCACACAATTACTGAATTAGGCGACCAAGAGAGGCAGTCAATTGGTCTTTATGCCCTGGCTAATGAAGGACAAAGAAAACAACCAGCATCCAAATGTGGGTAACAACACAATTGAATGTGAGCTGTGTGAATGCATCCTCTCAATGCAGTCATGCTCACCTTCACCTAAGTGATCATCTTGAAAGGTGTCCACTTAGGTGGAAATGAGCATGCGATTGCATCATGACACTGGAGAGGCGAGGAGAAGAAATATTTGACTTCATTTTTAAAGTACAAATAGGTCATGTTAAATATTTTTATATTTGCTTGAAAGTTTGATAGCAAGGAGTGTTATTGAGTCAAATGTTGGTGCCACATACTCTAGTGGTGCACCAAATCCCAGATTTATTGATTTTCTTTAGCAGATGATGGGTGACACAAGGAAACAGGTTGACAGATTGTGAGAGTGCACACTTCAGGGGCTGGGTAGGAAATGTCTAACGAAGGACAGCAGGGATATAATGGAAATCACAAATGTTGCCCAGCTTGCATTTTGAACAAGATCCAGCCGCTCAGTGGTTGGTGCATATGGTTGAATAATAAAGAAAGTTTTGATGCTGAGGGAACCGCTGCCTCATGATTGATATCCGTAGAGCCAAGCTGGCACCTTCGCCAGGTTTCTGCGCTCACCATGCCTCACAAGAAGATCCTGAATGGAACCTGCCTTGGGTTCATTGCCAGGCACTTTCTGATCTGTGTTTCCTGGAACCAGGGGCTGGATTCTCCATTTCTGAAGCTCAGTGCCAGCGCCAGTGGATAATCCGTGGTGTTCCACGACGGGAAAATCGACACAAGATCCTCACCAATTCCGGCACCGGTAAGGAACTAGCACCAGCGCCGCGTGGAACACCTGTGGAACGCACGGTAAATGGCCGGAGAATCATTATGTCCCGGGCCACACATGCACATGGCTGACAAGCTGCAGCCGCGCACGCCTACACCCACACTGGTCACGCTGGAAAACATGGTGCCGGCTGTGTTGGACTGCATACCCGTCCACCCCGACCCAACAGCCCACCTCCTGGCCACTCCCCTCAGCCCTAGGTTAATCCCCCCCCCCCCGGCCAACTCGGCTGAATGTGGCAGTGCTGGACACTGTCCGCAACCAGCACGCCAGGCTCACAACCGATGGGCCCACACGTGGCCCGTGCCGTTGGGAACTTGGCCCAACATGAGGTGGAGCATCATGGGTGTGATGGCTGATGACGCCGATTTGGAGGGGGTGGAGAATCGCCAACCACTGTCAAACCAGCGCCTGCCCCGTGTCCAGTGTTGGGAGACATTCTCCGCCTGATCGCCATTCTTGATTTCAGCACGAAGAATCCCGCCCCAGTTATTTTTGGCCATTTATGTCTGAACACTTTGGATATTGTCACATTGTTTGAGGAAGTGTTGACCTTCTAGAGGTGTATTATATCTTTAACTAGGGTGCCTCTAGTATGCAGGTAATATTCCAGAATAGAATTGGACCCACATTTTCAAGACACTAAATTTGACTAATATATCATTAGTTTTGGCAAACTGACTCAGTGTCAGCATTGTATAAGAAATTTATGTTATTGATTTGCCTCTCTCAAATAAAACTCATCTGGGCTGAGGAAATTATTACTGTAATCTATCTCAGGATGATAAGTACAATCATTTTTTACAGTTATTCTTGAATAATGTAAGCTAATGCTTGATCATTTGGACATAACCTATTGTATATTTTAGTACAAGAGAAATAATTGTGTGGTGCTGGGAGAAGAAACAATCACCCTGATTAAATTTAATCATTAATGGATAATTATACCTATTACTGTATTGTTAAATAGGATTTAGATATACGAATACAAAATGCATTAAAACATCTCATGCTGAAAATTTACTTCATAAATTCAGATAAGCCAGACTAACAATGTCTCCAGTGTCACTTGTGTTATGATGATATAGAAAGGCTCATGTCGGAACTTCATGGCGGCTATGAAGGAGTAAGTCACACATTTGGTGGCTCCCGCTCTGGTCGGACTTTTGGACCTTTTCCCCCGATTTTCTACCGGACTTGAATTGTAAAACTGATGACAGAGGCAATTGTGTACTGAATTCCCACATCGGTGCATGGAGAGAAGGACTAGAAGTGCTCGTAAAGGCAGAAACAGAAAGACAGAGGAGGCTGGGGCTGAAGCAGGAGACAGCATGGCGGAGGACCGGACCTCTGGTTTATCGACCCAGCGGTCAATGGAGCAGCTGATGCAAGTTATTCAGGGAGGCTTTGCTAAGCAGAAACGGGACTGCCTGGACCTGATAAAGGAGTCAATTGAGCGGCTGGAACTTAGATTGGACGCCCAAGATCGGGCGATCCAGAAAGTAGAGTAGGCGTTGGCTGAGCAGGAGGAACATCAAACTGCTGTGGAGTTGGAGGTGGGGATGCTGGGGCTGGGGACTAGCAGAAAAGGATCCTGGAGAAGGTGGAGGACCTAGAGAATAGGTCCCGCCGGCAGAACTTGAGAATCGTTGGGCTCCCTGAGGGGTCCAATGGAGCGGACGCTGGGGCGTACATAGCGGGTATGTTTGAGAAGCTGCTGGGGGCGGGGACATTCTCCCGACCCTTAGAGGTGGACAGGACTCACAGAGCGCTTGCGAGGAAGCCGCGAATGGGAGACCCCCTGAGGGCACTGGTGGTGAGATTCCATAGGTACTTGGATAAGGAGCACATTCTACAGTGGGCCAAGCAGACACGGAGCTGTAAGTGGGACAACAGTACCCTGCAGGTTCACCAAGACCTGAGTGTTGAGGTGGCCAGGAGAAGAGCAGGCTTCAACCAGATTAGGTCAATCCTTTTTAAGAAAAAGGTGAAGTTCGGATTGTTGTATCCGGCCCGTCTCTGTGTCACGCACGAGGAACAGCACTTTTATTTTGAGTTGCCTGAGGACGCACTGGACTTCGCGAAAAGGAAAGGACTGGTGGTGGACTGAGAACTTTTAAACTTTGCTGCAACATTCTTGTTTTTTCGGTTCTTTTTTTTAAAATTTCTCGTTTTTCATTTTTTGGAAGCTGTTTGTAATGTCTTTTTCATTGATTTGGGACCAGCTGATTTGGTGGAGCTGAGTGAGTTAAGGTTTTCATTTGCACTGTTGTGGGATGGAGGGGTGCTTGTTTAGAACTTGGTGTTTTTCTGTCGGACAATTGTGTGGGGATTGTTTGATGTTGTAGTATGTTTGTATGAGTGGGGGGGGGGAAGGTGGGGAGGGAACAATAGGTGGGAGACTATCCGGCACCAGCAATGGGGGCCACCAAGCTAGCTGGGCGGGCTAGCTCACGGAAGCACAGTGGAGGGTGTGCATACGTTCGGTTTATTAAAGGGGTTGGGTTACAGAGGGTTGTTACTAGGGGGGAGGGGGGTAAATGTTCTGCTGACAAGGGAAAATGGGCAGGGTGCCAGCAATGGCAAAGGAACTAAAAGGGTTCATGGAGCAGATGGGGAGGGTGGTTCCATGGAGATTTGGGCAGCCGAGGGTGACGGAGTTCTCCTCCTACTCTCGCGTGCAGACAGTGTACTCCGGATTGATTTCTTTATTTTGAGGAGGGCCTTACTGGCTGGGGTGGTGGACACGGGGTACCCGGCGATCACAGTCTCAGACCATGCTCCGCACTGGGTTGACCTGCAGGTTAGTAAAGACAGTAACCAGCGCCCGCACTGGAGGTTGGATGTGGGACTTTTGGCGGATGAAGGGGTGTGCGAGCGGCTGAGGAAATGTATTCAGAACTACCTGCGGGTCAATGACACAGGGGAAATTTCAGCAGTGGTGGTCTGGGAAGCACTGAAGGCGGTGGTCAGAGGGGAGCTGATCTCGATACGGGCCCATAGAGAGAAGGTGGACAGGGCAGAGACGGACCGACTGGTAAAGGAGATACTACAGATCGATAGGAGGTTTGCGGAGACCGCAGAGGCAGGGCTTTTAAGGGAACGGTAGAGGCTACAGGCGGAGTTTGGCTTATTAACCACAGGGAGGGGTGGAGCAGCTGGGAAAGGCAAGGAGGGTGATCAATGAGCATGGAGAGAAGGCCAGCAGAATGCTTGCACAGCAGCTTAGAAAGAGCGAGGCAGCCAGGGAGATAGGGAAAGTAAATGACGGAGATGGGAACCTGGTTGGAGATTCAGCAGGGGTGAAAAAGGTGTTTAGGGATTTCTACAGTAGGCTGTACAAGTCGGAACCCCCTACGGGGCCGGAGGGGATGAGGCACGTCTTGGAGGGGCTGAATTTCCCAAAGGTGGACGGGGAGCTGGTAGAAGGGCTGGGGGCCCCGATCGGGTTGGAAGAGATAGTGGAGAGTCTGAAGGCCATGCAGGCGGGTAAAGCCCCGGGTCCGGACAGGTACCCAGTGGAGTTTTATAAAACGTTCTCTGGGATATTGGGGCCGGTGTTGATCAGGATGTTCAATGAGGCAAGGGAAAGAGGGGTGCTGCCCCGGCGATGTCACAGGCCACGATTTCGCTGATTCTGAAGCGGTACATGAACCCGGAGCTGTGTGGCTACAGGCCGATATCCCTGTTGAATGTGGATGCCAAATTGCTGACCATAATTTTGTCCTCCAGGATTGAGGATTGTGTTCCGGGTGTCATTGGGGAGGACCAGACCTGGTTTGTTAAGGGTAGGCAGTTGGTGGCAAATGTAAGAAGTTTGCTAAACGTGATTATGATGCCCCCGGAAGGTAGGGAGGTGGAGGTAGTGATCGCAATGGTTGCAGAAAAGGCTTTTGATCGGGTAGAATGGGATTATCTGTGGGAAGTACTGGGACGGTTCAGATTTGGGCGGGGCTTTATTGACTGGGTCAGGTTGCTGTATCAGGCTCCCATGGCAAGCGTACAGATGAATAGGATAACATCGGACTATTTTAGAATGCACCGGGGGCGAGACAGGAATGCCCCCTCTCCCCACTGTTGTTCGCGCTGGCTATAGAGCCATTGGCAATTGCTCTGAGAGCTTCAATGGCTGGAAGGGGCTGGTCCGGGGGGGGGGGGGGGGCATGGAGCACAGTGTCTCGCTCTATGCAGACAACCTGCTTCTGTATGTATCGGACCCAATAGAGGGAATGGAAGAAATCATGAGGATTCTAGGGGAATTTGGCCGGTTTTCGGGGTATATGCTAAATATGGGGAAAAGTCAGATGTTTGCGGACCAGGCAAGGGGACAGGAGAGGCGATTGGGGGAGCTACCATTTAGATTAATAGGGGGAAGCTTTAGGTACCTAGGCATTCAAGTGGTGCGGGAATGGGACTGGCTGCATAAATTAAATCTGGCCCGGCTAGTAGATCAAATGAAGGATGATTTCGGAGGTGGGACACGCTTCCGTTGTCACTGGCTGGGAGGGTGCAGACGGTGAAGATGATGGTCCTCCCGAGATTCCTGTTTGTATTTCAGTGTCTCCCCATCTTTATTCCGCGGTCCTTTTTCAAACGGCTCAACAAAGTGATCACTGGTCTCGTTTGGGCGGGCAAGAACCCGCGAGTAAAGAAGGTAAGCTACGGCTCTTCGGGAGGGGGGGGTTTAAACTAATTTGTCAGGGGGATGGGAAAACGAGCTGTAGTCCAGAAGCCAGTGTTGCGAGTAGTAAGGTACTGAGGAGTGTATCAAGGTCGCAGGAGTGTACCGGCAGACAGGAAGGTGGGTTGAAGTGTGTCTACTTCAATGCAAGGAACATCCGGAATAAGGTAGGTGAACTTGGAGCGTGGATTGGTACTTGGGACTACGATGTTGTGGCCATTATGGAGACATGGTTAGAACAGGGACAGGAATGGATGTTGGAAGTTCCGGGGTATAGATGTTTCAGTTAGAGTAGGGATGGTGGTAAAAGAGGTGGAGGAGTAGCATTGTTAATCAAGGGTAGTTTAACGGCTGCAGAAAGACAATTCGAGGGGGATCTGCCTACTGAGGTAATATGGGCTGAAATTAGAAATAGGAAAGGAGCGGTCACGTTGTTATGAGTTTTCTATAGGCCCCCAAATAGTAATAGAGATGTGGAGGAAGAAATTACAAAACATATTATGGATAGGTGTGGAGGTCTCAGGGTAGTTGCCATGGGTGACTTTAACTTTCCAAATATTGATTGGAACCTCAATAGACCGAACAGTTTGGATGGGGCAGTTTTTGTACAGTGTGTGCAGGAGGGTTTCCTCACACAATATGTAGATAGGCCGACAAGAGGTGGGGCCACATTGGATTTGGTACTGGGTAATGAACCGGGCCAAGTGTTAGATTTGTTTGTGGGAGAGCACTTTGGAGATAGTGACCACAATTCGGTGTCTTTCACTATTGCAATGGAGAGGGATAGGGCCATATGGCAGGGCAAGGTTTATAATTGGGGGAGGGGTAATTATGATGCGATTAGGCAAGAATTAGGGAGCATAAGATGGGAAGAGAAACTGTCAGGGAAAGGCACAAATGAAAAGTGGAGCTTGTTCAAGGAACAAATACTGCGTGTCCTTGATAGGTATGTCCCTGTCAGGCAGGGGGGAAATGGCCGTGTGAGGGAACCATGGTTCACAAAAGAGGTTGAATATCTTGCCAAGAGGAAAAAGGAAGCGTATGTAAGGATGAGAAAAGGTTCAGTTAGGTCGCTTGAGGGTTACAAGGTAGCAAGGAATGAGCGAAAAAAAAGGGCTGAGGAGAGCTAGGAGGGGGCATGAGAAGTCCTTGGTGGGTCAGATCAAGGAAAACCCCGAAGGCTTTTTACTCTTATATGGGAAATAAAAGAATGACCAGGGTGAGGTTAGGGCCAGTCAAGGATAGTATTGGGAACTTGTGCATGGAGTCAGAAGAGATAGGAGAGGCGTTGAATGAATACTTTTCTTCAGTGTTCACCAAGGAGAGGGGCCATGTTTTTGAGGATGAGAGTGTGATACAGGTGGTAGGCTGGAGGAGGCAGATGTTCTGAGGGAGGATGTATTCGCAATTTTGAAAATCCTTAGGGTCGACAAGTCCCCTGGGCCGGATGGGATACATCCTAGGATTCTTTGGGAGGCAAGGGATGAGATTGCAGAGCCTTTGGCTTTGATCTTTAGGTCCTCACTGTCCCCTGGGATAGTGCCAGAGGACTGGAGAGTGATGGATGTTGTTCCTCTGTTCAAGAAAGGCAATCGGAATGACCCTGGTAATTATAGGCCAGTTAGTCTTACTTCGGTGGTCGATAAGTTAATGGAAAAGGTCCTGAAGGATAGGATTTAAGACCATTTGGAAAGATGCATCTTAATCCGGGATAGTCAACACGGATTCGTGAAGGGTAAGTCTTGCCTCACAAACTTGATTGAATTCTTTGAGGAGGTAACAAGTGTGTAGATGAAGGTAGAGCAGTTGATGTCGTATACATGGATTTTAGTAAGGCGTTTGATAAGGTTCCCCATGGTCGGCTCATGAAGAAAGTAAGGAGGTGTGGGATAGAGGGAAATTTGGCCAATTGGATAAGTAACTGGCTATCACATAGAAGACAGAGGGTGGTGGTGGATGGAAAATTTTCAGACTGGGGACCAGTTACCAGCAGTGTACCACAGGAATCAGTGCTGGGATCTCTGCTATTTGTGATTTTTATCAATGACTTGGAGGAGGTGGCTGAAGGGTGGGTCAGTAAATTTGCTGATGACACCAAGATTGGTGGAGTAGTGGATGAGGTGGAGGGCTGTTGTAGGCTGCAAAGAGACATTGATAGGATGCAGACCTGGGCCGAAAAATGGCAGATGGAATTTAACACTGATAAGTGTGAGGTGACTCATTTTGGTAGGAAAGATTTGAATGCGGATTACAGGGTCAACGGCAGGGTTCTGAGGAATGTGGAGGAACAGAGAGATCTTGGGGTTCATGTCCACAGATCTCTGAAGGTTGCCACTCAAATGGATAGAGCCGTGAAGAAAGCCTATCGTGTGTTCGCGTTTATTAACAGGGGGCTTGAGTTTAAGAGCCATGGGGTTATGCTGCAACTGTACATGACCCTGGTGAGACCACATTTGGAGTATTGTGTGCAGTTCTGGTCACCTCATTATCGGACGAATGTGGAAGCATTGGAATGGGTGCAAAGGAGATTTACCAGGATGCTGCCTGTTTTGGAGGATAGGTCTTATGAGGAAAGGTTGAGGGAGCTAGGACTTTTCTCTTTGGAGCGGAGGAGGGTGAGAGGCGACTTAATAGAGGTTCATCAGATGATGAGGGGGATAGATCGAGTGGAAGTTCAGAGACTATTTCCTCGGGTGGATGTAGCTGTTACCAGGGTGCGTAACTATAAGGTTCAGGGTGGGAGATATAGGAGGGATGTCCAAGGTAGGTTCTTTACTCAGAGAGTGGTTAGGGTGTGGAATGGACTGCCTGCTGTGATAGTGGAGTCGGACACTTTAGGAACTTTCCAGCAGTTATTGGATAGGAACATGGAGCACACCAGAAAGACAGGGAGTGGGATAGCTTGATCTTGGTTTCGGACAAGGCTCGGCACAACATCGAGGGCCGAAGGGCCTGTTCTGTGCTGTACTGTTCTATGTTCTACGTAATGCTTGAACGGAGTCGGGGAGAGGGCGGGCTGGCACTGCCAAATTTTAGTAACTATTACTGGGCGGCGAATATAGCCATGATCAGGAAGTGGGTGGTGGGGGAGGGGGAGGCATGGGAGCGTATGGAGGTGGCTTCATGTAAGGGCACCAGGCTGGGGGCGTTGGTGACTGCACCTCTGCCGTTCCCACCGGCACGGTACTCCACCAGCCCCATGGTGGTGGCGGCCCTAAGAGTCTGGGGGCAATGGAGGAGACATGTGGGAGCAGAGGGAGCATCGGTCTGGTCCCCAATCTGTAATAATCACCGGTTTGCCCCGGGAAGGATGGATGGGGGCTTCCGGATATGGCGGAGAGCAGTGATTGAGAGGATGGGGGATATGTTTATAGAGGGGAGCTTTCCGAGTATGAGGGCGCTGGAGGAGAAGTTTGGGTTGGCGAGGGGAAACAAATTCAGGTATCTGCAGGTGCGGGACTTCCTACGTAAACAGGTGCCAACCTTCCCGCTGCGACCGCTAAGGAGGATTCAGGACAGGGTAGTTTCCAGAGGCTGGGTAGGAAAAGGGAGCGTCTCTGAAATTTACAAGGAACTTATGGGGTCAGAGGAGATGCAGACCGAGGAGCTGAAACGCAAGTGGGAGGAAGAGCTGGGAGGTGAGATAGAGGATGGTCTATGGGTGGACGCGTTGAGTAGAGTCAACGCCTCTGCAACATGTGCCAGGCTCAGCCTGATACAATTCAAGGTCGTGCATCGGGCTCACATGACAGTGACCCGGATGAGCAGGTTCTTTGGGGTGGAAGACTGGTATGCAAAATGTGCGGAAGGACCAGCGAACCATGTCCACATGTTCTGGGCATGTCCAAAGCTTAGGGGATTTTGGCAGGGGTTTGCGGACGTCATGTCCACGGCATTAAAAACAAGGATGGCACTGAGTCCAGAGGTGGCGATTTTCAGGGTGTCAGAAGACCCGGGAATCCAGGGGGAGAAAGAGGCAGACGTTCTGGCCTTTGCTTCCCTGGTAGCCCGGAGATGGATGCGATTAGCTTGGAGGGACTCAAAGCCACCGAAGTTGGAGACCTGGCTTTCGGACATGGCTAGCTTTCTCTGTTTGGAGAAAATCAAGTTCGCCTTGAGAGGGTCACTGTTAGGGTTCGCCCGGAGGTAGTAACCGTTCGTCGACTTCTTCGCGGAAAATTAATCATCAGCAGAAGGGGGCGGGGGGGTTAGTTTAGCTTAGAGTAGGGGGTTAATAAAGGTGGGACCTGTAAGGAAGGGAGACGGCTTTTGCACTATGTTTATAGTTTCATGTACGTTGTTTATTTTGTTGTTGTTACAATACCAAAAATACCTCAATAAAATATTTATTAAAAAAAAAGAAAGGCTCATGACCTTTTATGATATTAAGAGATCACAAAGCGTCTTACACCTATTGAATTACTTGTGGAATGTAGTAACTGTTCTAATGCAGAATATATGCTAATGAATTTGGGCACAGCAAAGTTCCACAAACAACCATTGGATCAGCACGCCAGTAATAACTCCCTTCCTCTTCTTGGAAGTAATAAGTGGGATATTTTATATCCATCTAAGGAGGCAGACCTTTATTCCACATCTTATCTGAAAGACGACACCTCCAGCATTAAACACCTCCTCAGAACTACATTAAAGTGGCTCAGTTCTCGAGTGGGTCACAAATCCATATTCTTCTAACTCTGAGATGAGTGCCAGTCACACCTAATAGTAGCAGACTTGAAATTGAAGAAAGCCTCAGTGTTTTGTGTTGGAATCATGTAAATACAATACAAATTATGTAAATCTGAAAAGTGTCTGATTACCTTTGCGCAATCTAAAATATTATTTTGCTGAATGCCCCAGGCCTGGAATACTGCAATTCCAGAGTTTACTCATTATGAACATTTACTAATTAAGGCTGTGGGCATCCATCAAAACGGCGAAGTACTGATTTGCTCTGGCAAGGAGGATGTTGATTGCGAGATATGAATGATGTCCTCTGCAAGGGTCTGTGATGAAAATGTTCAAGATTATAGTAACTTTGAGAGCCATTGACAATGACTGGCCCTCTGTTCTAGCGGGCAATGAATCCTGCTGCATTGATCAGTGCTAGCCTGCCTGGTGAAGTGCAGCCTGTTAAAAGAGAGTTAAGTGCTTTCCAATCATCCACCTTCATGCTTGAATGATTTTGAAGTGCTCAGCTGGACATTGACAGCACTTATCTCTCTTTGAAGTGGTTAATTTTATGGTTCAGGCAATTCAGAGTTACTCAACCGTGAAGGAAGATGAATGAAGCAAGGCTGACAGCTGTGTGTGTGTATGTGTGTTCAAGCTGTCAATCACAGCCTAGTAAGGGAAATAAATAAATGGCTTGCAACTCAAGGATCTGAGGAGTTTAAACACAGATGACTGATTTCTCTTTCCAGAAATTGACACATGGTGCTTCCTGTGTCTGGGCCAGCAGGCGTATTGCCCAGGTGAGTGTGACAACAGTAATCTTTTTCACTGCCTCTGTCCAGACTGCTCTTTAACTTCTAGACAGTGTTTTTTTTTCAGGTGGCTTCCAGAGAGGGGTCTATTTTTATCATTACTTCCTGACAGGGGTCTCTTTTTTTGGTGTTTTTTGGGGGTTAAGTTAATTTTTTTTTAATGCACTTCTCCTGTCAGGCAGTGTACATTAAAACAGAGTTTTTCAAACTGCAGTGTCATGACCTGCAGATGGGTCACAGGTGGGTGTCGGGGGGGTCGGAGAGCTATCGGTTGCGGCATTCCCGATTGGAGGAGAAATTCACAACAGCCGCAACTGCCCTTTCAGTCACGAATGCCGGCTGCGACCGGCTTTTAAGGTGAGAATGCCAACCGTGACCAACCTTTAAATAAGAAAGATGGCTTCTTCTGCCAGAAGCAGGTCACACTCCCGGCACATACAGGTGCCCTGTCCATCCATGTTTTGAGCTAGAAATCACGGAGGAGAGATTCCTCCATTTGTAGCTGCCAGCAAGCAAACAATAGGACTGTGTGAAGAACTGAAGCTGGATTATTTTATAATAAGAAAGAGAGGCCCAGAGACACAAACAGGATCTCGCATCTGAATCTGCTGGAGAAAGCTGCCCAGGAGAGTCCACGGTAGGACAAAGCAGTGCTGGTGTGGGCTGTATACAGAGCTCCAGGACCTCTGCTGAACAACCCATTAAAAAGAAACTGAAATTCGGAAGAAAGCAGTATAAAGATGATTTCTTGAGGTATGGTTTTGTTAATTGTGCCAGTGCAAATCAGGATGCAAAACGCATATGTGTTATATGCAGTGAAGTATTGACAAATGAGAGTTTCAAACCCTCAAAATGTCAAAGGCATTTGGAGCCGAAGCGTGGTGAGTTTGAGGACAAACCTCTTTATTTTTTTCAAAGGTTGCGGTGTGAGATTTAAATCATCAGCTGATGCCCTTAGCAGAAATATATCATTGAATGACAAAGCAAGTGAGATTGTGAAGACCAACCGGGCTCACCTGTTACATTAAAGGTAAGCAAAAATGGTATGTCTCGAAGATCGGCCACCATGAGTCACAAAGATCGGCCAGCATAGGTCCTGAAGGTCGGCCAGTTGGCAAACGTGGATCCTGGTGAAAAAAGTTTGAGAAACATGGCAGTAAAACATATGGGCCTAGGCTTTCATCAATTTTACTCTTTGCTGTCTGAGCCTATTTTTGCACATGACTTCCATTTGCTGTAATGCACGATTAGGGAAGTAGCCCTGAAGCACATTAAAACAGTGGCAATATTATTATGACATGCCCATTAATTTCTGTGGAAAGCAAGTTTTGTTTTTGTGATCCATCAGCACTCATATTAATCACAAAATGTCTTTCAACATGAGGTAAACAGAATGAAGCCGAAGTCAGAAAACTAGCAATATCTTGAATTTTAGGTCAAAATAATGCTATACTATCAAGATGATTGAATTGTAATTCATGTTCACCGGTGACTAGTCGGAGTTATTATGAATAAGGCGTTGCAGCGTGCTGATGAAATGCATATATGAGGGAAGTTTGATAGAGGTGGTAAGAAACCTGAACGGCAATGTATTTTCCATAAACAAACCTATAAAGCAGCCAGTAAACTGTGTGCAGGTGAATTACTACTGAGGAGTGATTTTTCTTTTAAAGCATCTGACGTAACAATATTCTCCGCAGAGGGAGGCCCATTTTCAGGCACAGGACTAGTCCCATTGAGCAGGCAGCATGGAAACTTGGGCAGCCCTCCTGATGGAAACACAGACAATTTGTGACAAACAGAAGAAAGCCTTCCGGTCCACCATGTTTGTAGTGGCTGAAAGGGGTCGTCCAGCCCAATCTCACTTTTCAGCTCTTGGTCCGTGGCCCTGTAGGTTTGGCACCTTAAGTGCATCTAAAATGATTTCAGTACGCAGCCCCCCAGCATGAAATGTGCTGCTGACGGGCTTGCACGCTTAAAAGGGGGACTCAGTGTGCGCGGCCGGCATGTTGTATGGCTAGCCTGCATTTCTCAAAGGCAGCCTTCCCCTCTTAAAGGGGAGCTTCACTCATTTGTATATATGTCGGTGCGGGCTGTCTGTGGAAGACTTTGAGAGAAGCAAAGGGAAATGGAACGACGGGTAAGAGACTGGGTCTGCAGGTTGTCTGATGCAGCGCTGGAGGAATTAATACAGGAGGATCTGGACAGATTAGATGGGGAGAAATTATTTTCATTGGTGGAAGGGTTGAGAAGCTGAGGACGTTGAGGGGCAGGATTTTCCAGCCTCCGCTGCGGTGTAGATTTTGCCGCCCCACCATTGTTTGGTGGCAGGATCGTTCGGTCCCGCCAATGTTCACGCACCCTGCTCGCTCTGCCACTGGTGAACATGCTGTTGGCAGTGAGGGGGGGGGGGGCGGGAGGGGCGCGTAGTTGTGGGTCGCTAGGCAGCGCCGGAAGATCCTGCCAGCGGGAAGGGCTGGAAAATTCTGGCTCAGGTAATCGGCAAAAGCAGCAACAGTGACGTGAGTAAAAGCTGCTTTGTGCAGTAAGTGGTTTAGATCTGTGAGTGTGCTGGAAGCAGATTCAATACAGGCTTTCAAAAGGGAATTGGATATTAACTGAAGAGTAAACATTGCTGGGGGTAATGCAGGAGAGCAAGACTAGCTGAATGTTTCTTACAGAGAGCCAGCATGGTGGGCCAAATGGCCTCGTTCTGTACTGTAACTATCCTATGACTCGAGGTGAAAAGGAGGAATCAAGAGAAGCGATTCTTTCCCAGGGAGACCCTCAAGGCAAACCCTGAGAAGGAAATGGTGGCCAGGGACTCAATTTCCAAAGTGTGACCCAGATACTCTGCCACACCCTCATGCACATGCAATGCTGTCAGCCTCTCAACACCTCTTGTTACTACACAGCTACACTCTTCAGTTATGACAGGAAAACAACAGAACACATTGCAACACAATCACACATATTCTGCCCTTCTTCCTGCAGAGCAAGACAAGAGGGAAGCAGGGTAGAACCAATAGGGGCAGGCATGTCTTTATCACCTGACCCCCTGGATGAACTGTTTCTCGGTGTAATGGGACTGCCTGTAACTGAGGCCGCTGCATTTGGTGTGACCAGGAGCATTGAGGATGATGTTATCATCCCGCCATATGGCCCCTTTCAAATCCCATCTCAGCCTCACACTGCAATCTGGCATGTAGTTCAACTTGAAAATGGTGTGGTCTCCCCAGGAAATGCATTTAGATATATGCAGGTGAGGGCTTTTGTGAGGCGACAGGTCAGGGAATTCCCGTTGCTCCCGGCACAAGAAATTCAAGACAGGGTGATCTTGGGTGTATGTGTCGGGGAGGGCAAGGTTTCGGCAATACACCAAGAGATGAAAGAAGAGGGGAAAGCGTTAGCAGAAGAGTTGAAGGGTAAATGGGAGGAGGAGCTGGGGGAGGAGATCGAGGAAGGTTTGTGGGCTGACGCCCTGGGTAGGGTTAATTCCTCCTCCTCATGTGCCAGGCTCAGCCTGATACAATTTAAGGTGGTTCACAGAGCGCACTTGATGGGGGCGAGATTGAGTAGGTTCTTTGGGGTAGAGGACAGATGTGGAAGGTGCTCAGGGAGCCCGGCGAACCATCTCCATATGTTTTGGTCATGCCCGGCACTGGAGGGGTTCTGGAGAGGAGTGGCGGGAGCAATATCTCAGGTGGTGAAAGTCCGGGTCTAGCCAAGCTGGGGGCTAGCAATATTTGGAGTAGTGGGCGAGCCGGGAGTGCCGGAGGCGAAAGAGGCCGTTATTCTGGCCTTTGCGTCCCTAGTAGCCCGGCGAAGGATCTTGCTAATGTGGAAGGAGGCAAAGCCCCCCAGCCTGGAGGCCTGGATAAACGACATGGCTGGGTTCATAAAGTTGGAGAGGATAAAGTTTGCCTTGAGATGGTCTGCGCAGCGGTTCTACAGGCGGTGGCAACCGTTCCTAGACTATCCCGCGGTGCGTTAGAGGAAGGTCGATCAGCAGCAGCCCTGGGGGGGGGGGGGGGGGGGGGAATGGGGGATTGCTTGGGGGGATGGAGGAGCAGAAGATAACATGAAGGGTGGGGAAACTGGCACGTGCGGGAGAGAGCCAGTGCATAAAGTTATGTAAATATACCATTTTGCCATGTATATATCTTGCTCAGTGCGATTTTGTGTTATTTTGTTACGGGGCGGGGGGGGGGGGTTATTGTTTGTAAGGGGGAAACAATTGTGTTGGTAAGAAACTTCAATAAATATTTTTTTTTTAAATGGTGTGGTCGTGGACTTTTTGTTTTCCACCCTTCCCTCATCTCAACCTTCCCCCTTTACACTTTCAGATCCCCAAGAACTGTCACCTGGCCAGCCACTGAGGAGCAGTGAGAGTGGCGCCTGATGGCTGATGAAGAGTGTCGTCAGTTGATTGGACACTATCAGCTCAGACTGGAACTTCACGTACCTCAGAGGGCAATGTAGAGTTTGCAGGTGGCGAGCATGAATGGGCTGCAGCTGGGTCAGGAGGATGCATTATCAGAGAGTGAGATTACAGACCAGTTCTGCTGAGGGGACTCAGATGAGGACTTTATTGGATTGGTAGACAGGACCATGCTGATGGACATGCAGACTGAGATGCTTGCTGCATTGGCAGGCCTGCAGAAAAGCCTGTTATTACTGTCAAGGAGCATCGAGGAGCCCAACTCTAGCTTGGTATGGTCTTCACACAGAGCTTGCAGCCCATCCTTTCCAGTACGGAAGTGGAGGCCAACTCCAGGGCAGCATGTGGGCCCACTTAGGATACAGTATCTGGATGACTGATGTCTCAGCTGCCATTGCAGCCAGAGAGGAGTTATCCCACTGTCTCAGTCCTGCAGTCGAAGCTCAAACTGAGGCCATTGCGCCCACATTTGTTTCTATGCAAACTCCTTGCTGAAGAGACCAGTGCTTAAAGGAGTCTGCAGGGTGTCACAGCAGGTCCAGCAACTTGTCCACCATCATTAGGATTGCTGAAGTCTGCCCTAGGGAGAGTGACAGTGGTGCACAAATCTGCTGATCTTTCTCAGGGTAACAACACTTGTACAGGCCTGCCCAGACAGCTCATGTTCATGTTGAGGGGGTGATTGTCGCAACTCGGATAAGTGAGTGGTGAACGATAGAACTGGGCACTGACAAACTTTCATTTACAGACGCACACATATTGTGCATCTCCAACCCAACAACCATGGTTTCAGACCTCTGCAATATACACATATATATGAGCGCAGTCTAGCCCCCAATTAATGTTGACCACTTAGTTACAAATAACCACCCAACTAGTGTACGTTTAACACCATCCAAAGCCTGGTTCACAAGTCCCAGAGCTGCTCTAGCTCATCTTGCAATGCTGTCTGCAGTTTTCCCAAATGCAAGTCAGCAGCCTTTCGCCAACCATGCTTGGGTCACAGGACAGCGCAGTGCAGGTACACCAGGCCAGGCAAAGGCATCTGTATGACTGGCACAAAGGGAGTTGTTATAACCCGCACGAGCCCTACAGGGTAGAAGCAATTCGCCTCTCCATGAGCCTCGTTGAGCACGAGCTCCCCACTGAGGGGCTGGTTGTCCATGGACACTCTAATAACCTGTAATATAAAGGTCGGCCAGCTTTGGAGCCGACACCTGAGACCCGGCAGGGATCTGGAGAGTATTGTACATACTAGAACTTCGCAATAAAACTAGTTTATTTTATCCACTCGTCTCGGACTCGTTTGTGGTCACTAAAGGATTGAACAAGGGAGAACAGTGTAGTTTTCTCAATTCCATTGGAAGTATTGTGGGATGAAGTGCATATGGATTTTTTGGTTTGTTGGTGGTTTTTATTTCAGGATTTGGGCTTGGATGTCATTGTAATGGATTGAAAAGTGGGGAAAAGTGCAGTTATTGATATTGGGATGAGATATTAGAGGAATCGGTACCCACTTGGGAACTACCTGGCTGGTGTGAAGGGGCCCTGGACACTTCCTCCCTGCCTCCTCCACCTGCTACTCTGCCTCCTCCTTCTTCACAGGTAGCCACTAAATGCCTGGTTGCAAAGGATTGTCTTCTCGTGATGTAGGGGTTGTGGAGGATGCAGCAGACCACAGTCATCTTGAACACTTCTCTGGAGCGTACTGTAGGGCAACTCCTAACTGGTCGAGACAGTTTTACTGTTGCTTCAGGATATCAATGGTTTTCTCCTTGACGTTCCTAGTTGCTGCAAGGCACTCATTGTCGGTACATTCCCCTTCTGTGGTCAGGTGGTACAGGGGAGACAGGTGTGGAGTGGGTATTGCCTGTCATCCAGCAGCCAGCCTCTGGTCGGCCTGGCTCAAGGATGGCGGGAAAGGCTGACTGCTGCAGGCTGAAAGTGTTGTGCCTGCTGTCAGGCTAACAGGGATTTAATGAAAAGATCTTCTCAATGTGATCACATATCAAGTGGGTGTTGAAGAGTGGCAGTCCTTGTGGTTCTGAAACATTGCCTCATTAATACATGGGTCTGTAGGGCCATCGTATACAACCAATTGCACCCCGTACCATTCGCGCTCCTGCCAGCCTAATAGAGCTGGGGGCTCTGTCTGGTCGATGAGAAGACAATGAAGTTCCTTCTCCTAATATGCAAGGCCTCTGACACCTCCATGACACAGCGATGAACATTGAGCTGTGAAATGTCATTCATATCACCTACTTCTGCCTGGAAGAATCCACTGGTGTAGAAATTTAGTAACCTTGACAGCCAGAGGCAGTACCCTCCTCACCCTACTGTGAGCAGCTGTAGTTCGGATTGTCAGAGGTGGTGCAGTTCAGTGACCACCTCCTTTTTGAAAAGCAGGCACCTCAGGCATTATTTCTGGTGTAGATCAGAGTAGTACACCTTCAAGACCTTTGATGGGTTGGGTCTTCTTTTGGGAACCCTCTTCCTCCTCCGCCTCGCTCTGCAGACACCTTCCCTTCTCTCCTGCCTCTGCTCCAAGATGAACTGCAACTGTAGCTTCCAAAACAGTTTTCCCCTGATAGGCCAATCAGTCCTCTGACCTCCTTGTCAAGATACAGCACCTCCCGCTTGAAAATCCAAACGATTGGCCAAACTCTTCCGACAGCACTCAACACAGTGTCCACATAGTCTGCACCAACCGAAGTAAGTGAACAGGCAGTTGGATGGTTTGCCCTTTAAATAATGCAGGTGGGAGAAGTGATAAGGGGCAATAACCAGCCAGTCATCTAAATGCACCAGAGAGGGTGCAGAGGAGATTCACCAGGATGTTGCCTGGGCTGGAAAGTTTCAGCTTTGAAGAGAGGCTGGTTAGGCTTGGGTTGGTTTCCTTCGAGGAGAGAAGGGGGGGACCTGATTGAGATGTACAAAATTATGAGGGACACATGATAGATAGGAAGAAACATTAGTCGAGGGGGTCAATAACCAGGGGGCATAGATTTGAGGTAAGGGCAGGAGATTTGAGGAAAAGCTTTTTCACCCAGAGGGTGGTGGGAATCTGGAAGTCACTGCCTGAAAGGATGGCAGGAACCCTCACAGCATTTAAGAAGCATTTTGGAGCACTTAAAATGCCATTGCATACAAGCATACAAATGCTGGAAAATGGGATAAGAATAGATAGGTGACTGATGGCCAGCACAGACACAGTGGGCTGAAGGGCCTCTTTCTATATTGTAAAACTCTATGGGCGGTATTTAGCAGGCCCGTTCATCACGGGAGCAATTCCCATTCTGGCCCCTAAAACCATCGAGATGGCATTAATGGGATTTCCGCTGGTGAGGCCTCAGTTTGAGATCTTCCCTGCCCTGTGGTGGGAGGCGGGTGAAGAAGGTATCCCGATCTCTATGAGGTGGGGGTCCCGATCTACGTACGGGGGGGGGGGGTCCCTATATCTGTGGTGGGGGATCCCGATTACCTTCGGGGTAGGGGAACCCGACCTTCATGATGGTAGTCCTGTTCTCCATGGCCGTAGGGGTTCCATTCTCCATGGGGGGTGTTTCGATCTCCGTAGTGCAATGGCTTTGAGAAATATCAATCCTGCTTTCATTCTAAATCTGCCCATGAGACCAAATGTATGGTTACCAAATTTCCTGATGACTCATAGATCGGTAGAGAGTAAGTTGTGAATAGGACTTAAGGCGTCTGCAAAGAGATATGGATAGGTTTAGTGAATGGGCAAAAAGTTCCTTCATGGAATATAATGTGGGAAAATGTGAACATGCCCACTTTGGCAGGAAGAATAGAAAAGTTGAATAATCTTTAAATTGAGAGAGATTGCAGAAGTCTGTGGCCAGGGGTACCCTGGGTCACAAAAAGTTAGCATACAGCAAATGATTAGGAAGGCACATGGAATGTTGTTGTCTATTGAGAGAGGAATGGAATACAGAAATAGGGAAGTCTTTCTACAGTTGTACTCTTCTTTGGTGAGACCACATCTGGAGTACTGCTTACAGTTTGGTCTCCTTGCTTAGGATATGATGTAATTGAATTAGAAGCAGTTCAGAGAGAGCCCACTCAACAGATTCTTGGGCTGATAGGATGTGATCATATTGAAATATGTAAGATCCTGAGAGGACTTGACAGGGTGGATGCTGAAATGATGCTTCCCATTCTGGGAAAGACTAGGACCAAGGTACACAGTAAAAAGATAAGGAGCCTCCCATTTTATATGGAGGTGAGGAGGCATTCTCTTCTCTCAGAGGGTCATTTAGTCTGTGGAATTCCCTTCTCCAGTGAGCATTGGAGCCAGGTTCAATCAATATTTTTAAGGCTGAATTAGATAGGTTCTTGATTGACAAAAGAGCCAAAGGGTGTAAGGGATAGATAGGAAGGTGGAGCTGAAGCCACAATCAAACCAACCATGATCTTCTTGAATGGTTGAGGGGCCAAATGGCCTACCTCCTGCTCCTAATTTGTACATACGAATGTATGTTCAGGGGAGATGGAGGCACAGTGGTAATGTCAATTGAATAGTATTTTGGAGGCTCGAGCTAATGCTCTCAGCAATTGGTGGAATTTGAATTCAATGAATAAAATCTGGAAAATAAAGCTAGTCTCAGTAATGGTGACCTTGGGCTGGATTCTCCCCTACCCGGCGGGGCGGGGGGTCCCGGCGGGATGGAGTGGCGTGAACCACTCTGGCGTCGGGCCGCCCCAAAGGTGCGGATTTCTCCGCATCTTTAGGGGCCAAGCCCTCACCTTGTGGGGCTAGCCCCGCGCCGGAATGGTTGGCGCGCCGCCAGCCGGCGGGAAAGGACTTTGGGGCCACGCCAGTCGGGGCCGAAAGGACTTCGCTGGTCGCCGGAAGTCCGCGCATGCGCAGGAGCATCAGCGGATGCTGACGTCATCACCGCGCATGCGCAGGGGGGGGTTCACCTACGCGTCGGCCATCGCGGATACCTACACGGCCGATGCGTAGTAAAAGAGTGCCCCCACGGCACAGGTCCACCCGTGGATTGGTGGGCCCCGATCGTGGGCCAGGCCACCGTGGGGGCACCCCCAGGGCCAGATCACCCCCCACCCCCAGGACCCCGGAGCCTGCCCGCACCGCCAGTCTCGTCGATAAGGTAGGTGGTTTGATTCACGTCGGCGGGACTGGCATGACAGCAGCGGGATTTCGGCCCATCGCGGGCCGGAGAATCGCCCGGAGGGGCCCGCCGACCGGGGCGGCGCGCTTCCCACCCCCGCCGAATTTTCAGTGGGTCGGGGAATCTGGTCCGGCTGGGGGTCGGGGAATCCCGCCCTGGTTATCAACTGTTGCAAAGTCCCATCTAGTTCACTCGTGGCCTTTAGGGTAGGAAATCTGCCATCTTATCCAGTCTGACGGCAATGGAAGGAAGGGGGAGGGGGAGGGTCTGGAGTCACTTGTACCTCTAAAATGGCATAGCAAGCCACTCAATTGAAGGGCAAAAAGTGGTGGGCTCTGAATTCCAGTGATACCCACAACAGAGAGCGAACAAAGAAAAATGAACAGGTCCTGTAACTACCACACTGGCAATGTGCTACAGGTGCAAAACAATCTTAAAATGAACCTGATGAGCACATTCCAAGCTACTAATTCCCTTGCGGTAACAATTAAAGTCTTGAGTGACAGGCTGTGTTTCCTTGTCGACAATTAGGCTTTGATGCAGATTGATGTCTTCACCATCCTGCAGGGTAATTATCAGGTAAGGCGGATTGTATCACTCTGGTAATTAGACATGTTCTGTGAAATGCATGTGATCACTGCTCAGCTGGGGAAGTCAAAAATCTACCCCTTTGTGACTTTGAACAGATCTATTTCAGAAAGAGTACATTACATAGTAACAGACCTCTCCCTGCTCAGTACCAAGCAACACATCATGAACTTTACCACAAGAAACACCACAAAAGGGACACCACGGTGGCGCAGTGGTTAGCACTGCTGCCTCACGGCGCCGAGGTCCCAGGTTTGATCCCGGCTCTGGGTCACTGTCCATGTGGAGTTTGCACATTCTCCCCGTGCTTGCGTGGGTTTCGTCCCCACAACCCAAAGATGTGTAGGGTAGGTGGATTGGCCATGCTAAATTTCCCCTTAATTGGAAAAAAACAATTGGGTATTAAAAAAAAAAATAAACACCACAAATAATTATGTCTGCCCTTCCTCCTTGAAAAAAAATTGAGGGAGACTTAGGCAGGAGACGCGGGGAGACAGGAGATAGTAGTGGTGAGCTCCAAGTCAGCGAATTCCACCTCGTGGATGAGCAGAGGGTGGGCAGTTAGTTCGAAGGCCCATGCAGTAAGTTGGTGAGAAAAAAGCGTTGTGTGATTAAAAAGCAGCTTAGCAATTGGCAGCCATCAGGTTAGAATAGCTTTAGATTTTTTCATGGTTTTGGTCAGAGTAGCTCTCTCAGGGGTGCTGCACTTCTACTTCCTGTCATGATATTCATGTGAACATCACAGCACATACACACACATAATGATGGACAGATCAATGGACCAATCAACTCACACAACACGACAGCCAATCACGGACAAGAGCATACACAGTACAAAGCAGGGAACTCAACACTTCCCGGGCACTCGAGCAGGAGAGAACTCAGGGCACAGACCTCATTGCCAGCCACTCAGAGGTTCACCATGTGCTGAATACCAGAGTTTACTATGTTTATAGTTCAATGAAATAAAACTGCGTTGTACCATACGCAACTGTGTTGGTTCGTTTGTGTGTCAGAGTACCCAACACTTCACTTCCTATTCCCGTGTGACCCAACACCAACTGTTGCTCTATTTATTTATTTCGGTGAACTACAAGCCTTCCCTTATGTTGTTCAAATGACCACACAACCAGTTAGTTAGTTCAAAAGATGGTTTATTTACATCCACAAGAGTTATCTCAACATGCAAACAATATCTAATACGAGTTAAACTACACCTATCAGCTACAATAACCTATACTTAACTTCAGGGTGACTGGCACTGTGCAAATGGATAAGGCCTTTATCTGGATTTCACTTGGCTGGTTCGAAGAATGTAGTTCTGTCTCTGCTGGGCGCATCCGTCAGGTAGCGATCGTTGGTCTTGAACTTAACTGGCTGTTCCTGCTGCAATTGGGTGGCACAGGCCTGATCCAAGAAAGACAGAACACATGGCTGTGCTCTCTTTTATCCCTCTGGGATTTCGCGCTCTTTGGGGCGGTCCTTAACCTTGGACCCAATAGTTCAACAGGGCTCTGATCACTCTCTTCGATTTCGACCAATAAAGGGACGGGTGCCTTGGTAGCTGGGCGGGTCCTTAGCGGTCATTGACCTTGGTAGTTGGGCTTTCTGAGTAAAGGGAGTGGCGCCGATCAGTCTGTGGCTGTACCGGTTGCTTGATTGGAGTTCGATTGTCCTGGGAAAATGGGACATTGAAATGTAAACGAGCGGGGGTTTCGGCCAGGTCTGGTTATCTGTGTTTTAGATGCACATAGGCTGTGTATCTGTCTGAGTCCTGAGTTGGCCATAATTCCCATGATCCTTTGCAGGTGGCCATCTCAGATGGCTACACCACTGTGAGAAGGGACTTCAGGGAGCTTATATAATTCATGTGACTTTTATAGACCTCGAAAGAGTCAATACCGAAATAAAGTTTTATTACAATAACTATTATTTAAACAGCACAAAAGATCCCAGCCGGGTTCGCTCCTTTTCTTGTAGGTATCCAAACTGGCATACTTTATACAGAGGTTTAACGTTACATGATTGAGGGTTCCCCGCCCCCTTTAACGGGGAGCTCAGACTCGGCAAGGCTCATGGGGATAATCATTGCCACTTTGTAAGTCCCGGCAGGTATTAGACAGTGACTTTACTGAATTCTGTGAGGGGTTGCGAATGTACACACATGAGCACTGGAACAGTGGGCCAGCTGTGGAATTTACTCTAGTGCATGCACATGTACAAAGAACAAGGAAATGTACAACACAGGAACAGGCCCTTCAGCCCTCCAAGCCTGTGCCGGCCATGCTGCCTGTCTAACCTAAAACCTTCTACACTTCCGGGGTCCATATTCCTCTATTCCCATGCATTTGTCAAGATGTCCCTTAAAAGTCACTATCGTACCTGCTTCTACCACCTCCTCCAGCAGTGAGTTCCAGCCACCCACTTCCCTCTGTGTAAAAAACTTCCCTCACTCATCTCCTCTAAACTTTTCCCTTCGCACCTTAAACATTTGTCCACTAGTAACTGACGTTTCTTCCCTGGGAAAAAGCTTCTGACTATCCACTCTGTCCATGCCCCTCATAATTTAGTAGACTTCTATCAGGTCGCCTCTCAACCTCCGTCATTCCAGTGAGAACAAACCAAATTTATTCAACCTCTCCCCATAGCTAATGCACTCATGGAAAGCCCGGTAAACCTCTTATGTACCCTCTCCAAAGCCTTCAGATCCTTCTGGTAGTGTAGGCCAGAATTGAACACTCTGGTCTGGATTCTTCCACCCCGCCCACTGCAAGAACACCACGGGTGAGCCGCGGACAGTGGAGCAGTCCATTGACCTCGGGCGGGATTCTCCGGTCGCCGGGCGGACTAACTAAGGTGCTATACAGATGTAACATGACTTGCCAATTTTTATACTCAAAGCCCCCGCCGATCAAGGCAAGCATGCCTTCTTGACTACCTTCTTCACCTGCGTTGCCACTTTCAGTGACCTGTGGATCTGTACACCCAGATCCCTCTGCCTGTCAATACTCTTAAGGGTGCTGCCATTTACAGTATATTTCTCATCTGTATTGGACCGATCTCACATTTGTCTGGATTAAACTCCATCTGCCATCTCTCCGCCCAAGTCTCCAACCGATCTATATCCCGTTTTATCCTCCGACAGTCCTCAACACTATACGGAATTCCACCAACCTTTGGATCGTCCGCAAACTTACTAATCAGACCAGTTACATATTCCTCCAAATCATTTATATATACTACAAACAGCAAAGATCCCAGCACTGATCCCTGTGGAACAGTCACTAGTCACAGCCCTCCATTCAGAAAAGCACCCTTCCACTGCTACTCTCTGTCTTCTATGACCTAGCCAGTTCTGTATCCATCTTGTTAGCTCACTCTTGTCGTATTGGGTGCTCTGCTACACAGACGAACCAACACGGTTGCGGATGGTACAACTCAGTTTTATTACTAACAATATTTACAATGGTAAACTGGTTACTGTGGTTCGTTCATTACCCTTGAATCTGTGGACCTATCCCTAACACTATCTTGGAGTGGCACTCAGCACATGGTGGATGCTTGAGTGGCTTGCTGTGAGCTCTGTGCCCTGAGCTGTCTCCTGCTGGAATGAGCGGGAAGTGTCCTGTTCCCCGTTTTATAGTGTGTATGCTCTTGCCTGTGACTGGCTGTGGTGTTGTGTGTATATTGATTGGTCCGTTGATCTGTCCATCAGTATGTATATATGTTTGTACCGTGATGTTTACCTGAATATCATGACAACTCTGGTCCCGTGTGTCTTCACCTTCTGTATCAGTCTGCCATGAGGGACTTTGTCAAAGGCCTTACTGGTCCATGTAGACAACATCCACTGCCCTACATCAATCACCTTTGTCACCTCCTCAACAAAATGTCCGCTACTCCAGTGTTTTTCAAATCTTTTTGCCCGGGACCCATTTTTACTAACCGGCCATCCTTCGGGACACACAATGGCCGACCTTCGCAATACACCATTTTCACTTACAATTAATTTGACAGGTGGGCCTGCTTCGTCCTCACGATCTCACTTGCTTTGTTATTCAGTATGTTTGATTATACTTATATCATCAAACTAAAAACTGTGTAAATAATGATCTACATTTCTCACTTGTTCCAACTTATGAAACAGTAATTTTGAAAACATTGGACCACTGTTCAATCCGAGCTTTCAGGGACGGGATTCTCCCGCAATCAGCGGGATGGCCTGACGCTGGCGGCAAGAACGGGGAGAACTACTCCGGCGTCCGGCCACCCGGAAGTTGCGGAATCCGCCACACTTCCGGAGCCTAGGCCAGCGACGGAGGGGTTGGCACTGCGCCAACCGGCGCCGAAGGACCGCCGTGGACCCGTGCATGCACAGAACCGCCGGCGTGTTCTTGCGCATGCGCAGGGGGTTTCTTCTCCACGCCGGCCATGGCGGAGCCCTACAGAGGCCAGCGCAGAGGGAACGAGTGCCCCCAATCGTGGGCCAGGCCACCTTGGGGGCCCCCCGGGGCCGGATCCTCCCCGGATCACGCCGCGCCGGTCGGGGGCCGTTGGCAGCGGCCCCCCCCCGGCAATTGGCTAAGCGGCCACACGTTTTCGGCCAGTCCCGCCGTGATGGACCATATCCATTTCACACTTGCGGGACTGGCCGAAAACGGGTGGCCGCTTGGCCAATTGCCGGGGGGGGACGCTGCCAGCGGCCCCCGACCGGCGCGGCATGATCCCCGCCCCCGCCCGAAAACCGGCGCCGGAGAATTCGTCAACTGCCGTTGGAGCAGTGGGGCAGGATTCACCCCCCCCCCCCCCCCGCCCTGGCGATTCTCCGACCCAGCGGGAGGTCGGAGAATCCCACCCCAGATTTCCCACTTCTTTAGTGCCTCATTCAATGACTATTTTCACCTTAAGGAAAATAATCTACTTCAGTAAGTTAAAAAGTGTTCATGAATATGAAAGCAGGCCTACGATAGAGACAAATAAGGAAGAGAATGTAGTTCAAACAATTTCATCTTATTCAAATATATCAGAAAATCATCTGGTCAAAATGCGCTTCGTGTTTTTGGTGGTTGTGTAGTTGTAATTGCAGCTGTCAATTTACTGACTTTCTGTGAGGTGGTTTAGGTTCCACAGACTTTTGGTGTATTCATTGGTGGCATTGTGGTCACCAAGGCAACAGTGTCTATTCAGCAATCCATTTCTGTAGTTCTCAGACGAAGGACAAACAACTGTTTCAAACTTGAGCATTCAGAGCAATCCCTTCCGTAAGGAGGTAGCAAAAAAAAACCAAATCCATAAGAAATCATTTATGATGGATGTTATCTCATGGGCTATTCAGCAGACCATGGCCTACACTTACTCACAAAATGTACAATCTCTGCTTGTCAAGCTTGACGGATATCTAAACTCTTGACAGCCCCATACTCCATAAACACGGCCAGCAGCTCTGTTGCACGATCCAGCAACCACGAATGAAGTGATTAAGCAACACAGCCAATGCGGGGGGGGGGGGGGGTGTTCCTGTCTATAATCCAGATAAATTTAAATAAATCAGAGTAATGGAGAAAATAATAGTAAGTGTGCAAAATTTTCCGTGAATTAATTCAAGAAAACATCCTTTTACAGTTTCACATACCAGGCATTTTGAAAAACGCATGTTGTTCATTTTTTTAAATCCTTCATTCACCACACATAAAGTAAATTAATCCTTAAATTATGTTATGTAGCTTCATTTAAAAGATTAAAGCTGAAGAACCAGGTTTAATGGAGCAGACCAGGGAAGATTCACAAGAGATGTTTCCATCAGTCTTTCTCAGGTCTATGTCAGTGCATTACCTAAAGATGAGCGTAAATCTTATCAGCCTCTCTCAGATTATCATTGTCGCCGAAACTCCACTTGGTTTGTATTTGGCGTGCTGCTGTTTCTTACAAATGCCTGGGATAATTTATAATCGCTGAAGACAGTTCTTGCTCCCCTGACTTGAACACAGGCAACATTATGTTGAACATTCTGAAATTGATGCAAAGGCAGCGGATATACTGCCAGTTCTACATCGATCTCGAACAAAGGAAAATGGACTGTCAACATTAAAGAATCAAGTTTAAAGAATATATAGCTGGGAGCTTTTCAAATTGTGTTCTGTATCTGCTGCAGTTGTACTGGTGGTGATGTGAAGCCACAATGATGTACCACTGTGAACTAGTCCCACATCACCCACTTAAATGTGATACATGTAACTTCACATCTAAATTGCACAGCACTGTTTTAACTTGGCAAGGTAGTAAACATATTATGACAGTTCTATTATTTGTTTTACCCATGCTTATTTTCAAACCCCTTCATAACACAGTCTGAAGTTTTTGGGTTTTTTAAAAATATGTTTATTCAAAGTTTTTCCAACAAAAATTTTCAACCAATTAAACCCACCCCCCCCGGTAACAGAAAAGATAAAGAGAAAAGAACAGAGCAAAAAATAAGCATATCAATCAAACATAATACAGAACTTATGCAATGGGTTTCTCCCGCACATATTAACCCTCCCGTATGCTTTTTACAAATACCCCTGGGAAAAAAAACCTCCCACACCCGCCCAAATACCCCCCCCCCGAAAGAAACACCCCACTCCCCTCCCCCCTCCCCCCCTCCCTCCCTGGGTTGCTGCTGCTGACTGACCTCCTTCTAGCGCTCCGCGAGATAGTCTAGGAACGGTTGCCAGCGCCTGAAGAACCCCTGCACAGACCCTCTTGAGGCAAACTTTATCCTCTCCAGCTTAATGAACCCTGCCATGTCATTTATCCAGGCTTCCACACTGGGGGGTTTTGCGTCCTTCCATAATAGCAAGATCCTCCGCCGGGCTACCAGGGACGCAAAGGCCAGAATGCCGGCCTCTTTCGTGTCCTGCACTCCCGGCTCGTCCGCCACCCCAAATAATGCCAGCCCCCAACTTGGTTTGACCTGGACTTTCACCACCTTGGACATAGTCCTCGCGAAACCCCTCCAGAGCCCATCCAGTGCCGGGCATGACCAAAACATGTGGACGTGATTCGCCGGGCTTCCCGAGCACCTCCCACATCTGTCCTCCACCCCAAAGAACCTACTCAGCCTCGCCCCTGTCATATGCGCTCTGTGAGTAACCTTAAACTGTATCAGGCTGAGCCTGGCACATGAGGAAGAGGAATTAACCCTACTCAGGGAATCCGCCCACAGACCCTCTTCAATCTCCTCCCCCAACTCCTCCTCCCACTTGCCCTTCAGCTCCTCTACCAAAGCCTTCCCCTCTTCTCTCATCTCCTGATATATCGCCGAAACCTTGCCCTCTCCGACCCATACACCCAAAATCACCCTGTCCTGAATCCTCTGTGCCGGGAGCGACGGGAATTCCCTCACCTGCCGCCTCACAAACGCCCTCACTTGCATGTACCTGAACGCATTTCCCGGGGGTAACCTGAACTTCTCCTCCAGCGCCCCTAGGCTCGCAAAGGTCCCATCAATGAACAGGTCCCCCATTCTTCTAATCCCTGCCCGATGCCAGCTCCGAAACCCCCCATCCATCCTTCCTGGGACGAACTGATGGTTCTCCCGGATCGGGGACCACACCGAGGCTCCCATCTCACCCCTATGTCGTCTCCACTGCCCCCAGATCTTTAGCGTTGCCGCCACCACCGGACACGTGATGTACTTTGTCAGCGAGAGCGGCAGCGGTGCCGTCACAGCGCCCTCAGGCTCGTTCCTTTGCAGGACGCCATCTCCAACCTCTTCCATGCCGCCCCCTCTCCCTCTATTAATTACTTACAGATCATCGCTACGTTGGTTGCCCAATAATAGCCACCGAGATTCTGCAACGCCAGCCTTCCTCTGTCCCTACTACGCTCCAGAAACCCCCTCCTTACCCTCGGGGTCTTGTTTGCCCACACAAAACCTACCCGTTTAAAAAAGGCCTTGGTAATCATAATAGGAAGGCACTGGAACACGAAAAGAAACCTCGGGAGGACCATCATTTTAATCGACTGTACCCTGCCCGCTAGCGAGAGTGGCAACATATCCCATCGTTTGAAGTCCTCCTCCATCTGCTCCACCAGGCGCGTCAAATTAAGTTTGTGCAGGGCCCCCCAGCTCCTAGCTACCTGGATCCCCAAGTACCGAAAGCTCCTTTCCGCCCTCCTCAACGGTAGGTCGTCTATCCCTCTTCCCTCGTCCCCTGGATGCACCACAAAAAGCTCACTTTTCCCTACATTGAGCTTATAGCCCGAGAAGTCCCCAAACTCCCTTAGGATCCGCATGACCTCCACCATCCCCTCCACTGGATCTGCCACATACAGCAACAGGTCGTCCTCATACAGCGACACTCGATGCTCCTCTCCCCCTCGGACCACCCCCCTCCAGTTCCTGGACTCCCTTAATGCCATGGCCAAATGCTCAATTGCTAATGCAAAGAACAGGGGGGACAAGGGGCACCCCTGCCTCGTCCCTCGATACAGCCTGCCCTTTACAAATCCCGTCTGGTCCTCATGAATCACCCCCGGGATACAGTCCTCAATTCTCGTGGCCAGCACCTTTGCCAGCAACTTAGCATCCACATTGAGGAGCGAAATCGGCCTAGACGACCCACATTGCAGTGGGTCCTTGTCCCGCTTCAGGATCAGAGAAATCAGCGCCCCGGACATTGTCGGGGGTAGGGTCCCCGCCTCCCTCGCCTTATTGAACGTCCTCACTAGCAAAGGGACTAACAGGTCCGCATACTTCCTGTACAACTCAACCGGGAACCCATCTGGCCCCGGCGCCTTCCCCGCCTTCATGCTCCCCAGTCCTTTAACCAGCTCCTCCAACCCAATTGGTGCCCCCAAACCAGCCACCTCCTGCTCCTCCACCCTTGGGAACCTCAGTTGCTCTAGAAATCGTCGCATCCCCTCTTCCCCCGCTGGGGGCTGAGATCTGTACAGCTCCTCATAAAAGTCCTTAAATGCCTCATTTACTTTCACCGCACTCCGCACCGCAGTTCCCCTGCTATCCTTGACTGCACCTATCTTCCTCGCTGCCATCCTCTTACGGAGCTGATGTGCCAGTATCCGGCTCACCTTCTCCCCATACTCGTACGTCGCCCCCTGTGCTTTCCTCCACTGTGCCTCTGCCTTCCCTGTGGTCAACAGGTCGAATTCCGTCTGGAGACTTCGCCGCTCCCTAAGTAGTCCCTCCTCGGGGGCCTCTGCATATCTCCTGTCTACCTTAGGATCTCCCCCATTAACCTCTCCCTTTCCCTGCCCTCTCTCTTCTCCCTGTGAGCCCTGATGGAGATTAGCTCTCCCCTGACCACCGCCTTCAGCGCCTCCCATACTACCCCCACCTGCACCTCACCATTGTCGTTGGCCTCCAAATATCTTTCAATGCACCCCCGTACCCTCTCGCACACCTCCTCATCGGGCAGTAATCTCACATCCAGACGCCACAGCGGGCGTTGGTCCCTCTCCTCTCCTAACTCCAGCTCCACCCAGTGCGGGGCGTGGTCCGAGATGGCTATGGCCGAGTACTCCGTTCCCTCCACTTTCGGGATCAGCGCCCTACTCAAAACAAAAAAATCTATCCGGGATTAGGCTCTGTGTACGTGAGAAAAAAAGAAAATTCCCTGGCCAAGGGCCTAGCAAATCTCCAAGGATCTACTCCCCCATCTGGTCCATAAACCCCCTAAGCACCTTGGCCGCAGCCGGCCTCTTCCCCGTCCTAGATCTGGAGCGATCTAATGTTGGGTCCAACACCGTGTTGAAATCCCCCTCCATTATCAAGCTTCCTGCCTCCAGATCCGGAATCCGCCCTAACATGCGCTTCATAAATCCAGCATCATCCCAGTTCGGGGCGTATACGTTCACCAATACCACCCATGCCCCTTGCAGCCTACCGCTCACCATCACGTATCGACCTCCATTGTCCACTACATATTCTTGGCCTCAAACGACACCCGCCTCCCCACCAGTATTGCCACCCCTCTGTTTTTTGCATCCAGCCCCGAATGGAATACCTGTCCTACCCATCCCTTTCGTAACCTGACCTGGTCTGCCACCTTCAGATGTGTCTCCTGAAGCATGACCATGTCTGCCTTCAGTCCCTTTAAATGCGCGAACACTCGGGCTCTCTTAACCGGCCCATTCAGGCCCCTAACATTCCAAGTTATCAGCCGGATTGGGGGGCTTCCCACTCCCCCTTCCCATCCCTCCCCCCCCCTCCCCCGCCGACTAGACATCTCCTTTTCTAGGCCAGTCCCGTGCCCGCGCCTCCCACACCGTCCAGTCCCCCAGACGGGGGACCCCCGTCCCGACCACCTCTTCTGTTTCCAGTTCCCCATCGGCCAATGCAGCAGCAACCCTATATCCCCCCCCTCCCTCCCTCCCCCCGCTAGATCCATGTCTAGCTCTTTTGCTCCCCCCATAACACTCCCGTAAGTCAGCTGACTCCTGCTGACCCCGGCCTCCCCCGCCATCCCGTTGACCCCCCCCGTGTGGGAATTCCCCCTCCCCCTCCTCCCCAGCAGTCAGTGTGCGCTCCTCCACACACCCCCCCCCCCCTCCGTCCTTCCCTAGCGTGGGAAAAACCACGCGCTTTCCTAACCTGGCCCCTCTGGCGCAGCTCCTTTTGCGGCCTTGTCCCAATTCCCCCATCCCCGGGCCTCCCCTCCCTCCAGCAACGGCGCCCACATTCTCTCACAGTCTCCCCATCAGATCTCTTCCCCCATCCCCATCCATCACCCAATCCGTGGAACATTCCCTATGCATAGTTAAAACCCTGTATACAACCGACATCCCCCCACAACCACAGACCCTCAGTTTGAGTCCAATTTTTCAGTTTGTATAAAGTTCCATGCCTCCTCAGGCGTTTCGAAGTAGTGGTGTCGATCCTGAAATGTGACCCACAATCGCGCTGGCTGCAGCATTCCGAACCTCACCCCTTTCCGATGGAGCACCGCCTTTGCCCGATTAAAAGCAGCTCTCTTCTTTGCCACCTCCGCACTCCAGTCCTGATAGTTTTGGATCTCCGTATTCTCCCACCTGCTGCTCCGCTCTTTCTTGGCCCATCTCAAAACACACTCTCTGTCCACGAGCCGGTGAAACCTCACCTTACCGCCCTTGGCGGCTCGTTGGCCTTGGGTCTCCTCGCCAGGACCCGATGAGCCCCATCTAGCTCCAGGGGACTCGGAAAGGCCCCCGCTCCCATCAGCAAATTGAGCATCGTGTTCACATATGCTCCAGCATCGGCCCCCTCCACTCCTTCAGGGCGACCCAGAATCCGAAGATTCTTCCTCCTCGACCTGTTCTCCAGGTCCTCGAATCTTTCCGCCCACCTCTTGTGCAACGCCTCGTGCGCCTCCACCTTCACCGCCAGGCCCAAGATCTCATCCTCGTTCTCCGCGGTTTTTTCCCGCACCTCCTGGATCGCCGCCCCTTGGGCCTTCTGGGTCTCCACTAACCCCTCGATCGCCGTCAGCATTGGCGCCAGTACCTCTTTCTTCAGCTCCTCAAAGCAGCGCCTGAGATACTCCTGCTGCTCCAGCACCCATGCCGCTTGATCTACGCCCGCCGCCATCTTGTTTTTTCTCCCTCGCACTTTTCGCTGCACCAAAAACGCTTTTTTGACCGCTCCACTCCTGGTCCAATCCATATACTATGGAGGGGGGACCTTGCTCACCTTCCCACACTGGATGTTGTCGCAAAAATTGCCGTTGGGGCTCCTCAAAAGAGCTCAAAATTCCGTTTTAGCGAGAGCCGCCGAATGTGCGGCTTAGCTCCGCATAGCCGCAACCAGAAGTGAGTCTGAAGTTGTTGAACTCAATGTTAAGTCCAGGAGGCTGTGATGTGCCCAATCGAAAGATGAGGTGCTACTTCTCTCTCAACAGATGCTGTCAGACCTGATGACACAGGTTTTGTTGGCTTCAGGTCCCTTGCCTCAGTGCCGATTACTCAGTGGGTTTATACAATGAATGCCTTGCCTGAACTTGTAACCTTGGAAATTGTTTTGGGATTCAGGGTGATTTAGCAGTTTGGATCAGAAATTGGTTAGCTGGAAGGAGACAAAGGGTGATGGTTGATGGGAAATGTTTAGAATGGAGTCCAGTTACTAGTGGTGTACCACAAGGATCTGTTTTGGGGCCACTGCTGTTTGTCATTTTTATAAATGACCTGGAGGAGGGCGTGGAAGGATGGGTGAGTAAATTTGCAGATGACACTAAAGTCGGTGGAGTTGTGGACAGTGCGGACAGATGTTACAAGTTACAGAGGGACATAGATAAGCTGCAGCGCTGGGCTGAGAGGTGGCAAATGGAGTTTAATGCAGAAAAGTGTGAGGTGATTCATTTTGGAAGGAATAACAGGAAGACAGAGTACTGGGCTAATGGTAAGATTCTTGGCAGTGTGGATGAGCAGAGAGATCTCGGTGTCCATGTACATAGATCCCTGAAAGTTGAGAGGGTTGTTAAGAAGGCGTACGGTGTGTTAGCTTTTATTGGTAGAGGGATTGAGTTTTGGAGCCATGAGGTCATGTTGCAGCTGTACAAAACTCTGGTGCGGCCGCATTTGGAGTATTGCGTGCAATTCTGGTCACCGCATTATATGATGTGGAAGCATTGGAAAGGGTGCAGAGGAGATTTACCAGAATGTTGCCTGGTATGGAGGGAAGATCTTATGAGGAAAGGCTGAGGGACTTGAGGCTGTTTTCGCTAGAGAGAAGAAGGTTATGAGGTGACTTAATTGAGGCATACAAGATGATCAGAGGATTGGATAGGGTGGACAGTGAGAGCCTTCTCCCTCGGATGGTGATGTCTAGCACGAGGGGACATAGCTTTAAATTGAGGGGAGATAGATATAAGACAGATGTCAGAGGTAGGTTCTTTACTCAGAGAGTAGTAAGGGCGTGGAATGCCCTGCCTGCAACAGTAGTGGACTCACCAACACTAAGGGCATTCAAATGGTCATTGGATAGACATATGGACGATAAGGGAATAGTGTAGATGGGCCTTAGAGTGGTTTCACAGGTCGGCGCAACATAGAGGGCCGAAGGGCCTGTACTGCGCTGTAATGTTCTATGTTCTATGGAGCAGACCTTGGATAGAATTTGAGGGAAGTAAAATCAAACCCAGAACAATCTCCTTCCACAACCAATGACTTGGCTTTTCACTGTAAAATGGACATAATTCCAGAACGTACGCTATAAATACTTGATGGGGAAACATTTTCAAGGCTATGGGGAAAGTCCAGTACTAACTGAATAACTCCTTCAAAGAGCTGGCAGAGGCACAATGGGTCAAAGGCCTCCCTCTCTGTGTTATCGCTCTGATTCTATTCTCCAAAACTGTCAATAAGTAAAAATCACACAATTGGAGCTGGATTAAAATTCTTTTGGGGAGTTGATTCAGCCCGTCTGTGCACAGCACATTAAAATTTTTGTCATTTGTTCCTGGGACGTGGGCGTCGCAGGCTCTGCCAGCAATTATTGCCCATCCCTAATTGCCCTCGAGGGGGCAGTTAAGAACCAACCAAGTTGTAATGAATCTGCTGGCTTTGCCTTGTCCACTTTTTTTTTAAAGATTCTGAATTTTGTTTCCAATAAGGGGTAATTTAGCGTGGCCAATCTACCTACCCTGCACATCTTTGGCGTGTGGGGGTGAGTCCCACGCAGACACAGGGAGAATGTGCAAACTCCACATGGACAATGACCCGGGCCGGAATCAAACCCGGGTCCTCGGTGCCGTGAGGCGCCACCTGCCTTACCCATTCTGACAGTAATATTAAATACTAGAATAGTTAAAAGCAACAGTTTTATGTAGTTCTTCTTTATAATGGTGTGCTTTACTTGCCCTGGGCCCGTAGCAGGAAACCTTTAAAATCCTGAAGGGTATTGACAGGCTGGATGTGGAGAGGATGTGGAGAACTAGGGGGTCACTGTTTAGAAATAAGGGTTCGCTCATTTAAGACAGAGATGAGGCGAAATTTATCCTCACAGAGGGTGGCGAGTCTCTGGAACTCTCTTCCTCAAAAGTCAGTGGAAGCAGAGTCTTTGAATATTTTTAAGGCAGAGTCAGATAGATTGTTGATTAACAAGAGGGCGAAAGTTATCGGGGGAGGCAGGAATGTGGGTTAAAGTTATAATCAGATCAGTCATGATCTTATTGAATGGAGGTGCAGGCTCGAGGGGCCGAGTGGCCTACTCCTGCTCCTAACTCCTATGTTCACATGTAACCTCATATTTGGCTTGGGGTGTATGTCTGACTGTGAGGGAATGGTAGCATCATAGAAATGCCATTTGGACCATAGACTGGTCCAAAGATGTGCAGGTTAGGCAGACTGACCATGCTAAATTGCCCCTTGGAGTCCAAAGATGTGCAGGTTAGGTGTGGTTACAGGGATAGGATGGGAGAAGAGGGCCTGGGTAGGGTGCTCTTTCAGAGGGTTGGTGCAGACTCAATGGGCCAAATGGCCTCCTTCTGCACTGTAGGGTTTCTATGGATAGTAATCCAGAACACTGGACTAATTGTCTGGAGACATGAGTTCCAATTTTAAATCGAAGTTGATAAATAAATCTGGAATAAAAGCTAGATTCCGCAATAAAGGCCATGTAAAAACCCTGGCTGACCACCATCTTCCCAAGGGCAATTTGGGATGGAAATAAATAGTGACCTTGGCAGTGGCATTGTCATCCCGGGAAGGAATAAAAAAAATCGACCTTGCCTGGAACCTCAGGTAATGTGACAAATTGGATATTCAAAGATCTCTTGATCATTTCCCTTTCTGAGTGCTCATCCACAGATTCACTTGATAGCCCTGTATATATCCCAGTACTCCACAGATTCATTCATTCATCATCATCAAGATGCATTTAAATCACTTATTTTTCAAAACGTACTTCTTGTGTGTGGTCAATATTTATATCGTGCTTCCCGGTTGAAAGTATTTTAAAGATAAAGTGAAAGCAAAACTGTGTGGAT
Organism: Scyliorhinus torazame; assembly: GCF_047496885.1. Lineage (NCBI taxonomy): Eukaryota > Metazoa > Chordata > Chondrichthyes > Carcharhiniformes > Scyliorhinidae > Scyliorhinus > Scyliorhinus torazame. The sequence continues at coordinate 68,221,200 of NC_092725.1, forward strand.
TTTGGAAATGTGAAAAAAAGACAGAAAGAAAAAAAATTGCTGGATAAACTCAGCGGGTCTGGCAGCATTCTGAGATCTGCTGTTGAACTCAGAAAGCTGCCAGATCCGCTGAGTATATGCAGCATTTTTTTTCCTGTTTTTATTTTTTGTAATTAAAGATAAAGATGGGAATCTATCGATCGTTGGCGCCTCCACCTCCCCAAACCCACCACAAGGGTTATTGAGAGGTACAAGCAGCTCAGGTCTATGCAGATTGTGATTTTTAAAGAAATGAACGGGGCAAGATTTTAATCCCAACTCTGATGGTGCAGAGCGAGGAGAAAAGCAGCGGTGGAAGAGGCTGGCACTGGAAGTTTAATGAAGCTGCCGCTTGTTGCTGTTTGAGACCCACGTGTTGCACACACTTGCCAAGTTACAGGTTGGGTACCTGTGACTGTATTTCCTGGTTAACTTCCATCTGTGATAGGTCTGTGCAAGCAAATCGTCCGGGACTCTCAAAGCACCAACTCCGCCCTATCTCAGGCTCCACTTTATTAAGGAGGTGGAAAGAGAGAGAGAGAGAGAGAGAAAGCGATTGAAGCTGTGAATACTGAGGACGTGCACCCACAAACCGCGGTGAGCTTTCCCTCTCTGCAGAACCACCCCTGCTGTCAATTTCATTTGCGGGTTCCCCCCCCTTCTCCTCGCCCAAGCGACAATGTTGGACCCGTCCTCCAGCGAAGAGGAGTCGGACGACCTGCTGGAAGGAGACGCCGCCAAGGAGCCTCCGCTGGCCGGGGGGAGCGGCGGCAGCAGCAGCGCCAGCGGCCGCTCCCTGCCGGCCACCCGGGGCAGCGAGGGGCGACTGTCGGGCAGCGCTCGCTCGGTCAGCCCCAGTCCGTCGGTGGCCAGCGAGAAGGAGCGGGAGGAGCAGGAGAGGATCCAGCGGGAGGAGGAGGACGCGCAGAAGAGGAAGGCGCTGCAGCTGTACGTGTTCCTGCTGCGGTGCATCGCCTACCCCTTTAACGCCAAGCAGCCCACTGATATGGCCAGGAGGCAACAGAAGGTGAGTGAGTGTGAGACAGACCGAGAGAGCCTGGGGCACAGGCGAACTCCACCCACTCCCCACCAATCCATTGAAACGCCTCCTGGTGCACTGAGACAGTAACAGGTGATCCATCCACATCCATGCAAAAAGTCTCCTCAGCACACTTTGGAGATTTACCTTTTTTTTAAAGTTAGGAGCACTTTTTAGTTTGGTCACAATTCCCTCCAGTGTTTATTGTTAGCTAGTTTGCGTTTGCACATTTTAGAAGGAACCCAGGTTTTTACTGAAATCTAAATCCCCCCCCCCTCATGTGAGGCTTGCTTTAGAATTATAAAAGCATCAAGCTCGGGCTAAAGTTGCACCCATACTCAATATTGGCCACAAGCCATACCACACAGAAGGTGACCATTCGGCCCATCGTGCCTGTGTCTGCTCTTTCGGGGGAAAAGGGGCTCCAATTCATCTTGCCAACTTGCTCTCTACCCTAGTCCTGCATTTCCATCCCCCATCCAAGTACCAACTCTTTTGAGCGTTACTATTGAACCTGCTTTCACGATCCTTTCATTTCCAGTTCATAACTATTTACAGAATTGTTACATTTGCCTTAACTCTGGTTGCTAACCCTTTTGCTCCTGGAAGCTGAGTGAGTCGGGGTAAACGTATCAAAAAGCCTTCATGATTTTTGCTGAAATTTTTCAATCATGTTTCTGTTCATTTTTTTTTTTTGAAAGGCGAACAACCCCAGCGTCTCCAAATAACCGTCCCTCATCCCTGATGCCATTCCTGTAAATCTCTTCCACTCCAAGGCCTTGACATCCTCCTCTAAGCGTGCTGTTCATAATTAGATGCAATACACCAGGCTGAGGCATAATCAGTCTTTTATAAAGATTAAGCGGAGCTTCCTTGCTTTTGTTCCCATAAGACCATAAGAAAAAGGAACAAGAGTAGGCCATTCGGCCCCTCGAGTATGCTCCACCATTCAATAGGATCATAGCTGATCCGACGTTCCCACATCCACCTTCCTTCCCTTTCCCTGTTACCCTTGTTTCCCTTATTGATCAAGAATCTATTGTTCAATATACACAGGATTCTGTCCCCCCACAGCTCTCTGTCGCAAGGAGCTGCCTTTGTTGGCAGGATCACGGACAAGAGAGGGTCACCAGATTTTAAGCTGGTTAGCAAAAGAACCAAAGATACACGAGGAGCAAAACATTTACACAAAGTGAGAGGTTAGGATCTGGAACGCACTGCCTGGGAGAGGCAAATTCAACCATGGCTTTCAAAAGAGGATTGGGTAGTTAAAAGAGGATAATTTGGAGAGCTGTGAGGAAAGGAAGGGGAGCAAGACAGGGTTGCTCTTGTCGAGATCCATACCAGATTGTGCTGTAATTGTACGATTTTGTGATTTATAAAATATATATATATTTTCTATTCTGTTCATTTCTCTATGTCTTTTTAACAGCCCTTCCACTTGTATTGCCACCTTTTTGTTTTAAAGGTTTGAACAGGTACGCCCTCTGATCTTGCTGTTATACACATTTATTCCCTCCTCCTCTCTTGGAGCGACTGTTCTCTTTTTTTTCAGTAGTAGTGGAGGTTAAAGGGAGACTTGATAGAGGTGACCAGAATTCTGAGGGATTTTGGTTGCGAGAAACTCTCCATTAGCAGGAGGGTCAGTAACCAGGGGATATTGGTTTAAGTTAATTGCCAAAAACATCCAGGGGTAACAGGATTTTCTTGACACAGTCACTTGTGGTTTTGAACAGACTGATTACCCTTCAGGCATAACAGATTCAATAATAACTTTCAGAGGATCTCTCTGCTTGAAAAGGGGAAATCTGCAGTGTTATCAGGAAAGGGCAGGGTAATGGGACTAATTGGACAGAGACTGCACATAGCCACGTCCTGTGCGATTTGATACTATTGCTTTGCTCTGTGAACTTAGATTTTAAGTCTGAATTGAATTCCTTTGTGGCTTCAATTGGGAACTAATCCAGAGAAACCAAATGGGCCTGACTTTTTGGAACCTTGCTTGTGTCTGTAATTCTGTCAATTGTTCCAAACCATGCTGCTCATTGAGCAACTTCTCAAATGCAAGCTCACAATAACCTCTACAGTACCTGTAAATGCCTTGTGTTCCCTGCTGTACTTTATCGCATATTGTCATGGCATTTTGATTCCATTCAAGACGATTCTTTTTTTTTTGTTGCAGAACATTCAATCAATAACTATGTTTGCAATTCTGTGAACAAGTACAACAGTTTGTTTCTCAGTGCGACTATTTCTGTTTTGTTGGTTAGCGCACAAACTCCCTGAGTAAATACATACTCCATTCCCAAGGTTTATCTTTAAATATCACCCTGAGTTAACACTTGTTAAACTGAGAGGTGGCGAAGGGTGACATTTCCAGCATATCACTCAATCCACAATTCTTTACAAGACAATGTTATTGTTGCTTCCCTGTAATCTGTTTCTAGAAGCTGTATTTTAAAAAAAATTAAATGTAACTTTGAAATTCAGCCAATTTTGTCTCTAAATAATTTTGAATTAAGTTACAATGAGACTTGCAATCACATTGGACATCATAGCGGATTACAACCTGGGAAATGGGTCCTTTCTTTTTGAAGCTTTTGTTTTTGTCTGATCATCACGATGTTCCTGGTTGGGCATTGAACACTACTTTTTAAAATCTTGCCAAAGTGACAGGACTTTCTTGCCCAAGGTGCCATCATGCAACTGCCTCATTTCCTTTAACGAACAGAAGTGGGTTTGTAGTATAGCTTGGTCATGATGTGCTGCTTTATAAGGAACTGCAGTGTTACACCATTTCAAACCGATTGGATTTTGTTTAGAGCTGTCGATGGTTATGTAAACAGACCTTCAGATGAATTTGAGTTTAATTGTCGTTTTGCGAGGCGAACTATGCTGATTGGGAAGTGCTTGTAAAGTTTTTCAGAGCAGTCAGCGTTAACTGACTGGCTTTTTTCCTGGTGTATCCACAGTGGATGGTAATTCCCAGCTATTTCTGATGTGATTTCGTGATTGTGTGTCCATCAAAGCACAATTCAGATGATATTTACTGGATACAATTCAAATACTTAGTGGATCATATTTCATTGTTTTTCACCATTCTTGAGTTGGAACATGCTGTAGTCCTAAGGTATTTTGAACTTTGAATTCCTGCCAGTTGTCTATGTGGTCACATCTGTACCAGTGTATCTCCATCAAATCTGAGATGTTTGCTGACTGCAGGGCTTGGCTGTTTGTGCTTACCAGCTGCCATCACAGAAGGAATCACTGCAGGTCATGTGCAGTGACTTCATTTCTCTCCGCGGAGAGCAGAGAGGTTTTAAGGTTTATAACATGCATTGCAACTTTTAGTATGTGTGGCAGCTTCAAGAGACCATGGCACAAAAAAAATGGATGATTCATTTCGCCTGAGCAGCTTGATAGTTCTTGTGTGGTTTTTTTTCAAAGTAAAAAATGTAGTTCCTGCTGTTGTGTGACCTGCAGTCTTCCGGGTGCTAGAAGGCAGCCTGTTGCCCTCCCCTCTGTACCTTAGGGGTTCAGCAGCACAGCAGCTGATTCTAACTTGGATAGCAAGCAACTGAAAATGGGAGTGCCCACATTTAAAAAAAAAAAGCCAAGTGAGTTGAAGTTTTCTAGATCTTATCTCACAAATATTTTTGGCTTTTTTTTTTCGAAGCACCATTTCCTTCACCTGAAATAGATCAGAATCTAATGCACATTGTATATTTGTGCTGTAAATTTTCTCAAAAGGCTAACAAAAGACTTTTTATAAAGGGCCTTTCACAACCTCACGACAAATGTGTTTTGCAGAAATGTGGTCCCATTTTGAAAGGTCGGAAACATGGCAGCGAATTTGCTGTTCTTCACACCCTACCTTGGTTAAGGTTCGATTCCGGTAGCACACCGAATCATGCCATGGCTGTGGGCATGATTTTGTAGCAGTAGTTTCTGTATTGGGCAAATAGATTATCCACTTTCAGGGCCAGTATTCAAATCAATCATCTTCTAATCGGACTTTGTCCTGAACTTTCACAATTAAAAGAGGAAGTCTGAGGGGGGAATGTTGACGCCAATGCTGAATTCCTGGACTTTCACGACAGCAGAACTGGTGCTGCATCTGGACCGATTCTGCTACTGTTAAGGGGCTAGCACCAGCGTCAAATGGAACACAGTCAATTCTAATGAGAAATGGTGCCAGATTCGCTGGATCCCTAATTGACACTCAGGAGGGTGACAAGCTGCAGCCTCATATACACACTCCACTCCCCACACACACCATCCCAGCCATCAAGATGGCAGTAAGGAGAGCGGCACCAAGATTCATGGAGGAGAGGAAGATGACCCTGTACCCCGGCCCGGAAGAAGGCTGCCAGCTGCCGCTGTTTGTCGTGCCTGGGCGCAGGTGGCAGAGTCCGTCAGCGCTGTGGGCAGCGTCGTCTGAACCGGCCAGCAGTGTTGTAAAAAAACGGCAGGACCTACTCTGGGCAGCCAGGATGAGTAGGCAGCACTGTGCCCTTCGCACCAACCCCCGTCCCTCACACTTGCAACCCACCCCCAACCCAGAGGGCGGGCAAACCCTCACCCTGCATCACATTGCTGGCACCCATACAAGCTGCCATGTCCGGGTGCCCTGACCACTGAGGCCACCAGCTCCCCACCTCTGGGGCTGCATGGGTCGGACTGTCTAACACTGTCATTGTCTGTGTCTGTCTCTTCTCCCCCCCCCGAGGGGGACCGCCGGACTGCGGTCCCTCGCTGTGGCAGAGAAGGTGGATGTGGTTGGCGGCCCAGAGGACCGGGAGGTCGCCGAGGTGGAGATCGGGGGAATAAGCGAGACCCCGCTTACTTGCGGTTTTCCCATGCCATGTGTGTCAACCATCACCAACACCATCCCCACTCCCCCTGTGGTCTAATCATGGATCTTGCCTTGTGCCTTACAGGACTTGCTGGTGATGGGGAGGGTCCATCTTGCATCCCTCACCCCCAGCCAGTGCCACAGCCGGAGCCCCCCACCCCCGAGCTGAGCAGCTAGGACACCAGCACTCTGCCTGAAACTCTGGAGACCCTCATGCTCGAGTCTGAGGATGACAGTGATTTCCCATCACGGCTGTCTCCAACACCCCCACCATCCCAGAGACACTCGGCGGGTTGGGCACTTTAGTGAAGAGGCTCCTGGGACACACTCTGATTCACACCACACAGCTGGTCCGGTACAGCAGGTGGAGGTAGGAACACCCGAGGGGGCGGACAGTCGGAGGGCAGGCCCCAGGGACTAGCTGCCATCCAGATGGGTGTCTCGCTTCTGGAACGAACAGTTCCATCAATCAAGGCGATGCAGTCACAGAGCCAGGGACTACGAGGGATTGTCGGCGAGCATCCAACACCTGCAGGCGCAGTTGAATGGGTCCAACCCCGGACAGGAGGTGATGCTGACAATGCGTGTCACCCAGGCCACTGCACGGGTGGCATCCAGGGTGGAGGCATTGGGGACGATGGTTTAAGCTTTTGCTCAGCATGTCTTAAGGCCTGGGACATTCTGTGTGGGGGCTGGCCGAGGCCCAGGACAGCGTTGCGTCTCTCGGGCAACCATGTGCCAGAGCCAACTAGACATCGCAGTGGCGCGCCTGAGCATAGCCCAGTCACAGCAGGCCATGGTTGAGAACGTCGCCGGTATTGCCCAGGCACTGGCCGATGTGACACAGACGGAAGTGGCCCAGTCCCAGGGAGAAGATAGCGTGGTCACTGGTTGATGTGACACCAACCCAGAAGGTGGTGGCACAGTCAGTGAGCGATGTGGCGCAGTCCCAGGGGGTGCTGGTCCATTCCATGGCTGTGAGCATGCGGATCCTAGCCGAGGCCAGAGCGGTTCCCCAGGACTGTCAGCGACAGGTGGCGGGGAGCCACAGGGGATCGCTTACCTCGCACCCCTGTCCCATGGAGTAGCCCGGGGCCCTCTGCCACCCCGAGGTAGGAGGAGGTGTTGGGGCCCGTGCTGGTGACTCACACAGGGGAGGGGCTGGAACACCTTGGACCCCCCGCTCCCTCACCCTCCTCTTGTCTCTGGTGAGCAGCAGGCAGAACAGGGCAGCACAATGCCACCTTGTCCAGGCCCGGTTGCCCCAGAATATGCCTGCCAACAGGGACCCAAATCACAGGGCAGGTGCCCCAGCAGGCCGCCTCTATTCCTGCTGTACATCTGGGGAACCAGCGAGACGTAGCGTTAGGGCCCGTAAGGTTAGTTATAGGGGCTAGGGCACAAACCTGTAAATATTTGTTCACATAAACACTTGTTACCACTGTTACAGCCTGCTTTTCTTGGTTGTCTGTCAGAAGAGTGTGAGGTGTGGGCTAGTCTTGGCTGGCCTCGGGGTATGGGAATGGGTGGATGTTGTGGGTGGCCTCGGAAACCATCCCCACCACTGTCAACCCAGGGATTCAATGGGACCATGTGATGGAATGGCCAGCTTACGTGTAGGGGTCACCGGTGGACAATGGAAAGTGTTACTGTGAGCAGGAGGCAGACATTGTCAGATGATGCAGAGAACCAAACCGCAACACAGAGTGTGGTTGTCATCATTCTCCATCCCATGGACCTGACCCAGTATTACTGCCAACCAAGGCCCACCCATTCCACACCTGCCGTACTATCACGGAGGGAGTTGCCGTTGGGGGCGGGGGAGACGGGAAGAGTGAGGGGCACAGGGGGGAGGGAGGAGGAGGAGAGTGAGGGGCATGGGGGGGAGGGAGGAGGAGAGTGAGGTGCACGGGGGGGAGGGAGGAGGAGAGTGAGGGGCACTCACTCTCCTCCTCCCTCCCTCCCCCTCCCCCCGTGCCCCTCACTCTCCTCCCTCCCTCCCTCCCTCCCTCCCTCCCCCCCCCCGTGCCCCTCACTCTCCTCCCTCCCTCCCCCCCCCCCCCCCCCGTGCCCCTCACTCTCCTCCCTCCCTCCCCCCCCCCCCCCGTGCCCCTCACTCTCCTCCTCCCTCCCCCCGTGCCCCTCACTCTCCTCCTCCCTCCCTCTCTTTCCCCCCCCCCCCCCCCCGTGAAAGCGGCCTGTCATCTGCAGGTGCTCATAGGGGGGGTGCATGCATCCCGTTGATGACTCCCTGGACCCGGTGCATGTAGGTTATGGCGACGAACCCTGCCGCCCTGGCAGCCTGGTGGGTCCGATACACATTGACGTGGATGTATTGAGCCTCCTATGCGCATAGGGCCTCTGTGGTGGCACGGATATGTCTGTGCATTGGGGTCTGAGATATCTCGGACAGAACCCCACTCTGCGCCTGGAAGGAACCCGTGGTGCAATAGTTCAGGGCAACTGTCACCTTCACGGCCACCGGGAGTGGATGACCTCCTCCAGAACCCCGTGGTGCCAGGTGTGCCATTATCTGGCAGATATGTCGCACTGTTTCTCTGGTCAGCGGAGTCTTCGGCATGCCCGGACCAACAGGTCCTCCGATGACAGGCGATGCCGGTACGCACGACGTCTCATGCGGCGGCTCCTTGGTGGCTCGGTCTCCATCCTGGGTGGCTGCCACCTCTCCTCTGCTGCTGCAGCTTCCTCCTCCTTGAGCAGCTCCAGCTCGTACAGCCGCAGGGCATCCCCCAGGGCTGTGACGACGAGCAAGAAGGCAACCATTGCTGGTTGAATCCAATATCCATTGTCTGCAGGGAGTGAAAAACCAACATGTTAGCATGGTGCATACCCCAGTACCCAACTAGGTCCAATGGGCTACGTGGTGGCCTCAGTTGGCACTGTGGATTCAGCCGCCTGGCCCCGTCGGTGGCCGGCACCATGGGGGACCTCTGGCCCTGGTGCCTGTCTTTCCCTGATGCCAGTGGTAACATCAGCTGGTACTGCTCTCGCCAGGGGTATACACCATGGCCCCGTCGGGGGCTACAGTGGACATTGCCTTGGTGAGCTGCCGGCAGATTTGTGGAGGAGGAGGGGGTGGGGGCCGTCTGGTCGGTGTCACTCTGTAGAACCAGGGGCCAAGATGAGCGGTCAGTGGGTGCGCAGCAAGATGGCTGCCTTGCAGGCCATGGTAATGGGGGACCATGACTGGGCACCTCCCATGCATTGACGTTGTCGAGATGATGGAGAATTGCGATTTGGCATCAAATTGATGCCAGCTACGGTTTATTTTGGAGTCTGAACCTATTTGCGTTCCGCGATTTTGGCATTAGCCAACGGAGAATCCCACCCTCTGTCTTCTTTCTATAGCTGGATCACCCCTGAACAAAATCTCATTTTCAGGAATAGTGAGTTTCTAGTTACAAATTTCTCAGAATATTTAGTGAATTAATTAATGGCGAAAAATTGGCACTTCACCCTTTTTGTTTTGCTCCGACAACTTTCAACTCTCAACTGAACTTAAATTCAAGTTTCGCAAAGGTTTAGCTGACTTTTAATGAGCAAGTTTCTTTGCCAACATACCTTAAAACTAAATAGATGGGCAGATATTATGATTGGCTGCTGAAGAGAGCTATTCAGTTGCTGGTTTTCAAATTGTTAATGTGCCATTCAACACATCTATGGAATATCAAAGGTTGCTCTCTGCCTTGAGGATCAGAACTTTGATTTTGGTTTGGCTAAGTAGGTTTCAACTATGGGTTTCTGCCCACCTCCAGTCAGTACATTTCCTGTATGCCCTAAGGAAGACTAACCTGATCAATGTCTTCACCCATGGACAAAATGTGGAGGGTAGGAAATGCAACCAGCTGGATCAGCAGGGCAATAGCTTTTTTTGCCTACATTTAGAAAATGCTTAACTCATTTCTAGGAGGCAAATGTGTGCCACTTTAGTGTCTTCTTTGTTAAAATGATTTTCCTTGAATTGTAGAATTGCTGCATGCCAATGCTGAACCAACATAGTATTCACGTAGCCAGATTGGCAAAGCAGCCTCCTACAATTCGGCTCAATACATTTCTCAGCCTGTGTTTTCCCCCCTTTTCCCCTTCATTCACTTCTGCTGATGTTGCCAACACTTCTGAATCCACCAAAAATCTTCAAAGTAATCAACAGAGACTCCCAAATCATATTAAATGTAATCAGAACTGCCACATTCACCTTCTCTTCTATAATGTTCCATACTCTCACATCGATCAGAACAATTCCAAAATGAGCATAGTCAGTGGTGCCAGATCAAATAAGGTCAGAAATGAATTGTTTTCCAATATCCCAAGCAGTTGTCTCAGTAATCCATCCATTCTGTTGTGCTCTTGTATAATTGTGGGCTTCTATATTGAGCACTGGGTTGAATTTGTTTTCAGGATATTTTAACTTCTTGGCTTGAGCGCTGTAGCGGGATCCCCTTTTACCTCCACCCCCGTGGGCTTCTACCAGGCTTGGCACCCCGTCGTCCAAGCCCTACCACTGCCCGGGTGATCCTCTCTCACCGGTGGATTCGCTACCACCTGCGCCTGCTTCAGCTGAGCAGCGCCCCCAAGAGAGAGAGGAAAGGAAAACCTCTGCCCACCTGTACCTGGCAGCCTTTCCTGAGTGAGCGGGTTCGAATCGCCCAGGGATTTCCCTCAGTTCTCGACACCGGATTTATGGTAAGGAGTATTTTAATAGAGTGACTTGGCTAGAGCTCGTTGGTGAGGGATTGAAGGAATTGAGACAGACTCCAATTCAAAATCCAAACACACACATTTTATTAATTGCCAAGATCAACCACCACCAAATACAGAAAACACACAATTATCTTATACTTTAATGACTATTACTGTGGAAGGAATACTATCGCAGCACAACGTAAAACTTACATACACAATTTTAGCAATCCTTTAAAAGACAGAATAGGAGCATGCACCCCCTTTCCCCAAAGCCTCAACCACTATACTAGTCCTGGGAGCTTCGCAAGCTGCTGCGGGATACTTACAATCCAAGGCTGTAGCTGGAACACGAGGTCAAGCTCAATTCGAGATGTTGTAGGAGCACAGAGTTCAGCAAGAGCAAAAGATCTTAAGAGCGCAAATGGCCGTTTGACCACCCCTTTTATAGTCCAAAATTCAAGTTTTCGCACCAGTCCAGCTTCTTTTGTGTGAGCAGGTAAGTTATCATTTCAAAGTTCCCGCAGGTCCCGCCCCTTCTCCTGATACGTCCAGGTAGCCAGCTCCAGTCACCGAGCTCCATTGTCCTGGGAGATCGCGGTCTTCCACACCTCGTTAAGAAGATGGGATTTTCGAGTCTGCTATCTGCTCTGGAGATTGCTGCCATTACGACCTGATTATGCTGATGGGTTTTCCAGCTCCGATGGAGACAAGGTCATTAACATATGCAAGGAGTTTTTCCCAACACATTGTTTCTTGGCTGGGGGAGTTTCAGGGCTATTAGCATTTCCGTTGTGCCGGAGATTGCTGCCATTACGACCTGTTTATGCTGATGGGTTTTCCAGCTCCGATGGAGACAAGGTCATTAACATATGCAAGGAGTTTTTCCCAACACATTGTTTCTTGGCTGGGGGAGTTTTAGGGCTATTAGCATTTCCATTGTGCCCTTTGCTGATCCAATTAGTGCTGGCTATCTACTGATGAGTTGTAAGTCCGGGGGTGGGGGGGGGGGGGTTTGATGCAAACATTCCTTTCACACTCAGACAGCCCTGCAAGCCAAGCTTGCTGGGAAAAATTTGGCCAAGCTTTTTGTTGAAAAGGTGTCCATTTTACAGTTTCTGAGTTTAAAGTCCGGTTTCACAGTTGAAGGGGACCAGGGGTTGCCCGAGATTCTTACAGCGCGAGTTCCAAGAACACTATAACCTGGAAGGATTTTCACCTGGCATGCTGTGGAATAAGGCAAAGCCTTCTGTCAGTTCTCAGAATGTGGACTAAATGCCCTTTATTTTTCTATTGAAAGACGCGTCGTTTGAACAATGGGAATGACTCCTCCCTGCAAATCCAAGTGAAATCTGCCTCTCAGGCAGGATATAGTGCCACGATAGTACATCAGTGGAATTAGCTATGAGCTAACTACCTCTGCTCAAATGATCTTGCTTCTTAGCCGTTGACAGCTTATTGGGGGGGGGGTATGATTTCATTGGAAATACCAACCCTTTGCTACCCTATTCAAGTGAGTGTTACTTGTGCCAGATTTGGCGATTAATGGCAGTGTGCTATTTAACCATCCTGAGTAATGCCTGCCATTCACTCCGATCTGCGGGTTAATAGATAGTGATTAGTTGTAGAAATGTCCTGATAGATTCCTTCTCCTATTGATAGGACTGCCTCATCAGAGCTCAGCAAACTTACCACAGATTGGGAATAAGTTTCAAGTTCTCCAGAAATACATTCACTGATTCAACAGAGACTGATCTTCATATTTTAGTTTTTTTTATATGAATCTCCTTGAAGAATTGAATCATGAATAAAAATGGTCGCTGACAGAAATGTAAACCTTGAAGAAAAAAAGAATTCTGAATTCAAAATTACTTGTCAAAATACTAGGCGATTGCATATGTTGTGTGCCTCAAAACGTGTCTCAAACTCGATCTTTCATGCAATGAATTGTATTGCTCAACCCAAAGAGTTCTTCCGGAACGTATCACCATGATTATTTTATAAAGTAGATACAGGATTTCACTCGTTCGCCACTTATGAAGTCCATTTTGAGAAATTGGCTTTTTAAAAATCTCTCCAGGGTTGACCTATTTGAAGTCTTCAATATTAAGATCAGGTAAATAGCCATGGGAATATTTCCATTCATAGAAAAGTTACAACATGGAGACCATTTGGCCCATCTTGTCTATGCCAGCCCAAGAACACCCAGGTTCCCTTCCTAATCCCATCTTCCTGTATAGCCCTGTAGTTTACAGCACTTAAGGCGCGAATCCAGTTACATTTTAGAGTTTGGGGTCTCTGCCTCCCCCACCAACTCGGGCAGCGAATTATAGACTCCCACGACCCTCTACACCTTCTGCCACTTAACTTGAAATACAAGATTATAACAAAGACCCAAAATTTAACATACTACACAGAAACAAACAAACAACCTTCACACGAGGTGTTGAGGATTCTCTGTAGTCTTAAACTTTTGGTAAACTGAGAAGATTTGGATCAAGAATATGTTGGGAGAGGTGGTGCTAGAAAAGATGTGTCTCCTTTTGGCTTTCCGTTTTCAAGTTTGATATTGTGAGCACTGATGTAGGAATGGGGTTGGTGGAGTAGGACTGAGAATGAGAGGATTTTTCCATTCCTATTTTACAACTGGCTCGAGCTCTAGTTACTTGCACAACACCGTGTATTGCCTTGTGATTCCAAATGTCATAATGGCATTCCAGAGCATTGCTTTATTGGGCAACTCCTAAGGATATCCAATGGATGGTTATGGAACATGACTCTCCCTCATTGCTTGGACTCACCGCCTGTGCGAGGATTCTGTTTGTATAATCTAGAATTTTGAGATAAAATGGTTAAACCCACAGAGCTGGTAAGCATTGAATCTGGAATTTGTGCTTCACTGAGCTTATTTACACTTGAGCTGTATCAGGTTCACCTTGACTTAGACCTGAAGTGCAATGAATGCGACATTAAGAGTATGGCATGCTTATATCGTGTATAACTGGTGGATCGTGATTTACACACACTTATCAAGAGTATGCACTTAAAAGGAGTCATTATGTGGAGTAGTAGGTGTTTTCCAATTTGAGGCTGCTTGTCAAGTGTCGAGTGTAATGTTTATCAGTAGAGTCAGACAAATTCCATAGAAACAAATGGAACATTTACACATTGAAGCTATTTTTAATAAGGTTCGGGCAGTCAAAGTAAATAACACTTATTTTGTGGGTGGTGCGGTAGCACAGTGGTTAGCACTGTTGTTGCACAGCGCTAGGGTCCCAGGTTCGATTCCCCGCTGGGTCACTGTCTGTGCGGAGTCTGCACGTTCTCCCCGTGTCTGCGCGGGTTTCCTCCGGGTGCTCCGGTTTCCTTCCAGAAGTCCCTAAAGACGTACTTGTTAGGTGAATTGGACTCTCTCTCAGTGTCTTCAGATGCCGGAGTGTAGCGACTAGGGGATTTTCACAGTAACTTCATTGCAGTGTTAATGTAAGGCTACTTGTGACAATAATAAAGATTATATTATTTTGCAACGATTATAGACATGAGTACTGGTAGAACCTCACCGGGTACACTCTCTCCTGTCAGTCAGTTCCAGAATGGCCACCTTTTATACAAATACGGGTAAGCTACCACCACCCCCCCCCCCACACACATTTAGCGGGGGAGCTCATAGTGCTCAAGAAGCACGGGGAAAACAATCATCCCCACACAGTATGTCCTGTGCAAGTTTCCTCCCTGCAAAGTCCGAAGGCCCCCAAGAAGAACGATGATGAGGAGAAGAGGACAAAGTTGCAAAAATCATTGTCCAAGAAGAAACTGCTGCAGCACTTCCAGCAGTTGGATGAAAGACATTTCGTCTCCGTCAGGGTGCCATCGAGCGGAGGAGTAGGATTGGCCGGTGCGTATCTTGCCAGCAAACGCTGTTTGCGGCTAGGGTTGATCATGGCCGAGGGTGGCGGAACCACGACGTAAGCGTTGGAGATTCCAGACGTTTGGGTCTCCCTGTCGGAGTTGGAGGACAGGATGTCAGGGATATCTGCGTTGTGATAAAACAAAGGTGTTGCAGCAGGACGTACCGGCAATGGATCCGGAGGATCTGAAGAAGAGCTCTTTCATAGTACATGATGAAGAGGGACCACTGGGAGTGGATGTGATCCACGTGTTGCTGCATAAGCTGTCCACGAACACTAAGACCAGGACCCGATTAACGGACGATGATCTCCGTGCCAGCGAGCACTGTCAGAAAAATTACGAACGTAGACCACATTGTCGCGTGCAAAGAGACATCGATCTGGGCCAAGCCCTTGCAATTCTTGGCTCCAGAGCACCTTAGCGCCATAGCGCCAATGCCTACCATCAGAAAACATAGTTACTTCTGAAGCTGTCAATGCATTAACAGCTCGGCAGTGGCCAACCCAGTCCCGTGCGAGGAGTACTCCTGTAGGATCGAGCCCACAATCTTCTTCAGTCCTTTTTTTTGATTCTATGTGGCTCTCTACTAAACCATTCAACGCTGGATGAGAAGGGGCGGTGCAGACATTGCGAATCCTATTGTGTTTTGCAAAAGCAGCAAACTCTTCACTTGTAAATGAGGCTTCATTGTCAGTGATGGGCACACCTGGTATGCCATAGACTGAAAAGAAGTACATAGTCACTCAGGACATTGACAGATGTCATCCGGTAGACCTTTTGGCCACTTTGAGTGGGCATCCAGTATGATCAGAAACATTGAACCCCAAAAAAGGACCAGCAAAATCTTCATGAACTCGAGCCCAAGGGAGATCCAGCCATTTCCCAGGGCACCGCCATGGGGAGCTTCTGATTCCTGACAAACGGGGCAGTTCTGGGCCAAGATCTCGATAGTCGTACTCGAGATACAAGAATCAGTCACAGGCAAAGAGTCCATAAGGGTGAGTACCACGATGACTTCGTCCATGGGCGGGTCAGTGGCCACCACCCAGCAGGGGAAGATGACTCCAGTCCTCATTTGCAATTTGAGTCCCTGGATGGTGTTTAAAAGAGTACTTGTATACGACGAACGGCAAAGCTCAGCACTGGGTCCATATCGGCTTGGCTGCCTTGCCCTCACGAGAGAGACCAAGAAACAGCTTATGGTCAGTTATGAAAACAAAATGGCGATCATAGTGGCGATCGTAGACATACTGATGAAAGCGTTTCCAGGTTTGGACTGAAAAAAACCGTAATAATTGATGAGGCCTATAATAGAACGCTCCGTGACATCTTGCGGTGCGGGGACCATCTCACCTCCTGCCTGGCCCCCCGTGACAAAACATCATCGAGATAAATGGCAACACGTGGCAAGCTGCCCTTTATTACTCGCTGAGGACACGCCAAACAGAAGCCGCGTGTATTCAAACAGACCCTTGTATGTGTTGATCGTCACATACTTCCGCGACGCCTTATCCAAATGTAGCTGCAAATAAATGTCGCTCAAGTCGAGCTTTGTAACCATCGATCCACCAGCCAACGTAGCGTATAGATAGATCCTCCTATCCTGGGCAGTGGGTAACTGTCTACCTAACTTGTACTTGCCATAAAGGCAGTCCGGCTTTAACAGTGGGACCACTGATGCCAGCCTGTCGGCAAAACGCAGCAGCCAGATGATTCCAAAACTTCCAACCATTGGAACTTGGTCTTATCGACAATGGCGTAAACTACAGCCCCCTTAATGGTACGGACGCACGGCCAAAATATTTTGCGGAACTTACTCAACACCATCGAGTCGAAGATCCCGTACCCACTTGAAAAATATACTGCCAATCAATCTTCAAGTGGCATAACCATTATGCCAATCAAGGCCCAACAAGCCTTGCACAACAACGAGAGGAAGACATGGGGACTGAGCGCTGTAAACCACTTGAGTGAGCATAGACTCCACTATGTGCAAACGCTGACCCGTGTACATGGCCATCTGGGCTGCCGTGGCCGTCAACAACAAAGTACTAATTCCCTGCTTGATCTGGTCAAAGGTGTGTTGCGCCAATAACAAAACAGCTGCTCTGGTGTCCAACTCTCTGTGGAGCAAATGTCCATTGACTTGTACCGGAATACGAATTGGGGCTATATATGGGGGCGCTAACACAATTGAGATGCTTCTTGGCCTTTCCCGGGTTGACATCTACCATGACGAGGGTGCGATGGGCATCTGTTCTGCTGCCACCAGGGGCTATGTCTGGCGCGATGATCACACTTCACGCAGGGGACGGAATCACTGTCCCATTGCAATTTCCGTGTCATACCTTCTGAGACATAGAGGAATCATGTGTGCACAGGACAATATTCACTTCCATACCCTGTAACTCTTGAATACCCCATGCCGCGCATCCTGAGAAAGGGATATTTGTAGCGCTTGTTGAAACAAAGTTTTGTTGTTGTTTATCCCGTAATAGTCACGGAGCACATCCGCTAAAACACTGCCGTACTCACAATATTTAGTGATCTTTCGAAGTTGCGAAGCAAATTCTGCAGTGGACTTCGCCGCCGTATTGAACCTCAACAATGATGGACGGCGTTGGGTTGAAATGCCGTCCCACCAACATGACGAGCTGGTCAAACGTCATCGAATCGGGCGCCAGTGAAAAGTGAGGCCCCAGATCACTCCAAACATATTGCTGGGCACCTGTTTTCTGTAATATTATTTGCTCTGAAGAAGTACAGCATTTGCTCTGTGTACTGATTCCTGGTTTCCATACCGAAATTCCAGGTTTCCATACCGGAGTCAACTGCTTCCAAATGCCCAAACAGCGGCATCGTCAATCGCCCCACTTTGTAGCGGGATTCGGGGGAGGGGGCGGAGGAGGGGGGTGGAAATTCAACATGGGGAAGCGGCTCAGCTGGGTAGTTGCATGTCAACTCTTCCAGATTTGCCCTCCGCCAGTTTATTAAGGCACGGGGAGTCCGAAGTAAACAAAGTGAATAACACTTATTTTACAACAACTTTACATACATGAATATCATTGGGTACTGGCAGAACCTCACCGGCTACTCTCACTCTCACACTCCCTCTCTCTCCTGTTGGTCAGTCGGTTCCAGACTGGCCACCCTTTTTATACAATACGTGTAAACTACCCTGCCCCTAGTGGGAAGCTTGTACTTCTCAAGGAACATGAGGAAAATAATCATCCCTCACGCTGTATGTCCCGTGCAGGTTATTACACTATTTAAAAAAAAAACACACTCCAAAATGGCTACTATTATTAGTTTCCAATTAAGCTGCACAGTTTTTCCCCCCCACACCCCTTTGTATTTTCACATGCCATCAAGGGTTGAATTATAACTCCGAATGGGTGGTAGAAGTTAAAGTGCAGCAGACCTGAAACCGAAAACCAGTCTACCCACTTCCAGTTTAATGATGGGATGAGGATTGGCTGACTAAGTGGAACTGAGGTGGTCATATAAATGCTAAAATGATGCTGCACGCCTTTGTTTTAACATTTGTTCATTGAAACATATAGAAAATGAAAGCAGGAGGAGGCCATTCAGCCCCTCAAGCCTGCTCTGCCATTTCTTCTGATCATGGCTGATCCAGTTCAATACCCTGACACCCCCAGCCCCTCGCAAATCCACCGGCCACGCAAAGGGCACTCTGGTAACACATACATCTACTCTTTTATAGGGTTGCTGCTCTGTTGAGCAGGCGCACCACTTAACTGACCTTCAGCCTTGTCTATGGGTCAGAACCACACTTCGGCACCTCACCGTTAAATTCTGCAGTCCATTCAAGAAATGTTTGCCTGCTCACAGGTTAAAATCCAGGCTCAACTATCTCCTGATGCCAGGAATGTTGAAGCTTACTGCATCATAAGTGTTGGAGCATCTTGAATTTGATACCTGAACAAAAAGCAACAGTGCCAGGGAGAGTTATGGCTAGCAATAAATAAATAATGCCCTTCATAGATTCGGCAATATTTTATTGCCCCTTCAATCGTAATGGCAGCAGATGATCATTTGAAGAGATTCTGCGGGGTGATCAAAATCTGAGAGAAAAATGGAATTGATGGAACAGTGTTTAAATCTTGAGACCTAAATTTTATATTTTAAATAGTCTTCTAGGAGCAAAAATCAAATCTGTTCCTGCTGATTTATAAAAAAAAAAAATCCTTTTCCATTTAGTGTCATTCGCATATTCATAGAATTTACAGTGCAGAAGGAGGCCATTTGGCCCATCGAGTCTGCACCAGCTCTTAGAAAGAGCACCCTACCCAAGGTCAACACCTCCACCCTATCCCCATAACCCCACCCAACACTAAGGGCAATTTTGGACACTCAGGGCAATTTATCATGGCCAATCCACCTAACCTGCACATCTTTGGACTGTGGGAGGAAACCGGAGCACCCGGAGGAAACCCACGCACACACGTGGAGGACGTGCAGACTCCGCACAGACAGTGACCCAAGCCGGAATCGAACCTGGGACCCTGGAGCTGTGAAGCAATTGTGCTATCCACAACGCTACCGTGCTGCCCATATTAAAATCAAGAGGATGATCCAGCCCATTGATTGATGTCACTGAAAGATGACATTATACCATGTAAAACAACGTGCAAGTCATTCTGTGTTGGGTTAGTAACTTTGTTCCTATATATCAGAATTTGTGTCACATATATCACTTGTCCATAAGATTTGATGCAAAGGAAGGCCATATCATTTGCTCCAGGACTTGGGCGAAACACTCTAACCTGACTCTATGCTATTTATGGATCCTTCCCTTCATAAATTTTCCATTACTTAAATTGGTGAATTCATTTGTGCTTAAAACCCACTAAAGATGATTGCTTGAAATCATCGAGTTAATGAGATTCGAGCAACCTCTTTCTATTCAGGCATGCTGAACATTGCCCTGACAGTATAATTTGTATTTTATTTTTCGGTTTTCAAGTGTATTAACGCAATTATTTCTGTTTATAAAGTTACATAATCTTCAAATAATATGTTGGTGAAGGAAGGTTAATTTTGCCACTTGTTCGTGAATATGATTTTGACTGCAAATATAACAGAACTTGATATCCCCCCCCCCCCCCCTCCAATTGACGTGCAGTGAACTCTAATACAGTGCAAAAATCTCTGTCCCTGTGCAGTAGTTCAAGAGGCAATGAATGGAATTTTACAACTTCTGCTGGCAGAATATTCCGGTCCTGTTGAAGTTAATGGACTTTTGACCGGCTGCCATGTTTATATGGCCGCACCTCCGCCACAGCGAGGCATTGAAATTCTGCCCCATATGTGTAGGGTCCCCAAGTACCATGTCGGTGGTGTGTGGATCCAGTCAAGCCTTAAAACCTGCTGCAGTGAGTAAGTCCATTTAGGCCAAACAATACCGTTTGATACGAAGCACTGACTCCGTGGTCAGTTTGTGCTTTTATGGCACATGTAGATTCGAAAAGGCTTGTTAAGTGACGTTTACTATAATTTAATGCACCTGCTTGTGAAATGATGAATATTAATTGAAATAATGGAGAGGCAATATGAACAAAAGGATTTCCATGACCAGTGGGGGCTGACGTCCATAACCTGGAATAAGATTTTAGTTTCCTTTTCCTTTTTTAATGTTTGTCTTTTGTTACATCGCCCTACCAGGAACTGTCATCCTCTTTCATTTAGCTTATTTTTTGATCACTTCTTGTGTGTTTGGTGGTGTTTGGGAACAGAGTGCCTGGCAGTGTTTTTGAGTTGGCAGGGAAGGCTGAGAAGTCTGTTTAAAGTATATGGAACCTTTAGAAAACCAAAGCAAATGTGTTAAGCCATCACACCTCTGGGTTCATCCCACCTACACAAGCATCAGGGCAGCACCTCCCCACACCCCAATGAAACTCCCCAAAGGGACCCCTTGGCCCCACCATGCTGTGATAGTGTCTCCTGGCATGCCCCTCTCTTCCACCCTCCCCATCAGCCCCTACCAAGGGGCTACACGTACCTGTGCACCCACATTGGGCTCCCCATGAACATATGTTGGGGAAGACCACTAATTATATTAAAAGGAGGTTCTCGCCCTTATTGTTACCGGCATGGGGCTGGAATAAAGAAAACAAAGAACAAAGAAAATTACAGCACAGGAACAGGCCCTTCGGCCCTCCCAGCCTGCGCCGATTCAGATCCTTTATCTAAACCTGTCTCCTATTTTCCAAGGATCTACTTCCCTCTGTACCCCGCCCGTTCATATATCTGTCTAGATGCATCTTAAATGACGCTATCGTGCCCGCCTCTACCACCTCCGCTGGCAAAGCGTTCCAGGCAGCCACCTGCATAAAAAATCTTTCCACGCACATCTCCCTTAAACTTTCCCCCTCTCACCTTGAAATCGTGACCCTTGTAATTGACACCCCGACTCTTGGAAAAAGCTTGTTGCTATCCACCCTGTCCATACCTCTCAATTTTGTAGACCACAATCAGGTCCCCCCTCAACCTCCGTCTTTCCAACGAAAACAATCCTAATCTACTCAACCTTTCTTCATAGCTAGCACCCTCCATACCAGGCAACATCCTGGTGAACCTCCTCTGCACCCTCTCTAAAGCATCCACATCCTTCTGGTAATGCGGCGACCAGAACTGCACGCAGTATTCCAAATGTGGCCTAACCAAAGTCCAATACAACTGTAACATGACCTGCCAACTCTTGTACTCAATACCCTGTCCGATGAAGGCAAGCATGCTGTATGCCTTCTTGACCACTCCATCGAACTCAATAAGGTTTGTGAGGCACAACCTACCCTTCACAAAACCGTGTTGACTATCCCTAATCAAATTATTCCTTTCTAGATGATTATAAATCCTATCTCTTATAATCATTTCCAAGACTTTGCCCACAACAGCAGTAAGGCTCACTGGTCTATAGTTACCGGGGTTGTCTCTACTCCCCTCCTTGAACAAGGGGACAACATTTGCTAACGTCCAGTCTTCTGGCACTATTCCTGTAGACAATGACGATATAAAGATCAAAGCCAAAGGCTCTGCAATCTCCTCCCTAGCTTCCCAGAGAATCCTAGGATAAATCCCATCCGGCCCAGGGGACTTATCTATTTTCACGCTTTCCAGAATTGCTAACACCTCCTCCTTATGAACCTCAGGCCCTTCTAGTCTAGTAGACTGTATCTCAGTATTCTCCTCGACAACATTGTCTTTTTCCTGTGCGAATACTGATGATAAAATATTCATTTAGTGCCTTTCCTATCTCTTCAGATTCCACGCACAACTTCCCACTACTGTCCTTGACTGGCCCTACTCTTACCCTAGTCATTCTTTTATTCCTGACATACCTATAGAAAGCTTTAGGGTTTTCCTTGATCCTACCTGCCAAGGACTTCTCATGTCCCTTCCTGGCTCATCTTGGCTCTCTCTTTAGGTCCTTCCTGGCTAACTTGTAACTCTCAAGCACCCTAACTGAACCTTCACGTCTCATCTTTACAACAGCCTCCTCCTTCCTCTTGACAAGTGATTCAACTACTTTAGTAAACCATGGTTCCCTCGCTCGACCACTTCCTCCCTGCCTGACAAGTACATACTTATCAAGGACACGCAGTAGCTGTTCCTTGAACAAGCTCCACATTTCAATTGTGCCTATCCCCTGCAGTTTCCATCCCCATCCTAAGTCTTGCCTAATCGCATCATAATTGCCTTTCCCCCAGCTATAACTCTTGCCCTGCGGTATATACCTATCCCTTTCCATTGCAATGTAACCGAATTGTGGTCACTATCACCAAAGTGCTCACCAACCTCCAAATCTAGCACCTGGCTTGGTTCATTACCCAGTCCCAAATCCAATGTGGCCTCTCCTCTTGTTGGCCTATCTACATACTGTGTCAGGAAACCCTCCTGCACACATTGGACAAAAACTGACCCATCTAAAGTACTCTAACTATAGCGTTTCCAGTCAATATTTGGAAAGTTAAAGTCCCTCATAACAACTACTCTGTTGCTTTTGCTCCTATCCAGAAACATCTTTGCAATCCTTTCCTCTACATCTCTGAAACTTTTCGGAGGCCTATAGAAAACTCCCAACAGGGTGACCTCTCCTTTCCTGTTTCTAACCTCAGCCCATACTACATCAGTAGATGAGTCCTCATCAAACGTCCTTTCTGTCACCGTAATACTGTCCTTAACTAACAAAGCCACACCTCGCCCTCTTTTACCACCTTCCCTGAGCTTACTGAAATATCTAAACCCCGGAAACTGCAACAACCATTCCTGTCCCTGCTCTATCCATGACTCCGAAATGGCCACAACATCGAAGTCCCAGGTACCAACCCATGCTGCAAGTTCACCCACCTTATTCCGGATGCTCCTGGCGTTGAAGTAGACACACTTCAAACCACCCTGCCTGCCTGCCGGTACACTCCTGCGACCTTGAAACCTACTCATGACCTCATTACTCTCAACCTCCTGTACACTGGAGATACAATTCAGGTTCCCATTCCCCTGCTGAATTAGTTTAAACCCTCCCGAAGTGCATTAGCAAATTTCCCCCGCAGGATA
Source organism: Scyliorhinus torazame (assembly GCF_047496885.1). Taxonomy (NCBI): domain Eukaryota; kingdom Metazoa; phylum Chordata; class Chondrichthyes; order Carcharhiniformes; family Scyliorhinidae; genus Scyliorhinus; species Scyliorhinus torazame. Next base: position 68,244,299 of record NC_092725.1, read on the forward strand.
TTGGTACCCCTCTGGTTCAGGCGTAGACCATCCCGTTTGTAGAGGTCCCACCGACCCCAGAATGAGCCCCAATTATCCAGGTATCTGAATCCCTCCCTCCTGCACCATCTGTAGCCACGTGTTCAACTCTCCTCTCTCCCTATTCCTCGTCTCGCTATCACGTGGCACGGGTAACAACCCAGAGATAATAACTCTGCTTGTTCTAGCTCTAAGATTCCACCCTAGCTCCCTGAATACCTGCCTTACATCCCCATCCTTTTTCCTACCTTTGTCGTTGGTGCCTATGTGGACCACGACTTGGGGCTGCTCCCCCTCCCTTAAGGATGCCGAAAACACAATCCGAGACATCACGGACCCTGGCACCTGGGAGGCAACACACCAACCGCGAGTCTCTCTCGTTCCCACAGAATCTCCTATCTGCCCCCCTGGGTCGGCGCAGGCTGGGAGGGCCGAAGGGCCTGTTCCTGTGCTGTAATTTTCTTTGTTTGTTTGTTTGTTCTAACTATGGAGTCCCCAATGACTAATGCTCTACCCCTCTCCCCCCTTCCCTTCTGAGCAACAGGGACAGACTCTGTGCCAGAGACCTGTACCCCATGGCTTACCCCTGTCCACCACCATTCACGGCTGGATGTGGCAGGACTGCAGAGCTTGGATCTGATCAGTTGGTTGTGGAATCACTTAGCTCTTACTTGCTCCTTATGTTGGTTGGCATGCAAGGAATCCTCTGTTGTAACTTTACCAGATTGAAACCTATTTTTTTACCAGGTTGAAACTTACTTTTTCGGTATGCCTGATACTGCTCCTGGCATGCCCTCGAACAATCTTCATTGAGCCAGGGTTGACCCCCTGGCCTGGTGGTAATGGTAGAGGTGGGGGATATCCCAGGCCATGAGGTTACAGATTGCGGTTGAGTACAATTCTGCTGTTGCTGATGGCCCACAGAGCCTCATGGATGCCCAGTCCTCAGTTGCTAGATCTGTTCTGAATCTATCCCTTTAAGTATAATGGTGTTGTCAAATAACACGATGGACAGTATACTCGATGTGAAGACGAGACTTCATCTCCACAAGGACTGTATGGTGAACACTCCAACTAATACTGTCATGGACAGATGCATCTGCGGCAGGCATGTTGGTGAGGATGAAGTCTAGTATGTTTTCCCATCTTGCTGGTTTCCTCACTACCTGTCGCAGGGTCAGCCTAACAGTTATGTCCTTCAGAGTCCAGTCCATTATGGTGCTACCAAGCCATTCTTGATGATGGACCCAGAGTTGCTACTGAGCCACTCTTGGTGGAGTACATTCTGTGCCCTTGCCACCCTTTGTGTTTTCTCCAAGTGGTGTTCAACATGGAGGAGTACTGATTCATCAGCTGAGGGTGGACAGTACGTGGTAAATCGGGTTACCTTTCCCATGCTTAATCTGAAGCTATGAGACTTCATGGGTCGAGAGTCGGTCTTGAGGACTCCTAGCGTAACTCCCAACTGTATACCGCTGTGCTGACACCTATGCTGGGTCTGTCCTGCCAGTTTGTTATCTGCGCGTGATCTGGAAGGTATGATTGTCAGGCTCTTGTGAGACAGCTCTTCCAACTTTGGCACACGCCCCCAGATGTAAGTAAGAGGGTTGACAGGATTGGTTTTGCTGTTGCCATTTCCAGTGCCTAGATTGATGTTTGGTGGTCCAACCGGTTCCCTTCCTTTTTGTTGATATGGCTGAGGTGGCTTGCTAAGCTATTTCAGATTCAATCACTTTCTTAGTCCAGCTCACTACGTCACTGCCTTCCCTGATGCCCAAGACACCTGCAGAATTAATGCTGCATATTCTGGCAAGATAAGCCAGCCATGCAGCCAGGGAGCTGCATGCTGGAGCCAGAACCTCGAGTAAATATCAGAAAATCTTGCCCATTTATTTTTTTTGAGTAGCCAGAGGGCATTTATTTGAGGTAATTGGAAAAAGAACGAGATGCAACTTGAGATTTCTCTTCACATACAAGTTATGATTTAGAATGTGCTGATTGGAAGGAGACTTAACAGTAACTTCCAAATAGAATTCAATCATTGAAGGGAAAATTTTACAAGTCTGTAGGGAAAGAGCAGTGTTATGGGTTTAATTTGGATAACTCTCCACCAAAAAGCACTGACAGAATGGTTTGAATTCAGCTGTATAGTGAATCTACTGGGTTGGTACAGTGCCCCTGTATTCAAACCTGCAGAAGGTAGTAATGGCATTGCAATGGTCATCCTCCAGATTACCTTCATTTATTTATTTGCAGTCTTTTTATATATCTGAACCTCAACCTGATGGTGCAATTTAACCCAGCCCATGGCAGCTTGACCCAATTTAAACATGGGCGAGGACACACACCGTCTCCTGGATGTGGGAAAACACTTCCCACAATTGCGTCAAGAGGTGGGAAGCTGCCATCACGAGAAACTCACCAACTTGTGGCGGGGAGGTCCAAAATGCTCATTACTGAGCCAATTATCCCGAGCTCACCGGAATTTCGTGATTTGCGCGGCTTTTCTGTTTGTCCCTAATGTTGTCTTCGTTGAGAAACTACTGTTTGCCAGAATTAGCGCATGATCACCTGTGTGAATTTCCTTTGCATTCTGCTCCATTGGAAGTGCTACTCCATTTTAAAATTCGGCAGCACAGTCGTTAGCATTGTTCCTTCACAGCGCCAGGGTCCTAGGTTCAATTCCCGGCTTGGGTTACTGTCTGTGCGAAGTCTGCACATTCTCCCCGTGTCTGCATGGGCTTCCTCCGGGTGCTCTGGTTTCCTACCACAAGTCCCGAAAGATGTGCTGTTTAGGTGAATTGGACATTCTGAATTCTCCTTCAGTGTACCCAAACAGGTGCCGGAATGTGACGACTAGGGGATTTTCACAGTAACTTCAGTGTTAATGTAAGCCTACTTGTGACAATAAAGATTATTATTATTGAACATCCTAATGCCACGGTTAATATAGTAACAGACCTGCCTTGGAACAGGGATACTAATTTTGAAGCTTGAACCTGTGATATAATTCCTTGAAGTTTAAGAGAAATTCAACAATGTCAACCGGGATCTGAGCTCCCAATGGATTGCAGCTTGGTCGCATGGCTTCTGTATGCCAGTGCTGAGCCTCTGCACTGTGCTCCTCCACGCCCCCTCCCCTTCCCACCATTTTAATTTATATCTGCATTTTGATTTTATATTTTCACTTCAAGGAAAGCGGAGTTGAATTTGTGATTGTGGTGCAAACTTGCCATGTTTTAGACGAGCAGTTGTATTATTGACAGGAACTGGGTGGAGGTTGCTATAGTAATCTCCATACCAAATAATGTAACTGCGCTGTTTACCAGGCTCCCTTGGCAGTGTATGGGAAAGACTGATGCTCGCAGTGAAAACATACATACATATTGTGACAGCTCCTAATTCATATCTCTGCTTGGATTTCAATTGAACCACAGCTGCCAAAATTTCTGCTCGCCATCCTTCATCTTGCTCGGTGGCTGTTTGCTTGAGACAGTATTTGTCTAAAATACCAAGGCTGAGTTTTTACGTTGATCTATTTTCAATCTTGATTTGACCCAGCGGGATGGCTCCAACAAAGACTCGGAGATTTTTAAAACCAAGATCTTTCTTCGATGTATCTTAATCTGAAATAAAGTTTCATGGTGTTGTTTCACACTCCTGTGCTACGACGTAGCAGTGTACAGATGGGGGATTGTGTGGATCCGGATGCCATCAGAGAGCTGTGTTTGCCAACACCGATTTCTGGCCAGCTGGCTGTATGCTTGGTGATATCGGCACACGTGTTCAGTATATACATGCTGGTGTTCATACATGTGACGAGCAACTTTCCTTCTGCCTGTCTACTTTAAAAGCAGAAGGAAACATTGCTTTTGACGTGTGTGTCATTACTTGCCTCTGGGAAGACAGTTCACCAACAACTAAATGCCCAGTTTAAAATGTAATTAAAAATGTCTGATGGAACACTTGCTCTCCGTTAACAAAAGAAAATAAAGTTTAAATTTCGCATTGTTAGTTGTACAGTCGAGTGTTCTGAAGAATTGATTCAGGCGGCTTCTGTGATGGCTCGGTTGGTAACCAGTTTAAAAACCAGAGATTTTCTGGTCTACAGCACATCAGTAAGTGTTGGAGTGGAAAACAAATCGACCACTGCCCACTGGCTTCCAATCACAACCCAATGGCCCCTGTGGGGAAGTGAATTGGGTAAGAAATGAACCAGTCTTGGGGTTGGCTGTGATTTTTTTCAATTGCTTTTCCCCCATAGATCAGAAACCGAGATATTGAATGGTGACAGACTCCTGCATAAATGTTTACTTGAGTGAGATATTCCAATTAAACTGATTTTCCATGGGAATATTAACCCGATAGGAGTGGATGTCTTCATGCGAAAAGGTGAGATTTGAATGTTGTCTTGTTTGGCCACTATCCTCTACTTTAGGGCTAATTTGTACCTCTGAAAAATTAATTTTAAAAATTCCCATGACAAGATTTTGCTCATTGAACATCTCAGCAATTTTTCCAGGGTCCAGTTTTGTGGACAATGTGGACGAGGCAACAGACATTTGCAGTTGTCTGATCTGGCAATTTGGCTAATCCCTTGAAATAAAGACATATTTTGCTCCAATATTGACTGAGGTTTTGAGTTGTATTTTCCAATATTTGTCTCTGAGGTGCAAGGTTAGTGGTGTTTAACTCAAGGGGATGATGAGACATTGTGATGTTGGCAACTTTTTTCTTTTGAGGGCTGAAATGGCGGCTGGTGTTTCCATGGTTACCTATAACCTGTAAACAAGGATATGATACTTTGTTACTGCAAAATTTAACTTGTGGAGATGTGTGAAAACCAACCAAAGCAGCTGAAGTCTCATGGTGTTGGCTTTCATTTCGTAGCATGTATAGTTCCATATATATTCAAGAAAATTAAAAACTGGAAAAATGTGTGGTAAAATTTAATTCATTGTGTGCTGAACCTGCCCAGCACACAGTAGATAAGACCCGAGTTACTTGCCCACGCTAGGGTCATTGCTTTCCCTTTATATGCACTTTTATCCCATTCTCCTCCTTCTTTATATATGTATGTTGTGTTCTCATGATGCCATAGCCTAACACACTGCTGCCAAAACTGAAGCAATTGATGCTACCAAAATTATGGTGTTCGTCCTTCAAGACTTCATTAAAATGGGGGCATAATAATGTGTAAAAGAATAAACGTCAGGAACAGTTCTTGGATTTGAAACGTACAGGATTCAGATAAACAAAGGGGCAACATGGTGGCGCAGTGGTTAGCACTGCTGCCTCACGCCGTCGAGGTCCCAGATTCGATCCCGGCTCTGGGTCACCGTCTGTGTGGAGTTTGCACATTCTCCTCGTGTTTGCGTGGGCTTTACCCCACAACCCAAAGATGTGTAGGGTTGGTGGATTGGCCATTCTAAATTGCCCCTTGATTGGAAAAAAATGGATTGGGTACTCTAAATTTAAAAAAAAAAAGGATTTGGATAGATAAACAATGGCTAAAGATATTTCTCCTACACAATCCTCCGACAACCTACCAATATAGTGCCAATTCAGTTCCTGATGCAACTCTGTTAAAATTACAGACCCAGCCTTGCTACCTAATGGCGACTAAGAACATTTGACAATCTTAACCTGTTTTCTAGTGGATGTGCCCAGTTTGAAACCACTGTACAAATTGTCCCTAAATTTATTGTTTTGCTCTCAGGCCCCAGGGTAGGCTGAGTTTAATGCCCTCCTCCAAGGTGAGTTTGGCAGGTAGGAACCCTGTCACTCTCCAGCTGCACCATCATTTTGCGGCTGGTAAGTGAGAAATGAGTGGCCACATCCTGCACCGCTGGTATTCACCTGGGGCAGGCAGGGCAGAGGAGTGTTCATGTTGAGTAGTTTTGAAGATTATGCACTGCTTCAGTAAGGGTTGCACTTGTGAAATGTCCCAAGACGTACCGAACAGTCAGAGTTTTACAACATAGAAAAGAGGCTCTTCAACCCATTTGGTGCGATTTAATGAATATGAAAGTGAGCCATATGTCAGACGCGTTTAGCCAGGTGCTTCCTGGCACTTGCAGCGCCGAGAACAACCCCGCTATTATACAGGACTCTGCTTCAATTTTAGGCCTCGGCGAGTAATGCCCTACAGAGGTCGCATTTACGCTCATTTCCTGCACTAACGAGCTCCGCTTACCAGTGCAGGAATGACACCCGATCTCTAGACCCCTCCCACCGTGGCCCTAGATCTCCCCAGTGCACCAATTCCCCAATTGTGGGGGTTATTGAGCCTCCTGCACTCCACCTCATAAGGGCAGGTAACTCCCTGGCCCAATCCCTGGCACAGGCAAGATGCCAGCTGGGCATCGGCAACCTGGCACTGCCCTGGTGGCACTGCCAGGGGGCCGACTGGCTGTGTGGAATCAGGGGTGCCACGGTACCATCCTGCCCAGAGCACTACCACCCAGGGTCCCCCGATCGCCTAAGACCTCCCCATATTCTGGTATGCCTGGTGTGGAAACCAGTGCTAAATGGTGCCTTTTGGGGTTTCCGAGGCGAGGCCATTGGGTCCCGGAGTAGGGATCTACTCGAACATGCAAATCTGGAACATCGCGACATCTCGTGAGGTGTGACAAGGCCAGTAAATATCGTGAGACGCCGCTAGATCACTCCCATCATGCCTGTGCTGGCCATCAAGCACCAATCTATTCTAATCCCGTTTTCCAACATTTGGTCCTTCGCCTTGTATGCAAAGGCATTTTCAAGTGCTCATTTAAATGGTTCTTAAATGTTGAGGTTTCCCGCCTCTACGAACATTTCAGGTAGTGAGTTCCAGATTCTCACCACCCTCCTAGGTGGAACAGCTTTTCCTCCAATCCCCTCTAAATTCCTGTACCTTCAATTAGTGCCCCCTTGGTTATTGACCCCGCTACGAAGGGGGAAATGTTTCTTCCTATCATGTCCTTCACAATTGTTTTAGGGCAGAAACTGGAATTTCTATCCCGCAGCATTTAATACCGACTCCACTTGACTATGCAAATTCCTTTGGTCACCTGGAGAATTGTTTTCGAATTCGATGGAGAGCGGAGAATTTGCTTTACCGGTTTCCTGTAAGGTGAAATCACAACTTTGAAGTGTTCGTTGGAGAGATCCAGTGTAATTTGTTTTGGGGAAAATTGAACAGACCTCCCCTCACTTCAACAACCTTGTAGTCATCTTGCCAGAGCTGTGTTGTAATTCTAAATTTATCTGAAGGCTATCATTCTGAGCACGATGCTCATACTCCACCTCCGATGCAGTCGAAGTGCACAGGTTCTTCGGGTAGGAATGAGGGCTACATTAATTTCTCCTGGAGTCCTAGTTATATGAAACTTAGTCATTCCAACCCAACTCCCTCATTTTGAGTTGATCAAAAATACTTCCCAAAGATGTGCAGGTGAGGTGGATTGGCCATGTTAAATTGCCCCTTGCTGTTCAAAAGGTTGGTTGGGGTTATGGGGATAGGGCGGGGTGTGGGCGTAGGTAAGGTGCTCTTTCAGAGGGTCAGTGCAGAATCTATGGGCCGAATGGTCGCATGCTGCAACTGGTGGCATAGCTTAACGCGCGCGTTGCCATCGAACAAACCAACACGGACCCATTTTCATTAGCTTGAGCAAGACTTGACAATTCGATTTTTCTGCTGCTTGCTTCTGAAATCCGATTGTTACACTCTCTGCAAAACACGGGCAGTTTTGAGTTCTGGTTGTCAATTTCCTTTGGTGCCCTCGATGTCATATCGCTTGTCACATTTAGTTTGCACAGCCCCATTTAATTTAGTAGCCTCTGATACATATTCGTTCCTTCCTCTTTTGGAATCCAGCTCATTTTTATCTTGCAAAGGACTGGCAAGCAGAATGATCTTTTGTGGGTTCAATTGCCCTGCAGAAAATTTTACACAGCTGTCAGGGGAAATGGAAAAGCACTTTACGCTGCTGTGTAGAATGAACAAACTGTGCCTCGTGAGGTTGGGGTATGGTATGATCACGGATGCCCTCTTTCTTTTTTGAAGTAAAGAGATTGGCAACTCATTAAGGGAAGCGAGAAAATCGGAAGAACTGAACATCAGATTGACGGTGTGTGTGTGTCTCATGTGTATTTATAATCAAACGGTGACGAGGCGTGTTACACTCTTACAAATGATGCCCTTTAAGCAGTGAAAGCCTCATTTTTTTTTTGTCTAATTAGTTGAAAATGTTTTCTATTTGTTGCATAATAACAGATACCAAAAATATGGTGAGGTTACACATGCGATAAAGCAAGAAGCTATTCAGGGCAATATCAAATGGAGCACTTGTTTTCTCCGTGCAGGAGTGGCTATTGTGCCTGTGCCAGTCCCAGGTGAGACTTCCTCCTTGATCTCGAACAAATCCCAAACCATCTTCCTCTCCAATATCAGTCTGCACGCAACTGGGGCCACTGTTCCTTTTCGGCCACACTGCTCCTTGAAAGCTTTGTTGGTAATTTCCTGCAACAGACACATTAAGGAGCTGGTTCCAAAAGAAGATCAATTGCATTTATAAATTCCTGTTTTAAAGTAAATGGCAACAACCATGCTCTGTCATGCATTAACTCAATACAAATATGTGTAACTCCGAATAGGTGTTGATTGCTGATAAGGTTGTATTAAGGTGAAACCAGCGTTGGTATTCTGAATGTGAAACTCAATAGAATGAGAGTTTGAAAATCCTGCAGCACTCTCACCATCAACCCCCCCCCCCCCCCCCCCCCCCCCATTCACGGTAGCACAGTGGTTAACACTGTTGCTTCACAGCGCATGGGTCCCAGGTTCGATTCCCGACTTGGGTCTCTGTCAGTGCAGAGTCTGCACCTTCTCCCTGTGTCTGCGTGTGTTTCCTCCGGGTGCTCTGGTTTCCTCCCACAAGCCCCAAAAGACATGCTGGTAGGTAATTTGGACATTCTGAATTCTCCCTTTGTGTATCTGAACAGGTGCCGTAATGTGGCGACGAGGAGATTTTCACAGTAACTTCAGTGTTAGTGTAAGCCTACTTGTGACCATAAAGATTATTATTATTATTTTGTTTTTGTTGCAATTTCTCTCCGCATCAAAATGACTTTGAGACCTTAGTGACCTGATTCCGGATTGTCTGATTTTTTTTTTTTTCCCTCCCCCATTCATAATTAGTTACTTTTTGTTTTGAAAGAGGTCTTGACGAGGGGTGGGGTTGGTGAGTAGTTTTAGGTGGCATTCAGATGCACACCCATTGTGGTAAGGTTCATGCGTGTACACCATGAGAACATATTCTTTGACAAGGCTTGGTGAGCCTTCTCCTGAATCCCTGTGTGGAAGGTATTGAGTGTCCAATAAAATAAATACTTCTTTGAGGAGGCAACCAAGCTCTTTATATTAGAAGCTCTGAGCCAGAGGTCCCAGAGCAGGACGATAAAGGGCATGGTCAGCTATGACGTTAGAAATAATGCTAAAAATCATTCATTGAGGATTGGATCAGCTCTTAGTCAGCCCGTTAAAGGATTTGGGACATTTTCCTTCCCATCCTTCCTTCCCATCCTTCCTTCCCAACCTTCCTTCCCTCCTTTCATTCCCATCCTTCCCATGTTTCCTTCCCTTCCTTCCTTCCTTCCTTCCCATAATGACGGATAGACTGGAGCCAATCTGCATACTTTTTATAGACAAAATTCACCTTTTCCAAACAGCCACCATCTATTCTTGTAGGAATGCAAGTGATTATCCATCTGATGCCCCCACCTACAAACCATTAAATGCAATTATCTCTTTCGATTAAAAGTTGTGGAGCCAAAACCTTGAAAATGTAATTTGTTAAACCTGGACGGACTTCGGAATATCGTCAAAGGAAACCATTATTATGAGAGAAGAAGAAAGTGCTTTTGGGAGTGGCAATCTCCATGAAAGTCATCTCGGGGGATTCTGAGGAGAAAACCACAGACACGAACTTGGGTTCAGAGCGAAGTGGATACTTTACCACAGTCATGTTGTGTGCTTAAAAGATACTTTTTGTGTTGGTGAGACCATTGTAGTTTAAGATGTACTTTTTAATCCATTTAAATCCATAAACCTGCTTGTATTTCTTAAGCAGCACGGTAGCATTGTGGATAGCACAATTGCTTCACAGCTCCAGGGTCCCAGGTTCGATTCCGGCTTGGGACACTGTCTGTGCGGAGTCTACACATCCTCCCCGTGTGTGCGTGGGTTTCCTCCGGGTGCTCCGGTTTCCTCCCACAGTCCAAAGATGTGCAGGTTAGGTGGATTGGCCATGATAAATTGCCCTTCGTGTCCAAAATTGCCCTTAGTGTTGGGTGGGGTTAGGTGAGGTTACTGGGTTATGGGGATAGGGTGGAGGTGTTGACCTTGGGTAGGGTGCTCTTTCCAAGAGCCGGTGCAGACTCGATGGGCCGAATGGCCTCCTTCTGCACTGTAAATTCTATGTATGAGTAAAGTAGTATTGCATAATGATCTGACTTTTCATAGTTAAGAAACCAAAATTTCAAAACAGAATTAATCAAAGAACTTTATGTTCTGTACAAAGCATTACATTAGAGATGTCCATCCTCTGTTAGGAAAATTTGGTTTTAAGGAATTTATTTTGGTAATGGAAAATATTAGAAATAAGGTATAGTTTTAACTGGGTTTTAATTTAATATTTCTGTTTTATTTGCCCTTAAAACATTTTCTGTTTTCGTGAGTTTTGTTGTAGCACTTAAACCCAACACCTCAAAACTAGCATCTGATTTAGTCTGAGTCTGTAACACGTTCAACTAACCCTCACGTTTTTCAGTCTCTGCCTCCTCTTTCTATACAACATTTTTCTGTGGATGTTATATGTCAGAAATTGCTGAGGCCTTGACAGAAATCTTTGGATCCTCGCTGTCTTCAGGGGATGTCCCGGAGGACTGGAGAATAGCCAATGTTGTTCCTCTGTTTAAGAAGGGTAGCAAGGATAATCCCGGGAACTACAGGCCGGTGAGCCTTACTTCAGTGGTAGGGAAATTACTGGAGAGAATTCTTCGAGACAGGATCTACTCCCATTTGGAAGCAAATGGACGTATTAGTGAGAGGCAGCACGGTTTTGTGAAGGGGAGGTCGTGTCTCACTAACTTGATAGAGTTTTTCGAGGAGGTCACTAAGATGATTGATGCAGGTAGGGCAGTGGATGTTGTCTACATGGACTTCAGTAAGGCCTTTGACAAGGTCCCTCATGGTAGACTAGTACAAAAGGTGAAGTCACACGGGATCAGGGGTGAGCTGGCAAGGTGGATTCAGAACTGGCTAGGCCATAGAAGGCAGAGGGTAGCAATGGAGGGATGCTTTTCTAATTGGAGGGCTGTGACCAGTGGTGTTCCACAGGGATCAGTGCTGGGACCTTTGCTGTTTGTAGTATATATAAATGATTTGGAGGAAAATGTAACTGGTCTGATTAGTAAGTTTGCAGACGACACAAAGGTTGGTGGAATTGCGGATAGCGATGAGGACTGTCTGAGGATACAGCAGGATTTAGATTGTCTGGAGACTTGGGCGGAGAGATGGCAGATGGAGTTTAATCCGGACAAATGTGAGGTAATGCATTTTGGAAGGGCTAATGCAGGTAGGGAATATACAGTAAATGGTAGAACCCTCAAGAGTATTGAAAGTCAAAGAGATCTAGGAGTACAGGTCCACAGGTCATTGAAAGGGGCAACACAGGTGGAGAAGGTAGTCAAGAAGGCATACGGCATGCTTGCCTTCATTGGACGGGGCATTGAGTATAAGAATTGGCAAGTCATGTTGCAGCTGTATAGGACCTTAGTTAGGCCACACTTGGAGTATAGTGTTCAATTCTGGTCGCCACACTACCAGAAGGATGTGGAGGCTTTAGAGAGGGTGCAGAAGAGATTTACCAGAATGTTGCCTGGTATGGAGGGCATAAGCTATGAGGAGCGATTGAATAAACTCGGTTTGTTCTCTCTCGAACGAAGGAGGTTGAGGGGCGACCTGATAGAGGTCTACAAAATTATGAGGGGCATAGACAGAGTGGATAGTCAGAGGCTTTTCCCCAGGGCAGAGGGGTCAATTACTAGGGGGCATAGGTTTAAGGTGAGAGGGGCAAGGTTTAGAGTAGATGTACGAGGCAAGTTTTTTACGCAGAGGGTAGTGGGTGCCTGGAACTCTCTACCGGAGGAGGTAGTGGAAGCAGGGACGATAGGGACATTTAAGGGGCATCTTGACAAATATATGAATAGGATGGGAATAGAAGGATACGGACCCAGGAAGTGTAGAAGATTGTAGTTTAGTCGGGCAGTATGGTCGGCGCGGGCTTGGAGGGCCGAAGGGCCTGTTCCTGTGCTGTACATTTCTTTGTTCTTTGTTTGTATACAATTCATAGAATCCCTACAGTGCAAAAGGAGGCTATTCGGCCCATCGAGTCTGCACCGACCCTTGGAAAGAGTCCCTGGCACTGAGAGTCATAGCTGTTAACAGCATGGAAACAGGCCCTTCAGCCCAGCTTGCCCAAGCCACCCAGTTTCTATCACTAAGCTAGTCCTACTTGCCTTCATTTAGCCCATATCCTTCTAAACCCACCTCCCCATATAACTGTCTAACTGCGTTTTGATGGACAAAATTGTGTCCGCCTCTACCACTGCCTCTGGCAGCCCATTCCAGATGCTCACCACCCTTTGTGTGAAGAAATTTCCCCTCTAGTCTCTTTTGTATCTCTCCCCTCGCAACTTAAACCTATGCCCTCTAGTTCAAGACTCCTCTACCTTTGGGAAAAGATCTTGACTATCTACCTTATCTATGCTCCTCATTATTTTATAGACCTCTATAAGATCATACCTAAGCCTTCTTCGCTCCAGAGAAAAAAGTCCAAACCTCTCGTTATAATTCAGACCATAAAGTCCTGGTCGCATCCTTGTAAATCTCATCTGCACTCTTTCCAGTTTAATAATATGCTTCCTATAGGTTGACCAGAACTGAATACCGTATTCCATGTGTGGTCTTACCAATGTCTTGTACAACTTCAACAAGACATCCCAACTCCTGTATTCAATATTCAGACCAATAAAACCCAGCATGCTGAATGCCTTCTTCACCACCCTGTCCACCTGCGACTCCACCTTCAAGAAGCTATGAATCTGTACTCCTAGATCTCTTTGTTCAGTAACTCTCCCCAACTCCCTACCATTAATAGGTCCTGTCCTGATTTGATTTACCAAAATGCATCACCTCACATTTGTCCAAATTAAACTCCCATCGGCACACTGGCCCAATTGGCCCTTGCCTATCTAAATGCCTGTAGATCCTGTCCCTCCGAATATCTTCTAACAACTTAACCACGACAAAAGTAAGGCGTACCGGTCTTTGGTTCCCAGGCTTATCCCTACAGCCGTTCTTAAACCAGGGCACAACATTAGCTACCCTCCAATCTTCAGGCATCTCTCCTGTGGCTGTCGATGATTCAAATATGTCAGCTAGGGGGCTGGCAATTTCCTCCCTAGCCTCTCACAACGTCCTGGGATACATTTCATCAGTTCCCGGGGATTTTTCTATCTTGATGCACTTTAATACCTCCAGTACCTCCTTCTCTGTAATATGTACACTCCTCAAGACATCCCTTTTTACTTTCCCAATTCGTGCCTTTCTCGACAGTAAATACTGGTGAGAAATATTCATTTAGGACCTCTCCCATCCCTTGTGGATCTGCACATAGATGACCTTGTTTATCCTTAAGAGGCCCTACCCTCTCCTTAGGCAGCAGTGCTAACCACTAATTAATAGGGATAGGGGTAATACTTTTTAAATCGGATTGTTGAGAAGTTATTCCAGAGTTCCTTGATAGTCACAAGCCAGACTCCTCCAATTTTTCAATTTTACTCTAATCTTACGAACACATCCTCATGGTGCTGTAACCCCATAATACGCAATCATGAACTTGCCTGAAGTTTTCCTTTTTAAGATAACAGAAATGTTTTGGGACCTGCTTTTAGTTCAACACCAATGATGGTACCATACCCTTGAAGCATCATATGGGCCATTGGTGCATTTGTTTAAGTTTTCATAGCTTTGCCTTCTGTCTCTTTTGGGGTGATTTCCGAAACATCTCTGGAAAAATATTGCTTTGCAGAAATGTCATTTGATCTACATTCCAATGAATAACTGGCCAAAAAGCAAAGGATTTTAAATATTTTTCTAGATGTGTGAGAATCCATGTTAATATCTGTATTGCTCAGTCACTCTTCAAAACCCCTGGAAGCGAGCCTCGTTTTAGCCTCAATCCGCACCTGCAAGAATCTTTTTCAGTAGAAATTCTCTTGGAATCTCTGCAGTACAGTAGGAAGCCATTTGGCCCAACGTGTCTGCATCGACTCTCGGAAAAAGCACCTGAATCCAGGCCCACACCTCCGCTCTGTCCCCATAACTCTACCTAACCTTGTACAACAAAGTTTGTTAACCCTTACCGGGTACCTTAGCTTAAACTTGAAACTCTCTCACAGGAACCTTTAACAATACCTGATGTTCCTCCATGTTTATTAATGTTTATGGCATCAGGTGTAGGTACAGTGTCTCAAATCTGGCTATCTAGAAAACATGCACTTATAAGCTGGCATGCATCAATTTTAATTGTTATTATCTATGTAAAATTACTTACCGGGACAAGTCAGCGATAGTGTGGTGGCATTCAGAACTAGTCATTGGCTTTGCGTGCTAACCCTTTCCTGCGCTCAATGGCTCAATTGACTCTTGACCAGATCCACCTGATCAGCCTCACCTCATTATTTCTTTAATTTGTATAATTATTGCGTTTTCAAATGTTATCTCTTCATCATGTATTCTTTTGAAACGTTAATAAATAAATTATTCACTTGATTTCATATGTTGCTTTTAATTGAATTAAAGTTCTGATTTTTGATTCGCTCCAAAAACTGAGGAGAACTGGGAGGTCCTACAAAGACTGGGTCTTGAGATTGCCCGTTTTGAGAGACAGTACCTGTAATGACTGGAAAGGGGGGAACAAAATGCAATTTTCCTAAAGGTAGGGTAAGCAACATGTCCAAGATTTAAAAATCTCGCGAAATGACAAGATCGGGTACTGAGTTTGTGACTAACGCATTCATCATAGGACTAAAATGCTTTGTGACCAGTATAATTTGTCCTGATTCAACATCTTCGTCCTCTTCCTCGTAATTCTGTGACATGTGCCATTTAAAGTCTCTGCCTCTTCGCTTTGGGCAGTTGATGGCAAAATGATACTTCAAAGGCTGAGCTCATTGGCGCCACAACACTTCTTGCATGTGTGCACATTGATGGTCAAGGTGTCATCAACCTGCAATAAAAGTTTGTGTTACCCATTTTTAGGTCTGCGCAGTCCCTAACTAATTGGCAAGTTCTTTTCTTTCATCTATTCCACCTACAATTTATCAACAGTAAAACATGCTTCAGACAGTTCAGTAAATGAATAAGATCTATAATCGGAACACTTCATTAATTGAGGCTCCCAATTTCCAACAAATTTAGACTGTGGAGAGGTGATTGTAATATTGAGTTTAAGGACACTTTTTATATTTAAGATTTTTATTAAGACAATTCCTCACACTATGTCGGTCTTGAAACTACAACCCTGGTATTAGAGTCCCATTAATAACCAACTGAGCTAATAAGGCTGTATAGGGAAAAACCTTTCCACAATTCAATTCACAGCTTGGAACTAGCACAGCAAAGGAAAAATATTGACGCTAATGGTTTAAGGTCACCTCTTTGCCATCTAAAGTTGCCAGTGTTATGTTTCTGCAGCGGGAAGTTGGCCTGGGAACAAGCATCTTTTGTGGGGGAGACGTGTGTGTATGTGTGTGCGCGCGCACACACTCTGAGGATTCATTCATCCGTTATCCTTATTTGTGCAGTAGATCTATTAAGGGTGCTTTCATCTTCTTTCCACCTGTTTTTCCATTGTATTGCAATCGCCCTCCACAATCCACCATCTGGATTGTTTTCAAATCTGGCAATTATTGAGTTTCCTATTCTTTGTTCGAGTGAAATGCCTTATTTGATCCATAGGACTGAAGGAAATGTCTGTTTCCTTGGGAATCTTTTCAAGACGGCAGACATCTGATCGAGCATGGAACTCCACTCTTGAACTGAGCACTAGTTGCCTATTCTTGTGAAAGAGTAATTTAACTCGCATTGATCCATGGATTCCCAAATTAAAAATTTGTCAATCTTTGCACAATTCGTTATGGTCCAATGATATTCTTTCATGGAATGACGACATGCTTTGTAAAATCTTACCTAATTCTGACCATGCCCCGTAGACATTTTAACAGATCGCTTTTTTTGATGGTTTCAGCCCAAGGTCTCGAATAGAAGGTCCAGGCATTTATCACTATCCAATTGACAGACAGCCACACTCCAGATACTTAAATTTTGCAGCATGTGATAACACCAATACAGGACCTTGTCTTCTCTTTGGGACATGGAATTCCTACAGTGTACAAGGAGGCCAATCAGCCTATTGAGTCTGCACTGACTAGTAGAAAGAGTACCCTACCTCGGCCCACGCCCTCACCCTCTCCCAGTAACCCAACCTAACCCTTTGGACACTAAGGGGCAATTTAGCATGGCCAATCCACCTAACCTGCCCATTTTTGGACTGTCGGAGGAAACTGGAGCACCCGGAGGAAACCCACGCAGACATAGTCTTCCGAGGCCAGAATTAAACCGGTGTCCCTGACGCTGTGAGGCAGCAGTGCTAAACACTTGTGCAGCCTCAAGGATGGGACATAGCCCATGTCCAGATATCTACTTCATTCTTCCAGTGGCCTTGCAGTTCGGACTCAGAACATCTCACAGGATCACAGAAAATACAGTGCAGAAGAGGCCCATCGAGTCTGCACTGACACATGAAAAACACCTAGCCTACCTACCTAACCCCATTTGCCAGCACTTTGTGCCAAGGGCTCATCCAAATGCATTTTAAAAGATGTGAAGCAACCCGCCTCTACCACCCACCTAAGAAGTGCGCTCCAGACTGTCACCACTCTCTGGATAAAAACGTTTTTCCTCACATCACCTCCTGCCCCTCACCATGACTCACCCTTCAACTAACGGGAAAACATCTACACCTCCGATCAGGTCATCACCCCGTCTTCTCTGATCCAACGAAAACAACCCAAGCCTATCCAAACTCTATTCATAACTTGAATGTTTCATCTCCGGCAACATCCTGGTGAATCTCCTCTGCACCCCCTCCAGTGCAATCACAACCTTCCTATAATGTGGCGACCAGAATTGCACACTACTTCAACTGTGGCCTCGCCAAAGTTCTATACAACTCCAACATGACACCTCTGCTTTTATTATCTATGTCTCGATCGATAGTAGGAAGTGTCCCATATGCCCTTTTAACCTGCCGTCTTGCCTTCAGGAGACCTATGGACAAACATGCCAATGTCCCTTTGTTCCTCAAATTCCCAGTTTCATGCCGTTCATTGAATACTTGTCATCTGTGGGTGATCATATCCAAGCTATTCGCACTTTCTGCCATTTTTCCACAATAGCCATTAGGATTTTAGCTTTCTGTCTTTTTGAGTTTTCTCTTTAGTTTCCATCCTTCACCTTTTCGGCAATCATCCACTGCTAGCATGTTAAAGCTCAGAGAGTCAGGTACAGAATAAGCATTTATTGAGCAAAACCCATTATAAACTTCCACCTTCTAACACAACAACTACAGTTGCAGCCTGTGTGTGTGTAATATAGGACCACAAGTGGAATCCCCAGTTAATGCCCACAATCTGCATACTATTAACATGTGTTCCAGCCAATTACTGACTATGCTAATGAAGCATCATTGGAAATCAAATCCAGTGTTGCACCAAGTATTGAAGGAACTAGTTGTGCCCTGTGAAATTAAAACATCTCTGCCTTGGGATGAGATATTTAAACTGCCATGTTTTCAACGAGTTGGCTCGTGCAACATGATGTTCAACAATAATAAAAGGCAAACACTGCAGATGCTAGAAATCAAAAAAGCTGGAAAAACACAGCAGGTCTGGTAACATCGAGAGAGTTAATGTTTCCAGTCCCTGAAGAGGAGTTCGAGGGACTCGACGTTAACCACTTTCTCCGTTACAATCCAACATTTCTTTGAAACGAAATAACGGAAAACCCCCAAATACAGCACTTGTGAGGTGAGCACTTTCTAGTGCTGCTTGTAAGAGAGTCTCTGACTTTTATCACTCCTGAGCTCTCTGACCTGCCTGTTTTGTAGTTGAGGAAATCTATCCTTTCATTCATTATTCACTCAGGATGTGGGCATTCATTAAGGTGATCTTCGATCACAGAATTTACAGTGCAGAAGGAGGCCATTCGGCCCATCAAGTCTGCACCGGCCCATGCCTCCACCCTATGCCCATAATCCAGTAACTCTATCTAACCTATTGGACACTAAGGGACAATTTAGCATGCCATTCCACCCAACCTGCACATCTTTGGACTGTGGGAGGAAATCGGAGCACCCGGAGGAAACCCAAGCAGACAGTGGGAGAAAGTGCAAACTCCACACAGTCACCTGAAGCCGGAATTGAACCCGGGACCCTGAAGCTGTGAGGCAGAAGTGCTAGCCACCGTGCCGCCCCATCACCAGGCAATGAGCTTCTTTCTTGAATGTTGCAGTCCTTGTAATGAAATACACCCACAGGGCAATTGGGGCGGGAGTTCTAGAATTCTGACGCAGTGTTGATGACAGAATGACGATTATAGTTCCAAGTCAAAATAGTGTTTGCCATGGAGGGGAACGTTCAGGTGAGAGTATAACTATGTGCCTCATACCCATGCTCTTTGACTAAGTTTAGGTCACCGGCATGGGAGGTGCTGTCAGAGAAGCCTCAGTGCGTTGTTCCACTGCGTCTTGTAGATAGTCCGCACTGTAGCTGCAGTGCACTGCTGAGGAGGGGTTTAATGTTTAAGGTGGTGAGTGGGGTGTCCAGCTTTTGAGTATTGTTGGAACTTGAGCTGCACTGTAACATAATTGGCCAGGCATTAGCATTTGGGGAAGGGCTGTGCATACTTTGAATTACAGAGCGGTTCATGTATGATGGGCAGCCTCCATTAAAAGGAAAGAGGTTGCACACGATTCTTTTTTCAAATTCTTTCTTTAGCAACATGGCGGACGTTCAGTCCTTTGATCTTGTTCCGTCATTCAATTAGATCACAGCTGATCTGTATCTTAACTCCATCTACCCACTGTGGTAAACCAATGTTGCACCTGTATTAGGTGATGTAAGGTAGGACCTGTACTACAGGTTCGCCGGTAGTCCCTGCCTGCTGGCTCCGCCCAGTAGGGGGAGTATAAATATGCATGTCCTCCATTCAGCAGCCATTTCGCCAGCTGCTGTGGGAGGCCACACATCTTAGAGCAATAAAGCCTCAGTTGTATCCAACTCTAGTCTTTGTTTAATTGATCGTGCCTCACCCACCTTGTTTGTATGAGCCTTCAATTTTTGTTTGGTAACGGTATTAATTTATGTTTTGATGTGACCCAAGCTGAAAGGTTTATTTTTGTGGAGAGTTTAAAATTTCTACTACCCTTTGTAAAGGAATGATTCCTGACATTACCTGAGG